>NC_041382.1:402792206-402934402 GCF_002162155.2 Triticum dicoccoides | reverse complement strand
ATATTATGCTCGAGGTGAATACCTCGATCGTCGAAAACCAGGAGGGGAGGACCCCTATGGATAACAAAGAAGGGGAGCCTGGTCAATCCGAGCTCTCCCCGAAAACGATTCTGGAGCCACTAAGGCACAAGGAGCTGACTATTCTGGCTTCCACCAAGGGAGGAGCCGGGGTAATTCTGCCACCCAGCCCACTTCAGAGTAGGTCCCAACTGGGTGGCCAGATGTGGTGGAGGAGGCGCTGACCAACTCCTCCGTCACCGAGGAGCACCATGCCCTGATGGGCACCGCACAATTTTGCAAAGTATCCGGTCCGTGCACAAGGGACTGAAATTGGCTTTCAGCGACCTTCAAGGTAAGCCATGTAATGCCCTTTGACTCTGATGTTTAAACTTATATGATCATGTAGTCGTGTATACAGTAGCCCCCGAGCCTTGAGTGAGTTTGAATAACTCGTGCGGGAGTCGAATAGCTTAGGGGCATAGCTCATAGCCATACTGAAGCCCCCGAGACTGTGGTCGGATTTGGGAAATGCCGATGGAGGATTGGTAATCGAATGTATGGAGGCCTGATATGTTAAGTGTAATGTGGAGGCTCATCTTTGGCGGTGGCTCCCTAGGCCGAGGAATGGTCCGAGCTCAATCTGAAGCTCAAGAGCTCCAATGACAAGCTCGATCGGATTAATAAGCGGTCCGACGAGGTGCAAGGTAAGTCCGAATTGGGCTAATTACAATAGTCACGTTTTTAATGAAGTTTTCTGAAGTTTAACCTAGACTAGGTGCAATTAATATTGCTGCAGCTATCGCCGCAGAGGTCAAAAACCTCAAGGCCGAGTTGGGGAAGGCTCGGCAGGAAGCTGGGCAATAGTAGGCAGTGGCCAGACAAGAGGTCACTGAGCTGGCGATGGTCAAGAACGCTAGCTAGCAGCATGAGGCCAGAGTGGCCGAGGTGTAGCAGGAGCTCAAGGATGCCATCACAAAATGTGAGGACCTTGAGCAAAAGAGTAGGGATCATGCCTCCGAGCTGACCTCATTGAGGTCGGCGATCAAGCAGGCATGGGTGGAGTCGCGGGACCACCAAGAAGAACTCTACCTAGTCAAGCTGATTGCGGATGGTAAGCCGTACTTACTGCAAAGTGTCTTTGGTGGTAATAGGTTCACTTTTCTCACGCGAGTATGTCGTTCTCCAGGCGCTTTCATGGACCTCCCGAGGAGTGCGACAGATGCGGCGAGGTACTTCGCGTCTCAGGAGGGTAATACTGAGCGTAGGCTATTTTGGGCGCAATTTCAGGCACCCGAGCACCCTCCCCTCCTCAACAACCAGCCGAAGCAGCTAATGGAGTTACATCCACTAAAAAAAGATATATCCGTGACATTTTGGCCTGAACGATTTTTTTCTGTCATGCTTATGACACTTCTATGACAATAATTATGACAAAACCACATATCATAATAGATGTGGTGGGATGCTACTTCTATGACAAAAAATCATGGCAGAAAATGGGCTTTTCGTCCTGGGCAGGCCAGGGACGCACCTGCATGACATTCTTGCGCTGTCCATGACGAAAAAAATCATGGTAGAAGTGAGGGCGAGGAAAATTTCTGGGAGTTCCCAGTTACGATGGGTGGTCTGGGCCGAGCGATGCATGGAGATTTGCGTTTCTCCCTCGTACACGTGTGTGTGCGAGGCGTTGGGTTCAAACTGAACCCGAGCGATCGATCGATCCCTTGGCTGTTAACTAAACCCGAGTGATTCATTCGCTGCTAACTAAACCCGAGCAATTCCTTCGCTGCGGCTGCTAACTGAACCCTAGCGATCAATCACTATTGTTGCTTACAAAAGCTGATTGAACTCCCATGGCCAGCTGGTGTTGGATTGCCTCTCAATGAAAAATGATCGTTGCTACCGTGCACACGGTACGTAGAACGAGTCGAGACGTGGTGAGACGAGCCGGTTGGTTGGTTGTGGATGAACAGCTCCCAGTGGGGGTTGGATGAACAGGACCCCGTGGTAGTAGGTCGTTGCCGCTGGATGAGCATGACCCTGAGGAGGCCGCCACACCCCAGCAACCGGTTGGGGGTGGATGAACAGGACCTCGTGGAGGCTCTATGCATAGTAGTAGGTGGAGGTTGGAGGAGGTCGACGGTGGATGAACAGTAGCAGGTGAAGGCTGGAGGAAGTCGACGGTGGATGAATAGTAGCCCATGGAGGCTGGAGCGAGGCAGTAGACGATGGATGAACAGTAGCCTATGGAGTCCCGTTTTGTAGTACGACACGTCCCTCCCGATGAAGAGGACCTCATTTCAACTGTAGGTGCTCCATCACAAGTCCGTTTCATCCGTTTTGCGGTATGCCACACCCCTCCCGATGAACATGATCCCGTTTCGACCGTACACGGTCGAACAGAAGGCTGTTTCCTCCGTTATGTGGTACGCCAGGCCCCGTTTCGGCTATTACATCCAAGTCGGTTGGCTCCCGATGAACACGACGCATTTCATTACCTTCCGATGAACACGATGTAGTTTCTCCATTCCGACTAGCCCGTTGGCTGCCAATGAATAGGACGCCGTTGCTGCCGTCTGATGCCTCTCCATGTACACGAGCCCTGGACGTACGTATGCGCGAGTAGGCGTTCGAGAGCCCGCCCATATGTACATACGTGGCCGTATTTTTTGGCATCTAGCTGTACGTACGTGTACACGGTTTAGACAGGACTACCTGAACTGCTACGTCGGGGGCTCTACTACTACACGTCCCGCTGCTTGCTCGGCCACGGGTCATCGTTGCAGAGACACCGATTGGCTTGTATGTATGTACACATTGGTTACTAGCCAAACAACACTACGTACGCTTCGATCGGGTGGGTCCCAGCTGTCAGGGAGGATAAGGAGGCACTTCTTTGCATGCGAAGATATCGCTGGTGGGTCCCAACTATCAGTGGGAGGAATCATTTTTTTTCATGTAATATGGAGGTACTTCCTTGCGTCCGATGATGTAGCTGGTGGGTCCAGCTCTCAGCATCACCATGTATAGTCGTCTTCCGATGGCTGTCATTCGTTGACCACGCTGCGCCGAGAACACCAAGGCAGTGGACGACGGCAAGGCATAGGAAGGGAACAAAGCGGAGCCAGGGAAGACGCGACAGTGGATGCCCATGCGGAGGGGACTACGAGGGTTGACTGGTTCGGCTGCGGTGTGAGGCCACCGTCGCCGCAAAATAACAGGGGTTTGTTGGGGAACGCAATATTTCAAAAAAATTCCTACAATCACGCAAGATCTATCTAGGAGATGCATAGCAACAAGAGGGGAGAGTGTGTCTACGTACCCTCCTAGACCGAAAGCAGAAGCTTTAAGTAACGCGATTGATGTAGTCGAACGTCTTTGCGATCCAACCGATCAAGTACCGAAGGCACGACACCTCCATGATCTGCACACATTCAGCTCGGTGACGTACCTCGAACTCTAGATCTAGCTGAGGCTGAGGGAGAGTTTCGTTAGCACGATGGCGTGTTGACAATGATGATGAAGTTACCGACGTAGGGCTTCACCTAAGCATTGCCACAATATGACCGACGTGGAAATCTGTGCAGGGGGCACCGCACACGGCTAAGAAATCAAATTGTGTGTCTTTGGGGTGCCCCTCCCCCGTATATAAAGGAGGGGAGGAGGGGGCCGACTGGCCACAAAGGGCGCGCCCCAAGGGGGGAATCCTACTCCTAGTGGGAGTAGGTTTCCCCCTTTCCTAGTCCAGTAAGGAGAAGGGAAAGAGGAGAGAAGAGAAGGAAGGAGGGACCCCCTTCCCATTGTCCAATTCGGACTGGGCAGGGGGGGGGGGGCGTGCTCCACTGTAACACCCCGGATGTAATTTACCTTAATTGTACTCCAACTCTTGCCGCTTCCGGCACTAAGTTATTCTATTTCCTCGTTGTCGGGTTTTTTTGCCTTCATGTGTTTTCGTCTTTGTCATGCATCTCATATCATGTCATCATGTGCATTGCATTTGCATACGTGTTCGTCTCATGCATTCGAGCATTTTCCCCGTTGTCCGTTTTGCATTCCGGCGCTCCTATGTCCCCCGGTGTCCCTTTCTACCTATTTTCGTGTGCGGGTGTTAAACGTTTTCAGATTGGATCGAGACTTTTCATGCGGCCTTGGTTTACTACTGGTAGACCGCCTGTCAAGTTTCGAACCATTTGGACTTTGTTTGATACTCCAACGGTTAACCAAGGGACCGAAAAGGCCTCGTGTGTGTGAATTGGGAACCACCTCAGAATGTGAAGCAACTCCACAGCTTCCTTGGTCTCGCAAGCTATTGTCGAAGGTTCGTTGAGAACTTCTCTAAGATCACGAAGCCTCTTTCCAACCTTCTCCAGAAGCATGTGAAGTACGTTTGGTCTCCTGAATGTGACATCGCTTTCAACACTCTGAAAGAGAAGTTAGTCACTGCTCCAGTTCTGACTCCTCCTGATGAATCCAAACCGTTTGAGGTCTTTTGTGATGCTTCCCTTCAAGGTCTTGGTGCAGTGTTAATGCAAGAGAAGAAAGTTGTGGCCTATACCTCTCGCCAGTTGAAGCCCAATGAAAAGAACTACCCCACTCACGACCTCGAGTTGGCGGCAGTTGTCCATGCTCTTTTAACTTGGAGACTCTCTTATTGGGAAGAAAAGTGGACATCTTCACTGATCATAAGAGTCTCAAGTACATCTTCACTCAGCCTAATCTCAACCTCAGGCAGACTCGTTGGGTCGAGATGATTCAAGAGTATAATCCAAGTATCGAATATACTCCAGGCAAGGCCAATGTAATTGCTGACGCATTGAGCAGGAAGGCTTACTACAACAGTTTGATTCTCAAGCCTTACCAACCCGAGCTTTGTGAAGCTTTCCGCAAACTCAATCTGCAAGTTGTTCCTCAAGGTTTCCTCGCCAACCTCCAAGTCTCTCCTACTTTCGAAGATCAGATTCGCGAGGCTCAACTTCTTAATGCTATGGTGAAGAAGGTGAAGATTGGGATTGCCAAGAGTCAACCCAAGTACAAGTACTATCGCCTTGATGACAAGGATACTCTATTCTTCGAGGATCGCATTGTTGTGCCTAAAGGTGACCTTCGTAAAGTCATTATGAATGAGGCTCACAATTCACTCCTCTCTATCCACCCTCGAAGTACAAAGATGTACCATGACCTCAAGCAATCGTATTGGTGGACTCGAATGAAGCGTGAGATTGCTCAGTTCGTGAATGAATTTGATGTCTGCAGAAGAGTTAAAGCAGAACACCAATGACTAGCTGGTCTCCTCCAACCTCTTGCCATTCTAGAATGGAAGTTTGACCATATTGAGATGGACTTCGTGACGGGATTTCCCAAGTCCAAGCATGGCAATGATGCTATCTTCGTTGTCATCGACAAACTCACTAAAGTGGCTCATTTCCTTCCTATCAAAGAATCTATCACATCAACTCAATTGGCAGAGCTATATACCTCCCGGATTGTCTCTCTGCACGGCATTCCGCAGTTGATTTCTTCAGATCGTGGCAGCATCTTTACCTCCAAGTTTTGGGATTCTTTTCAGAAGGCCATGGGCACCAACATCCATTTCAGCACAACTTTTCATCCTCAAACTAGTGGCCAAGTCGAGCGAGTAAATCAGATTCTTGAAGATATGCTCAGGGCTTGCGTCATCTCCTTCGGTATGAAGTGGGAAGATTGTCTTCCATATGTCGAGTTCTCCTACAACAACAGCTTCCAAGCGAGTTCAGGCAAGGCCCCATTCGAAATTCTCTATGGCCGGAAGTGACGTACTCCTCTTAACTGGTCAGAGACTGGTGAACGTCAACTTCTTGGCAATGACTTGATCACAGAGGCAAGAGAGATGTGCAAAGTCATTCTTGATAATCTCAAAGTCACGCAATCGCGCAAGAAGAGTTACTATGATAGCAAACATCGTGACTTGGCTTTCGAGATCGGAGACCATGTCTACCTCCGCGTCTCTCCAATGAAAGGTACTCGTCACTTCGGTATCAAAGGGAAGCTTGCCCCTAGATACGTGGGTCCTTTCAAGATCATCAGCAAGAGAGGCGATCTCGCCTATCAACTTGAGCTTCCCTCCAACATTGCAAACGTGCACGACATGTTCCATGTCTCTCAACTCCGCAAGTGTTTCAAGACCCCTGACCGCACCGTCAACTTCGAAGACATTGATCTCCAAGAAGACCCGTCTTATCGTGAGCACCCCGTTGCTATCCTTGAAGAAGCTGAGCGCAAGACTCGCAACAAGTCTATCAAATTCCTCAAAGTCAAGTGGTCACATCATTCCGACCGTGAAGCCACCTGGGAACGCGAGGATCACCTCCGTTCTGAGTACCCGGAGTTTTTCCAGTCCTAGATCTCGAGACGAGATCCTTTCGTAGTGGTGGAGTGTTGTAACACCCCGGATGTAATTTACCTTAATTGTACTCCAACTCTTGCCGTTTCCGACACTAAGTTATTCTATTTCCTCGTTGTCGGGTTTTTTGCCTTCGTGTGTTTTCGTCTTTGTCATGCATCTCATATCATGTCATCATGTGCATTGCATTTGCATACGTGTTCGTCTCATGCATTCAAGCATTTTCCCCATTGTCTGTTTTGCATTCCGGCGCTCCTATGTCCTCCGGTGTCCCTTTCTACCTCTTTTCGTGTGTGGGTGTTAAACGTTTTCGGATTGGACCGAGACTTGTCATGCGGCCTTGGTTTACTACTGGTAGACGGCCTGTCAAGTTTCGAACCATTTGGACTTCGTTTGATACTCCAACGGTTAACCAAGGGACCGAAAAGGCCTCGTGTGTGTGAATTGGGAACCACCTCAGAATGTGAAGCAACTCCGCAGCTTCCTTGGTCTCGCAAGCTATTGTCGAAGGTTCGTTGAGAACTTCTCTAAGATCGCGAAGCCTCTTTCCAACCTTCTCCATAAGCATGTGAAGTACGTTTGGTCTCCTGAATGTGACATCGCTTTCAACACTCTGAAAGAGAAGTTAGTCACTGCTCCAGTTCTGACTCCTCCTGATGAATCCAAACCGTTTGAGGTCTTTTGTGATGCTTCCCTTCAAGGTCTTGGTGCAGTGTTGATGCAAGAGAAGAAAGTTGTGGCCTATACCTCTCGCCAGTTGAAGCCCAACGAAAATAACTACCCCACTCACGACCTCGAGTTGGCGGCAGTTGTCCATGCTCTTTTAACTTGGAGACATCTCTTATTGAGAAGAAAAGTGGACATCTTCACTGATCATAAGAGTCTCAAGTACATCTTCACTCAGCCTAATCTCAACCTCAGGCAGACTCGTTGGGTCGAGATGATTCAAGAGTATAATCCAAGTATCAAATATACTCCAGGCAAGGCCAATGTAATTGCTGACGCATTGAGCAGGAAGGCTTACTGCAACAGTTTGATTCTCAAGCCTTACCAACCCGAGCTTTGTGAAGCTTTCCGCAAACTCAATCTGCAAGTTGTTCCTCAAGGTTTCCTCGCCAACCTCCAAGTCTCTCCTACTTTCGAAGATCAGATTCGCGAGGCTCAACTTCTTGATGCTATGGTGAAGAAGGTGAAGATTGGGATTGCCAAGAGTCAACCCAAGTACAAGTACTATCGCCTTGATGACAAGGATACTCTATTCTTCGAGGATCGCATTGTTGTGCCTAAAGGTGACATTCGTAAAGTCATTATGAACGAGGCTCACAATTCACTCCTCTCTATCCACCCTGGAAGTACAAAGATGTACCATGACCTCAAGCAATCGTATTGGTGGACTCGAATGAAGCGCGAGATTGCTCAGTTCGTGAATGAATTTGATGTCTGCAGGAGAGTTAAAGCAGAACACCAACGACTAGCTGGTCTCCTCCAACCTCTTGCCATTCTAGAATGGAAGTTTGACCATATTGAGATGGACTGCGTGACGGGATTTCCCAAGTCCAAGCATGGCAATGATGATATCTTCGTTGTCATCGACAAACTCACTAAAGTGGCTCATTTCCTTCCTATCAAAGAATCTATCATAGCAGCTCAATTGGCAGAGCTATATACCTCCTGGATTGTCTCTCTACACGGCATTCCGCAGTTGATTTCTTCAGATCGTGGCAGCATCTTTACCTCCAAGTTTTGGGATTCTTTTCAGAAGGCCATGGGCACCAACATCCATTTCAGCACAACTTTTCATCCTCAAACTAGTGGCCAAGTCGAGCGAGTAAATCAGATTCTTGAAGATATGCTCAGGGCTTGCGTCATCTCCTTCGGTATGAAGTGGGAAGATTGTTTTCCATATGTCGAGTTCTCCTACAACAACAGCTTCCAAGCGAGTTCAGGCAAGGCCCCATTCGAAATTCTCTATGGCAGGAAGTGACGTACTCCTCTTAACTGGTCAGAGACTGGTGAACGTCAACTTCTTGGCAATGACTTGATCACAGAGGCAAGAGAGATGTGCAAAGTCATTCTTGACAATCTCAAAGTCGCGCAATCGCGCAAGAAGAGTTACTATGATAGCAAACATCGTGACTTGGCTTTCGAGATCGGAGACCATGTCTACCTCCGCGTCTCTCCAATGAAAGGTACTCGTCACTTCGGTATCAAAGGGAAGCTTGCCCCTAGATACGTGGGTCCTTTCAAGATCGTCAGCAAGAGAGGCAATCTCGCCTATCAACTGGAGCTTCCCTCCAACATTGCAAACGTGCATGACATGTTCCATGTCTCTCAACTCCGCAAGTGTTTCAAGACCCCTGACCGCACCGTCAACTTCGAAGACATTGATCTCCAAGAAGACCTGTCTTATCGTGAGCACCCCATTGCTATCCTTGAAGAAGCTGAGCGCAAGACTCGCAACAAGTCTATCAAATTCCTCAAAGTCAAGTGGTCACATCATTCCGACCGTGAAGCCACCTGGGAACGCGAGGATCACCTCCGTTCTGAGTACCCGGAGTTTTTCCAGTCCTAGACCTCGGGACGAGATCCTTTCGTAGTGGTGGAGTGTTGTAACACGCCGGATGTAATTTACCTTAATTGTACTCCAACTCTTGCCGTTTCCGACACTAAGTTATTCTATTTCCTTGTTGTCGGGTTTTTTGCCTTCGTGTGTTTTCGTCTTTGTCATGCATCTCATATCATGTCATCATGTGCATTGCATTTGCATACGTGTTCGTCTCATGCATTCAAGCATTTTCCCCGTTGTCCGTTTTGCATTCCGGCGCTCCTATGTCCTCCGGTGTCCCTTTCTACCTCTTTTCGTGTGCGGGTGTTAAACGTTTTCGGATTGGACCGAGACTTGTCATGCGGCCTTGGTTTACTACCGGTAGACCGCCTGTCAAGTTTTGTACCATTTGGACTTCGTTTGATACTCCAACGGTTAACCGAGGGACCGAAAAGGCCTTGTGTGTGTTGCATCCCAACACCCCTCCAAAGTGGCCCAAAACCCACCTAAACCCCTTCTATCACCTAGGCCGTTCGATCACGATCACGTGGCCGCAAACCGCACCTCATTTGGAGCTTCCTAGCTCCCTCTACCTCTATAAATAGATCCCCTCCATTTCAATCCCGGATCTCCTCTTCCCCTAACCCAAATTTTCCGCTCCCTACGCCGCCGGACACGTCCGAGATGGCCGGACGCGTACGCGCACCACCACCGGACCAATCAGGCGCTGACACATCGCCCGCCCGCGCCCACATCGCCGCTTCTGCCCGCGCCGGCCGTCCCGAGCCGCCCCGCGCCTCCAAGTTCCCCATGGTGGTCGGGGCCACCATCCGCCGCCAGATCCGACTCCCCCTCTCCTCCCCGCCGGTTTTGCGACCTCGCCGGAGCAAAGTCAACCCTCGCCGAAGATCTCGGTTCACGCGCCGGAGACAAACTCTAGATCCGGATCGGTTGACTTTCTCCCCCTCCCTCAGTTATTTTTTTGCATTCTTCCACATGCTATAACTTCCTCATCGTAGCTCCGATTCGTGCGTGTAGCATATCAAAATGTTCGTCTCGACGAGTACATCATTTCATCTCATTGCATAATTTCCATTTGAGCTCATCTTGATGCCTGAAATGCTGTTGGAAGAGGGATATGTGAGGATAGTTTCAGATCTGTTTCAGCAAATGCCCTTTTGTCATTTTTGCCATGATTAATGTGTGCATGCTATGATCCTGAGCTCTATATGTGTTTTGAAGAATGCCATGCCATCTTTACAGGGGTGTATGCCATGTATTTTTGTGATCTTTGTGGTGACTAGCACAAGCATGCAAAGTAGCTTACTCAATGATGCCGATTTCAGGGACTTAGAATTTCACTAAGTCCTTGCCCTGTCATTATTTTTATGCCATATGTTCATGTTGTTTCCTAGTGATCCGTGCCTCTTTTGAGCATGATTAGTAAGGATGTTTTGTAGATAATGTTGTGCTCTATCCATCCATGTCTTTGTTTGAATTTATGGAGCACCCTAGCTTGAGTCAATCGAGCTATACTTTTGCTATTAAATGTTCCTGGCAGATTGTCAACATGTTTAGCGATTTTGCCGAGCTTGTTGTTGATCCATGCATGCTATGTTGGTGTTCTTGCCATGTCTAGCTTCTATGCCATGTCTACTTGCTGGGTGTATGCTTAGCTTGTCATGCAATGCCTGGTAGTGAGTGCATCGAGCTCGTAAACATGCCTACTCGTTATCTGTTTTGCCATGCTCCAGTTTTTCACTAAGTCTGAATCTGTTTATGTTTTTGCTATGTTCACAGGCTTGCAATTGTATTTTCTGATCCCTTTTGGCTCATGGTCACTAAGGGACTTTTGTTATATGCTTAGAGTAGCTTCATACCATGCCTTGCCTTTCCCTGATAAGTTCCTGTAGCATGTAGTTTTCATGCTCTAAAGATTGCTTCCTGATGATAAGTTCCCGACTTGCTGTTAATTTCACCAAGTCTGAAACCAGTAATCTTTTGCACTATTGCCATGCTTGTTTGAACCTGTTAATGAGTGAATTAGCCGTAGCTCGGTGTTCATATTTTGTGAAGCATCATGAGTGGATCCCTGCCATGTATTTTTTTGTCATGTTTGAGCGAAGTAGCTTATTTATCTTGATGCATTTAGAACGCTACTTGCTGTTTATCGCAGACCGGTGCCATATTTGTTTTGCCTGCCATTTCGAAACCATGCATCCGATTCCGGTGATCTTTATATCGATTTCGACCGAAATCATCTCATATTTCCAGTGGCACTCTTGGATTTCCAAGTTGAGACCAGGTTCAATCATTCCTTTCCAAATCAGGCCTATGCATCACATATCTCATCCCGCATATCATACCATGTTTGCATCATGTTGCTTGAGCATTGCACGTGGTTGATTGTGTTCCTTTTTGTTTGTTGTTCTTGCTTGGGTAGAGCTGGGAGACGAGTACGTGAATGAGGAGCCCGTTGAGTAAGCTTATGAGGATCAAGTCAACTCAGAGAACTTTGCATGCAAGATGACCATACCCTCGAAATCACTTCTATCTTTGCTTGCTAGATGGTCGCTCTTTTGCTATGCCTATGCCACGATACCTACCACTTGCTTATCATGCCTTCCATATTGCCATGTCAAACCTCTAACCCACCTTGTCCTAGAAAACTGTTGTTTGGCTATGTTACCGCTTTGCTCAGCCCCTCTTATAGCGTTGCTAGTTGCAGGTGAAGATTGGTGTAAGTGCATCTAGTGCCCCTTAGTGATTTTGGTGTATTGAAGACTTATAGGTTAAGGGACTAATGCATTTGTGAGTGTACATAGGTCATAAGTCTATGAGGAGTTTGATATTTACAGAGAAAGTCGACCCCTAAAAATGAAGTTCTTCGACTGAAGACTTTGGATTTTTGAAGACTTCCTGAAGACTTTGAAAGTGAAGAAAATGGTGTGACCTTGAAGACTGGGTATTCATTCGAGGAACATGAAGCGTGAAGACTTTTGTTTTCCTAGTTTCATTTTCTCTTTCTTGAGTCATAGGAAACACCGTACTATTAAAGGGGGTCGAGGAAATACTAAGGAAAAATTTCCATGTGATGCTCAACTCAAAATCCTACACCTACCAATCCCTTCGAGTGAAGCCATTGGAAATCTCATATAGTTCAGTCAATTTCTTCAGTGACAGAGATGAAGTTCTTTTGGTCTCTAAGGAATTTTTTCTGACTGAGGAGTTAAGAATTCGCCAGTGCGGATTTCCTACACAGTGAGGAACATGATAGCCCTGAGGATTTTGCTACTCAAATTCCGACCATTGTTGTGCTATGCGCCAGCTGTCCCAAAATATCTATCCACCTAACGGTCGTATCATTGAAGGGCATTTATGTCTTATCATGTCGGGCTGCTCCCTAGGCTATAAATAGCCGGCCCCTACAACCACTAGCTGGTTGGCTGCTCCGAGAGAAACTGGCACTTGTCATTTGAGAGCAACCCATCCTCTGAGGACTTTGAGCGAAAATCATCTAGTGAGGAAAACCCCAAACCAAAACCCAAACACCTTCAAACCTCAAGTGATTGAGCATCACTGAAGAGATTGATCCTGCCTGGATCCGACGCTTGTTACCTTTGAAGACTGTGCTTCTTACAGACGGTTAGGCGTCATGGTCTAGAGCATCCAAGAGGAATTGTGGATCGTCGAGTGACCGAGTTTGTGAAGGTTTGGAAGTCGCCTGAAGACTTACCACGAGTGATTGGGCGAGGTCTGTGTGACCTTAGCTCAAGGAGAATACAGTGAGGACTGGGTGTCCTGAGCTACGTGTTCAGGACTGGGTGTCCGGGATTGTGTGTCCTCGAGTTTAAATACTCAGCCGCTCCAACCAGACGTACAACTGAGACAGCAGTTGGAACTGGTCTACCAAATCATTGTCTTCACCAAGTTTACTGGTTCTATTCCCTCAACTCTTTCATTTCCTCATAACTGTGTTGTGTGCTTGTTCATATCTGTGCTTGAAGACTTTCTCAATTTCCTCAGTTCAATTTCTTCAGTCTGATTGTCTTTGTCGGTGTCAAAACCGGCGGATCTCGGGTAGGGGGTCCCGAACTGTGCATCTAGGCCGGATGGTAACAAGAGGCAAGGGACATGAAGTTTTACC
Source organism: Triticum dicoccoides (assembly GCF_002162155.2). Classification (NCBI taxonomy): domain Eukaryota; kingdom Viridiplantae; phylum Streptophyta; class Magnoliopsida; order Poales; family Poaceae; genus Triticum; species Triticum dicoccoides. The sequence continues at coordinate 402,921,331 of NC_041382.1, read as the reverse complement.
CAGGTTCGGGCCCTCTCGATGGAGGTAAAAACCCTACGTCCTGCTTGATTAATATTGATGATATGGGTAGTACAAGAGTAGATCTACCACGAGATCGAGGAGGCTAAACCCTAGAAGCTAGCCTATGGTATGATTGTTGATGTGTATGTCGTCCTACGGACTAGAACCCTCCGGTTTATATAGACAACGGATAGGGTTAGGGTTACATAGAGTCAGTTACAATGGTAGGAGATCTACATATCCATATCGCCAAGCTTGCCTTCCACGCCAAGGAAAGTCCCTTCCGGACATGGGGCGTGAAAGTGCGTTATATCGACTAGAGGGGGGGTGAATAGGCTATTTTTATGAACGTCTTCAAAACGTGGGAGTTATGAAGACAAACAGTGAAGATTATGCCTATCACTATGCAGCGGAAGTTAGATTACACTAGGCCAGCCATGGTCAAGTATTCAATAGAGTGAAAGCACAATGACAAACAGCTGCAGTGTAATAAGGATCAGGTAGGAAGAAGTTATGAAGCCAAACAGATCATACATTCATGTTGTGAAGACAAAAGATAGAGCATGCATGCAATGGCTTCACCATGAGTAACAGTAAGAAAAGGAAGTGAAGATGAAACCAGTGACTCGTTGAAGACAATGATGTGTTGGACCAGTTCCAGTTGCTGTGACAACTGTACGTCTGGTTGGAGCGGCTAGGTATTTAAACCTTAGGACACACAGTCCCGGACACCCAGTCCTGAACATGCAGCTCAGGACACCAAGTCCTCACCGTATTCTCCTTGAGCTAAGGTCACAAAGTCCTCGCTCAATCACTCTGGTAAGTCTTCAAGGTAGACTCCCAAATCTTCACAGACTTCATTCACTGGCAATCCACAATGTCTCTTGGATGCTCTGAACGCGACGCCTAACTGTCTGGAGGATTCACAGTCCACAAGTTTAATAAGTCTTCAGATCACACAGACAAGAAGACTTAAGTGATGCCCAATTTACTCTGGCTCTGGGTGGTTAGGGCTTTTCTCCTCGCTGGGAATTTTCTCTCAAAGGCTTCGAGGTGGGTTGCTCTCAAACGACAAAAGCCGTGCACTGAATTTTGAGCAGCCAACCATTTATGGTTGTAGGGGGTGGGCTATTTATAGCCACTTGGCAACCCGACCTGATTTGTCCGAAATGACCCTGGGTCACTAAAGAACTGACACGTGTCTCAACGGTCAGATTTCAAACTATCATCGCAACTTTACTTGGGCTACAAGCAAAGCTGACTTGTCCGGCTCTGGACAAGATTCGCTCTCATTGTCTTCACTCGAAGACATAGGTTTTTGGTTTAGGCATCACTTCAGTCATTCTGACTGGTTCTCTTGGACCCCACTAAACAGTACGGTGGTTCCTATGACTCAACACAAAAGAAAAAGAACTACGAAAGATCTAAGTTTTCGAGCTCCATAGGCTTCATAACGTGTCTTCTTTTGTCATAGTCTTCAAAGTGAATATCTTCATATACCACCTTTGACTTCAATGTCTTCATACATTTTTGGGGGTCATCTCTGGTAGTAAAACCGAATCAATGAGGGACTTCCGCCTGTGTTATCCTGCAATTCTCACGAACACATTAGTCCCTCAACTAGGTTTGTCGTCAATACTCCAAAACCAACTAGGGGTGGCACTAGATGCACTTACAATCTCCCCCCTTTTGGTGATTGATGACAAACTAGTTGAAGTTTTCAACGGGAATATAGTCTGTGAAATTGTAAAGGATAAGGAATTGTCTTCATAAGTTGCAAGGGCTCCCCCTGAAGATGTGCATATAAGTTGATTTGCTTTTGGAATGGAAATGCACATGGCAGGTTGTACTTTAGGAGATCCACTTCAGCTTATGATGACAATCCACTATGATGACATGCATAATGGAAAATGGACGTCTGCAGAATGAGATAAGTGCGGAATTTATCGTCGCACATGCAGAATTTATCTTCGCAAACAGGGTGGCAAACGAGTAGCAGACGACCATCAAGTTTTAGTGTTACAACTCAAAGAACCAAATGAAGCAAAAATGAGAGTTGTAAGCACGAAGCAAAATATAGCAAAACATAAAGCACCCGCCCATATGGACCCGCTTGAAGACTATCAACCCATATGCTTCTCCCCCTTTTGACGCAAGTACCAAAAAGGTTTGAAGACATAGAGTGTCTACTCGTTCCCAGGAGCAGCAGGGTCGTTGGAGGTGTTTGGCGGTGCAGACGAGCTTGGAGGTGCTGAAGCAGGTGGCGGTGATGTAGCATCATCTTCTTCATCAATGATTCTGGCAGTGACTGTGGCAGCAGATGGAGAAAACTGAGAGTCTTCAAGTGATGGTGTGTTGCGCATCACAGCCCTTCTAGGAGGTGTGGTGTCAAGCTTGAATCGCTCTGTGAAGCCATCCTCTTCAAGTTCAGCTTCAGTACATATCATTGAGAGCCCTTTCCAGGTACGACGACAGGTTTCATGAGTGACGAAAGCATTCTTGGTGGCAAGATTTCGAAGACGATTAACATCCACCAAGAGGCTTTTCATCTGATGCTTTAGCCAGTCGTGATGCTTATCTTGTTTTTGATGAAGGGCCACAAGAAGCTCTCGGTCAGTGAGAACACGAGTGCGCTTCTTGGGTCTTGAAGAAGTTGCACTATCAGTGGCTTCAGTTGAAGCAGGGTGTGGCGCACGTGTAGTGCCAGCCAAAGGATACACCCTGGAGATGGCTTCAACACCTTCATCATTCTGAGTGAAGCTCTGGTGTTCTGCATTCTAAAGACTCAACGGTTGCTTGGCAAGCTCAGGATATATAGCTTCAGAAGAGGTATCCACATCTGGCAAGAAGATCCGATGGTTTCGGGCTGAGGGCTGATACGAGATTGCAGAGTGCATTTTGATCAGCTTCATCACCCAAGGAGCATAGAATTTCAAACCAAATAAATCTGAGCCTGACGCTGCAAGTTGGCGTATGAAGAAATCCTGAGCGTTGAAGCATTTGCCATGAAGGATACAGAATATCATAGTCTTCATTGCACTCTCGATCTTGGCATTTGGAGAGTGTCCCTTAATGGGCCAGAGAGTCCGCCGGATGATGTGATATATGGTCCTGGGCAGGAACTCAAGGTCTTCAACGAAGAACTCAGTTGGGGTGCATCATGGGGCAATGGCTTCATCATTGAGAGCATATGACTCATATTTGGTTCAGGCCTCTGGAATATGCTCTCAATAGCTTCAGCATGTAGTTGACAGCCTTCCTCGAAGAATTCGCCAGGAGTGGGCAGGCCGGTGAGCTCAATGATATCAAATGCATTGGCTTCAGGATGGACATTTCCGGTCATCCATTCCAGGACCCAAGTCTTCGGATCTCTGTTGTATCCTTTAATATGGAGGGTGGCATAGAACTGAAGCAGAAGCTCTTCATTCCAGTGCTCTTCATCAGTGACAAACTGCAGCAGACCCACTTGCTTAAAGCAATCCAAAGCTTCCTCTAGGCAGGGCAGACCAGCAATGGCTTCAACCTCAAGGCGCTTGTGCGGGAAGATGCGACATTGGTTGTATAGGATGCATGAATAGTAGCTGCGCTGAGGATAGCTCCAGAACCTATCTGATGAAATCCTTTCCCTTGAATAGGGGTTCTTAGAGTTGTTGAAAAATGTATTGTCTGCCTTGAAGCTATTGATGTCAAAGGAGCCAGGTGCTGATGCAGGACCTGGGAACCTTGGCAGTCTTGGGACTGGCTTCTGGACATGAGGCCTGTGCTCAACATGGTAATCAAATTGAGGACCTGCAGCAGACTCAGGAATAGAAGTGTCATGATTAGTAGCTTCGCTGTCTGCTGAAGCTTTTGGTGTGGAGGGCTCCACATTGGCTTCAGTGTTTGTTGTGGCAGCCTCAACATTTTCAGCCTTCGCTTGACTAGTTGGAGGGTCAGACTTAGGCACGTTCTCCTGGAGAACTGCTTCTTGGTGTAGCGGGGGAGTAGGATCTTGTGGTACTTCTTCATTTTCTTCGGCTGATGCAGCCGGAATGTCTTCAGCACAGACTTGAGGCCTTGGACCTTTGCGAAGCCCGCGGAACGCAGATGACGCCTGTGGTGTTGGAGCGGGCTGGGCCTCAAAGTCTTCCTCCTCTTGAGGGCGATCCGCCCATGACGCATCTTGTGCAATTGGCGTCAGGGGACGACCAATGCTGATGAGTTCGCTTTGTTCATACTGAGGAAGGGCTGCATCATCTTGTACATTTTCCTGATGACCAATGTCTTCAGCAGCAATTGGGTCGGCTGCTGGTATGTCTTCAGCTTCAGGAGCCTCTGTGGAAGCAGGCTCATGAATTGTCAATTGTCTTTCTGCGTTGGGGTGAACCATAGAGATAGGTTCAACTATCAGGGGCTCTGTGGGAGCAGCCCGAGATTTCTTGATCTTGCGCTTCTTCTTGCTGGGGGCAGAAGGAGAGGCTTCAGAGCTTTTCCTTTTCCTAGCTTCAGCCTCAGCAGTTCTTGTCTTCTTCAGCTCTGAAGCTGTTGACCGGCTCTTTGGCTTCGAGCCAGTCGTTGCAGTTTGGAAGACGATTGGAACTGCTTCTTGCCTAGGTGCCTCTGGTTCAGCCATAGCAGGCTTCTTCTTCTTCTTCGCGGCCATCTTGGGGTCGATGCCAGGACGCCCAAGTGCCTTGCGCTTCTCGGCCTCATTGTAGGCCTGCACACATCGTTCTGCCAGAGACTTCATCCGCTCACGTGAACCTTGAGCTTCTGCACGCTTCTTCAGAAAATTTTCCTTTAGCTCATGCAGCATGGTCTTGAAGCTCTTCACTTCTTGCACGCTGAGCTTGGCCATATTCTTCTTGAACTGAGCCTTTTCATGATCAATTTTCTGCTTCAGCTCAACAATGCGCTGAGCAATGGCAAGTTCTGAAGCGATTGCGCCTTGAAAGGCGACGCTGAGGCCAACAGGCAGCTGCAGATCTTCGAAGCTTATGTCTGGTGTGGCAAACCATTCGTCGATGAAGCTGTGGATGATGGCGACATTAAAGAGAGGCAAATTGTTGAAGATTTCAGCTTCCTCTTTGCTTTTGATGAGCTGCTCTAGAGCGTCATCTCCAAGATCTTCATCACTTGATAGATCAATGGCTTCGCTTCGCAGAATGGCAGCAGCTGTGAGTTCTTTGCCGGTGTGTGGCTGAGGCACCTTGTCCTTTTGGGGCTTGGAGACGCGGGATACGTCTTCAGACTGCACACTGTCTTCAGGAGGTGCAGTTGCCAATGGCTTCGCCCTTGAGACTTTTGAGGAAGGGGCCGGCTTTGAAGCTTTTGGCTTCTTCGACTGCTTTGGCTTCGGTTCAGCAGGAGCTTCATCAGACTCAGAGTCAGCTGGAGGGTCATTCACGGCAGTCCCTTGGACTAAGATGTGGGTGATGAGGCCCTCAAGGGTGGCAAACGGACCGATGACATTGGATTCTGCGTAGCGTGTGCCATCTGCCCTTGGTGCGGAGGGGCCAGGGTTGAAGTCTAACCCAAATTTCTTCTTGTTCAGCTTCGCAGATTGTTGGGCAAACTGGAAGTTGCGCTTGAAAAGATTGTCGTCACGACACTAGAGGAGTGACGACGGATGCGCATCATCAGGCTGTGGTCCTCGGACCATGCATGGGTAGAAGTCTTGAGCAATGGCTTCATCTCTGGTCCTGGGTATGAGATTCTTGTAAATGATGTCCCCCCATGGTTTCTTGATGGCACATTTCTCAGCATACTCCTGAGTGACGAAGCGGTATTTGAACCACTGTTCTGCCCAATAGCGTCGAATCCATTGGATTCGGGTCTTGCGCTGCCCATAACTCTCTTCTGGATCTGTTTTATACATTTCTGCCAGGTCTTCAGGCAGATCTTTGGAAGTACCCTCACGTCTCTGTCTGCCCCCCTTCCTTGCTGCTGCTTCTGAAGCCATAAACTTTAACTTGAAAGGCTTCAAAACTTTCAAAGGCTTCAAAGGCTTTCTTTTGCTGGACCAACAGGAACTGGCTTCAGGAGAGTTTATGTGATGCTTTAGGAATTCTGCAAATGAATGCAGACTATGAGAACCGAAGGATTCTCCCACGGACATGTACGTATGACAGCATTAAGGTGCGAGGGAAGGGGAAGAGTTCATATGCATTCTCAGAAGGTTTTGAAGATTAATCAGTTTAGATGACATTGACCTCATCGTGCGAAGACATTCACTCATAGATAAGAAGTTGGTTCCAGATTTGTACGAACCCATAGATCAGTACAAGTGAGGAATCTAACTACTTTATGAAGCACAAGTGAATATACTAGGCATGTTATGAGATGCAGATAGAGAGATCTAACTTGTGTGAAGAGAAACTTCTTATGGTAGAAAGTGACAAAACCATGAGCTCAAAAGGGGCTGTAAAAAGAGGTTTTATTTACCACACTTGGAACTGCTAGACGGAGTGGGAGATGATGCCGAGCAGTTTAGTCCTCCGTGCCCTAACTTGGCGACGGAAGACACCTATGGCGACGGCGGAGAGAACGATGTCCGTGATCGGCGTGAAGACGGCGTCGGAGAAGTTGCGTCAGCGAAGCGCTTCGTCGCCGGCGTCGTCGAGTGCTAGCGGTGGCGCTAGGGTTCGTGAGAGGGTGGAAGAAGGAGATAATGACCGCGGTAAGTGTGAATTTATAGGCTCAAGGGCGGCACTGTGCTATTACACAGGTGCCCCTGGCGATTCGCATCTAAGGAACGCGTGGCCAGTTTGCGGAAGTTTTGGGTTTGTTCCACGTCCCACGCACGCCTGAATTGTCGGGCGGTCGTTCCTGCTTCTCCGGATTTTATGTGGAGGAATGAGTATTGAAAACGGACTTTATGGTTGTCTCTTTATCTTCTGCTGACAAGGACGCAGTGAAGACATTCGACAGTTTCAATAGAATGCATATGACTTGGAGAGATAGAGTTTGAGATAGAAAGCATAGAGAGATTAGGGTCCGATCACATTCACTTAGTTCAAAAGATTCAACCAAGAAGACATAGCTATAAGTGAATGCTGTAGAGGACAGAACACTAGTATGTATATATCTATATAATCAATGTAGTGAAGATAATAATGAAGACATGTTGAGTTCGAAGCCAAACCAAATGTGAAGATATTGCAAGGTAACGCCATGAGTGAAACACTTCAAAATAGAACGTTTGGTGGTGGTGTTACCCACCGTATAGGAAGTATTAGACCCAGACACGGCGCACAATTATCGTGGCGCTCCAAAGTCAAATTCCGCATTAATGTATTCACACTTAGAATGTATGTCTTCATTGATTGAAGATATACTTTACTTTGTGTGTTGCACATCTAAGTCATCATATGCATAAGTGTTAGGATGTGTGCCTGATCACAGGACATTTGAGGATTCTAGGATATTTAGCTCACACTGTAACTTGCAAAATCTCTTCTCATCCAAGGGCTTGGTGAAGATATCTGCCAATTGCTCTTCAGTGTTGACATGTATGATATCAATGTCTTCCTTCACAACATGATCTCTGAGAAAGTGATGACGAATTTCAATGTGCTTTGTCTTCGAGTGCTGAACTGGGTTGTTGGCAATCTTGATGGCGCTTTCGTTGTCGCAGTAAAGTGGCACTTGCTTCAGATGAATGCCATAGTCCTTGAGTGTTTGCTTCATCCATAGAAGCTGAGCGCAGCAAGATCCAGCAGCAATGTATTCAGATTCAGCAGTGGAGAGAGATACAGAGTTCTGCTTCTTTGAAGACCAACATACAAGTGATCGTCCCAGAAAGTGACATGTGCTTGATGTAGACTTGCGATCAACTTTGTCACCAGCATAATCAGCATCCGAAAATCCAACCAAATCAAACTCTGAGCCCTTGGGATACCATAATCCTAGAGTTGGGGTGTGAGCCAAATATCGAAGAATTCGCTTCACAGCTAAGTGATGGGACTCCTTTGGTGCCGCTTGAAATCGAGCACACATGCAAACACTAAGCATAATATCTGGCCTAGATGCACATAAATAAAGTAAAGAACCAATCATGGAGTGGTATACCTTTTGATCGAACTCTTTACCATTGTCGTCAGGACCCAGATGATGTTTGGCTGGCATTGGTGTTGTGAAGCCTTTGCAGTCTTGCATACCGAACTTCTTCAGGCAATCTTTGAGATACTTCTCTTGAGATATGAAGATGCCATTGCGTTGTTGTCGTATTTGAAGACCAAGGAAGAACTTCAGCTCCCCCATCATGGACATCTGATATTGCTCTTGCATCATATATCCAAACTCTTCACTATACTTCTGATTGGTGCAGCCGAAGATAATGTCATCCACATATATTTGGCACACAAACAGTTCACCATCATATGTCTTCGTGAGAAGAGTGGGATCCAGGGAGCCAGGTATGAAGCCTTTGCTCTTCAGAAAGTATTTGAGTGTGTCATACCAGGCCCTAGGGGCTTGTTTGAGGCCATGCAGTGCCTTGTTGAGCTTGTATACCATGTCAGGATGTTTTGGATTTTCAAAGCCAGGCGGTTGTGCAACATACACTTCTTCTTCAATCTTGCCATTGAGAAAGGCACTTTTCACATCCATTTGATATAGAAGTATGTTATGATGATTTGCATGGGCCAGCAGTATGTGTATGGCTTCAAGCCTTGCTACAGGAGCGAATGTTTCATCGAAGTCAATGCCCTCCACTTGAGTATATCCTTGAGCAACGAGACGACCTTTGTTTCTGACAACTTGACCATGCTCATCTTGCTTGTTGCGGTATATCCATTTGGTGCCTATTATGTTGTGCTTCCGTGAATCAGGACGCTTGACCAGTTCCCATACATTATTCAGCTCAAACTGTTGAAGCTCTTCTTGCATAGCTTGAATCCATTCAGGTTCCATGAAGGCTTCTTCTACTTTCTTGGGTTCTGATATTGATACGAATGCGAAGTGCCCACAGAAATTTGCTAGCTGAGTTGCCCTTGAACGAGTGAGTGGACCAGGTGCATTGATGCTGTCAATTATTCTGTCAATCTGCACTTCATTGGCAACACGAGGATGTACAGGGCGAAGACTTTGCTCTTGCTGATCTATGTTGTTTTTGGGAGGAATGTCTTCAGGCTGAGCATTGTCTTCATGTTGATCAGGTGCTGAGATGATAAGTTCTTCTTCAGGATGAGCTTCAGAAGGCATAATCTCTCCAGTTCCCATAAGCTTGATTGATTCACTAGCTGGAACTTCATCTAGCACATTTGGCAGTTGCTCTCTTTGTGAACCATTTATCTCATCGAACCGCACATCTACTGTTTCAACTATTTTGTAATGAAAGAGATTGAAGACTCTGTAGGAGTGCGAATCCTTTCCATATCCAAGCATAAAGCCCTCATGTGCTTTTGGTGCAAACTTTGAGGTGTGGTGTGGGTCCTTGATCCAGCACCTTGCGCCAAATACTCTGAAGTAACTGACATTTGGCTTCTTGCCAGTTAGGAGTTCATACGATGTCTTGTTCAGAAGCTTGTGAAGATAAACATGATTGATTGTATGTCATGCAGTGTCAATGGCTTCAGTCCAGAATTTTCTTGGAGTCTTGTATTCATCTAGCATTGTTCTGGCCATCTCAATGAGTGTTCTGTTTTTGCGTTCGACGACGCCATTCTGCTGTGGCGTGTACGGAGCTGAGAATTCATGTGTGATGCCCAAGGTATCAAGATATGTATCAAGTCCAGTGTTGTTGAATTCAGTGCCATTGTCACTTCTGATGTGCTTTATCTTGGCGCCAAAATTGTTCATAGCTCGATTGGCGAATCGTCTGAAGACATCCTGCACTTCAGTCTTGTAAAGGATTATGTGCACCCAAGTATATCTAGAGTAATCATCAACAATGACGAAGCCATAGAGGCAAGCAGTAGTAGTAAAAGTTGAGTAGTGAGTGGGACCAAAAAGATCCATGTGGAGCAGTTCGAAGGGTTGTGTAGTAGTCATGATTGTCTTCGAAGGATGTTTTGCCCTTGTCATCTTCCCTGCTTCACAGGCACCGCATAAGTGATATTTCTTGAACTTGACGCCCTCGATGCCTATGACATGCTTCTTCTTCGCAAGGGTATGGAGGTTCCTCATGCCAGCATGCCCAAGCCTTCGATGCCAAAGCCAACATTCTGAAGCTTTTGCAAGAAGACATACTGCAAGTTGTGGCCCTGCTGAGAAATCTACCACATACAAATCATCTTTCCTATACCCTTCAAACACTAGAGACTTGTCAGATTCCATTAGTACTAGGCAACGATATTTTCCAAACATTACGATCATGTTCAAATCGCAAAGCATTGAGACAGACATTAAGTTGAAGCCAAGGGATTCAACAAGCATGACTTTATCCATGTGTTGATCCTTTGAGATTGCAACTCTACCAAGACCCAATACCTTACTTTTACCAGTGTCAGCAAATGTGATGTGGCTCTTGCCGGATGGACGTAAGGTTGAGTCCATAAGAAGGCTTCTTTTGCCAGTCATGTGATTTGTACACCCACTGTCAATAATCCATTCTGAAGACTTTGAAGTCGCTGGTGTCGTACCCTACAGTGCAGTTAGGGGGATAGGCTTCACGAAGGGAATTGTGAAGCAAAAACATTTGACGAACCAGTGGGTTATGAAAACTTAGATCCAGATTAGGACTAATAGGGAAAGTAGCATGCGATTCCAGAACGAAGTACATAATGATGCCATTCGGGCATTTTATCTTGCGCCCTACAAGATTTTTAAGGTCCCCAGCAATAGCGTCAGAAGATTTTGTCTTTCTGCTGGAGACCTTTCCCTGCAAAAGAGAGTTAAGCTTTATTAACCACCCACATCTTCAAGGGTGGCTTAGAAGCAATAAGTCTAAGTGCAGCATCTGAGAATTTTGGCTTTGAAGCCTTAGCAAACAGTCTTGCAGGTGGACAATAATACTCATGAGAATAAGCAGAATAATTTTTGGTCATATGAACATGACGGTTCGATGAACCGCTCTCATATTCATATGCCTGAGTATGGTTTCCCTGCAAAACATTTGTGTTAGTGTGACTCAGGTGAGTCCTTTATTTGTATGAAGCCTTTGGACCGTATGAAGCCTTTGGTCTGAGGTTTGTCTTCTTCAAGTGAGGTGTCATGAAGACATTCACAGGAAGATTTTCCAGACACTTTTTCGGAGCCCAGATCTTCTTCATAGGCGGTCCATTCCTGCAGTTAGTACCAATGTACCTGGCAAACACTTCACCATTATGATTCTTAAACAGTTTATAGTTTGCATCAAAGGATTCATCAATGATAATGGGTTAGCACAAGTGAAGCCAGATAAATTGGATGGATCTGCTGAAAGTTCCTTTGCAGCAACCCATGTGGTTTTGGGGTACTGCTCAGGTTTCCAGTAAGAGCCATCTGCATTCATTTTCCTTACGAACCCAACACCCTCTTTCCTAGGGTTTCGGTTCAGAATCCGCTTCTTGAGGACATCACATAATGTCTGATGTCCTTTAAGACTTTTGTACATCCCTGTTTCAAGCAATGTCTTCAACCTAGCATTCTCATCAGCAATAGCAGTGGTATCCTCAGCAGAGGGGTTAGTTACCATATCAACAGTTGAAGATATTGCAACAACAGTAGCAGTGGAACATTCAGCAACAGAAGTAGCATTATCACACTTAATGCATTTAAGACATGGTGGTTCAAATCCTTCCTGAGTGGAACTGATCTGTTCGGCGTGAAGTGACTCGTTTTCCTTTTGAAGATCTTCATGAGCCGCTCTCAATTTCTCAAGTTCTTGCTTCCTTTGAAGATAATAATAGGAAAGCTTTTCATGAGTTGTTGAGAGAGTATCAAGACGATCTTCAAGTTCCTGATACTTAACGTGAAGATTTTTTATGTCTTCAATTAAGGATTCAGATCGAGTCATTTCAGCACCCAACAGATCATCGCTTCTGTCTAACAGTTTTTTAATATGTTCCATAGCTTTCTGTTGTTCAGTTGCAATTTAGCAAGTGTTTTGTAGCTGGGTTTTGAATCACAGTCAGAGTCATCGTCACTAGATGTTTGATAGCGAGTACTGCGTGTGTTTACCTTGGCACCGCGTGCCATGAAGCAGTAGGTAGGAGTGGAGTCGTTCTTGTCATTTGCGCCGGTGTCGGTGATGCAGTCATTGTCTTCAGTGTTGAAGATGGACTTGGCGACGTATGCTGTAGCCAGACTCGCAATGCCAGAATCAGACTCCTCCTCAGACTCCACCTCTGCCTCCTCAGAAGCAGACTCCTCCTCTGAATCCATTTCCTTGCCAACAAACGCACGTGCCTTGCCAGATGAGCTCTTCTTGTGTGATGAAGACTTTGAGGAAGACTTGGAAGAAGACTTTGAGTATTTCTTCTTCTTCTTGTCGTCAGACTCATATTCCTTGCTCTTCTTCTTCCTTCTGTTATCATTGTCCCACTGTGGACACTCAGAGATGAAGTGTCCAGTTTTCTTGCACTTGTGACATGTTTTCTTCTTGTAGTCATGAGAAGAAGCTTCATCATTCCTTGAGCTTGATCGTGAAGATTTTCTGAAGCCTTTCTTCTTGGTGAATTTTTGGAACTTCTTCACTAGCATTGCAAGTTCCCTTACAATGTCTTCAGGATCATCATAACTGCTGTCAGATTCTTCTTCAGATGAGGAAACAGCTTTTGCCTCCAAGGCACGAGTTCGCCCATAGTTTGGACCGTAGATATCTCTTTTCTTAGAAAGCTGAAACTCATGTGTGTTGAGCCTCTCAAGTATGTCAGACGGATCGAGTGTCTTGAAATCAGGACGTTCTTGAATCATCAGGGCTAGGATGTCAAACGAACTATCAAGTGATCTCAGCAGCGTCTTGCCGATTTCATGTTTGGTGATTTCAGTGGCGCCGAGGGCTTGAAGCTCATTTGTGATGTCAGTGAGCCGATCAAATGTGTGCTGCACATTCTCATTGTCATTTCGCTTGAAGCGGTTGAAGAGGTTGCGAAGAACACTGATTCTTTGATCTCTCTGGGTTGATATGCCTTCATTGACCTTGGAGAGCCAGTCCCAGACCAGCTTGGATGTCTTCAAGGCACTCACACGGCCATACTGTCCTTTTGTCAGATGACCACAGATGATATTTTTGGCAGTAGAGTCCAGTTGAGTGAACTTCTTGACATCAGCAGCAGTGACACCTTCTCCAGCCTTGGGAACGCCGTTCTCGACGACATACCATAGGTCGACGTCAATGGCTTCAAGATGCATGCGCATCTTATTCTTCCAGTAGGGATATTCAGTTCCATCGAAGACGGGACACGTAGCGGAGACTTTGATTATCCCTGCAGTCGACATAGCTAAAACTCTAGGTGGTTAAACCGAATCACATAGAACAAGGGAGCACCTTGCTCTGATACCAATGAAAGTGCGTTATATCGACTAGAGGGGGGGTGAATAGGCGATTTTTATGAACATCTTCAAAACGGGGGAGTTATGAAGACAAACAGTGAAGATTATGCCTATCACTATGCAGCGGAAGTTAGATTACACTAGGCCAGCCATGGTCAAGTATTCAATAGAGTGAAAGCACAATGACAAACAGCTGCAGTGTAATAAGGATCAGGTAGGAAGAAGTTATGAAGCCAAACAGATCATACATTCACATTGTGAAGACAAAAGATAGAGCAGGCATGCAATGGCTTCACAATGAGTAACAGTAAGAAAAGGAAGTGAAGATGAAACCAGTGACTCGTTGAATACAATGATGTGTTGGACCAGTTCCAGTTGCTGTGACAACTGTACATCTGGTTGGAGCGACTAGGTATTTAAACCTTAGGACACACAGTCCCGGACACCCAGTCCTGAACACGCAGCTCAGGACACCAAGTCCTCACCGTATTCTCCTTGAGCTAAGGTCACAAAGTCCTCTCCCAATCACTCTGGTAAGTCTTCAAGGTAGACTCCCAAACCTTCACAGACTTTGTTCACTAGCAATCCACAATGTCTCTTGGATGCTCTGAACGCGACACCTAACCGTCTGGAGGATTCACAGTCGTCAAGTGTAATAAGTCTTCAGATCACACAGACAAGAAGACTTAAGTGATGCCCAATTTACTCTGGCTCTGGGTGGTTAGGGCTTTTCTCCTCGCTGGGAATTTTCTCTCAAAGGCTTCGAGGTGGGTTGCTCTCAAACGACAAAAGCCGTGCACTGAATTTTGAGCAGCCAACCGTTTATGGTTGTAGGGGGTGGGCTATTTATAGCCACTTGGCAACCTGACCTGATTTGTCCGAAATGACCCTGGGTCACTAAGGAACTGACACGTGTCTCAACGGTCAGATTTCAAACTCTCATGGCAACTTTACTTGGGCTACAAGCAAAGCTGACTTGTCCGGCTCTGGACAAGATTCACTCTCATTGTCTTCACTCGAAGACATAGGTTTTTGGTTTAGGCATCACTTCAGTCATTCTGACTGGTTCTCTTGGACCCCACTAAACAGTACGGTGGTTCCTATGACTCAACACAAAAGAAAAAGAACTACGAAAGATCTAAGTCTTCGAGCTCCATAGGCTTCATAACGTGTCTTCTTTTGTCATAGTCTTCAAAGTGAATATCTTCATATACCACCTTTGACTTCAATGTCTTCATACATTTTTGGGGGTCATCTCTGGTAGTAAAACTGAATCAATGAGGGACTTCCACCTGTGTTATCCTGCAATTCTCACGAACACATTAGTCCCTCAACTAGGTTTGTCGTCAATACTCCAAAACCAACTAGGGGTGGCACTAGATGCACTTACAGGACGGAGTCTTCAATCTTGTATCTTCATAGTCCAGGAGTCCGGCTGAAGGTATAGTCCGGCTATCCGAACACCCCCTAATCCAGGACTCCCTCAGTAGCCCCTGAACCAGGCTTCAATGACGATGAGTCCGGCGCGCAGATTGTCTTCGGCATTGGAAGGCGGGTTCCTCCTCCAAGTACTTCATAGAAGATTTTGAACACAAAGATAGTGTCCGTCTCTGCAAAATAAGTTTCCACATATTGCCATAGAGAGAATAATATTTACACCAATCTAATCTGCTGACGTATTCCGTAGCGTGACACACCACAGCCAAGCCTTTATCCGAGTCGTTTTATTATCCCACCTCAGCGCGTTATGCGAGGCGGTTTCCTTGGCACGTCTTGTTAAAGCAGAGATCATGTCCCCTTATCCCGGGATTCTCATCAATACAGGCATGGGTAACCCAACCGCTTCTAGGACTCCTAGATTACAAGCAAGTCCAAGCGGACATGGAGAGGACGCTTGATATTCACCCTCTTTATAAAGGGGACAAGGCTTTTATTTTTCCCTCCCGTGCTCAATCGAATCCTTCCCCCACCTCAAGCTCAAACGCCCGAAGTTCAGGTCAGGTGCTCTGAACCTTCAGTCATGTCCGGATCTAGCCTTCAAGGCCAATGGGTACCTTCCTCCGTCACGGAAGAAGACATCAAAAAGTTGAGGGAGGCCAGATATCTGACCGCCGAGATTTTGCATCGGCTGCCTCCCCGAGGGCAGGCCGTTCCCACCCCCGAACCCAACGAGAACGTCATGTTCGTCTCCCACTTCCTCCGAGGTCTAGGTCTTGCTCTGGATCCTTTCGTCAGGGGTCTGATGTTTTATTACGGGCTAGACTTCCATGATCTAGCTCCGGACTCTTTTCTTCATATCACAACATTTATTGTCGCGTGCGAGGCCTTCCTCCGGGTTACCCCTCACTTTGGCCTTTGGCTCAAGACCTTTGAAGTGAAGCCGAAGATGATCGAGGGGCAACAAGCAGCGTGTGGAGGAGCCTCAATACGCAAGATGACGGGAGCTCCGTGGCCCAAAGGTTCCATCCCAGAGGTGTCTGAATTGTGGCAACAGGAGTGGTTCTACATCACGGCTCCTAGAAGTGCCAAGTGGGCGGCCACCCCTGTTTTCCGCTCGGGCCCTCCACCATAACTGATGTCATAGATCAGCAGAGGTCTGAGCTGGGGGCCAGCCAAGGACGTGCCTATACTGCAAAGCCGCATTCGAGATCTCTTCAATGGAGATTTCAGTTTGGTTGCGGTAATACAAGTTATGCTGGTTCGTCAAGTCCAGCCTTGCAAACGCCGGCCTCTTCGCCTATGGGAGTTCAATCCTGAGGGACCGCGTGTCATTCAAAATTTTCTCAGCTTGACGCACGAGGAGATGTACAAGTCATTCTTCGGACCTCAGGTGGAGTGCCCAGAAATCTCCGAGGACGTGGGCCTGAGTAGTAACTGTGCCGCCGAACAGGTAAGGCATCTTCCGGCCGAACATACTATCTCTGCTTTGTTACGAAGTTATTTATGAGAGTTCGCTTTTTGACCGGGACTGGCTAACAAAGGCAAAGTTGATTCGGTGTTTGGCCCCCCTCCCTGAGGGTTTGGAAAATCCGGTATTGGAAAAGATGCTCCAGATCGCACCTTGCCTGGAGCCCTTGAAGGAAGATACTGTGGAGGATAATGTGGGCGGACGCGGGCCCCCAACGCTGCCCATTCTAGCCTAGGGAGCGAGCGTCTCCATGAAGGAAGACGACCAGAAGAGGAAAAGGACTGCGCACGGGGAATTGGAAGCCGAAGCTTCCAAACGGGAGAAGAAGTCTCCCACAGAGGGTCCTACCTTGGGGGGCGCCGTTGCCGCACAAAGTCCGCGGGGGGATCAATTCTCCCGCGAGTCGTAAGTGACACGAAATACTTTAATAGTACATATATGCCATCTTTTTCTTCTGAGAAGATAACCACCGCATATATTTTTGCAGTTCGGGCCTTAGCCCCTCTCAAATGAGCTCGTCTTCGGGGGATCTTCTTCCAGAGATGATGGAGAGTGAAACGCCTCCTCTGGACTCCTCCGCTCTGGAAGCGGGCGACCTTGAAGTGTCGTCACGGAGGGCCTCTCCGAGTCCGGTGAGGCCAGAAGATAATCCCATTGACCCCTGAAGCTCCCAGTGTCCGGCTCCCGAAGAGAGCAGACAAAAGAGTCCGGCACCGTCTAGTGTGCGATCAGATGTTTTGAAGGAGTTGGTGGGGCGAGCGGCCATCTCAGATGAACACCGTGTGCTGATGAATACGGTGATGGAGAGAATATCGTCCGCCGAAAGCGGATTGCATGAAACTTTTATGAGTCTACTGACAGGCTTTGAGGTACGTAAAAGAATGTATGATAGTCCTGCACATGCTAGGTGTTCCCTGTGTAGATAGTAGCCCCTGAGACTCTGGTTGTCGTCGGAAACGACGACGAACAGAGGATCATATTCCCAGGTAATAACCATACTGCCTCTATGTGCAGGTGATGGAAGCTCCGGTGGCTAGCCGGACTAGCGAGTTTGCCCATTTAGAACGGCAGTTGGATGCGGCAGACGCCGACATCGAGCTTGTTAACAAAAGGCTTGACGAGGCACAGGGTAAGTGTCATTATCTGGTAAACGCCACAATAGGAAGAGCAGCATGATGCCAGTATCTTTAATATGTTGTGACTGTAGATGGAGCTGCCACTATTGAAGCCTTGCGGGCAGAACTTGCCCGAGCCAAGGAACAAGCGAGGTTGGGTAATGCGGCAGCTGTGAAGGCGGCCGAAGAGTTGCAAGCCAAGAAGGCCACGCATGGCGAGACCCGAGACAAGATGGCCAAGATGGCTATAGAATTAAGAGCCGCCGCCGACCATTGCCGGGTTCTTGAAAAAGAAAACCAAGCGAAGGCATCGGACCTTGAAAAGGCTACTGCGACAAAAAAGGATCTCCGCTCTGCTATGAGGGCAAAGAAGGAGGAGCTGCAGGAAGCCGGGGATATTGTAGCTGGGAAATCCTTTATGTTGCGGAGGAAATTCGGAGATCCACGGTATGCCCCTCTGGATCGGCTGTGGAGTTCGGAGGATGTGTATATGGATTTGCCGGTGAGCGCTGCCGATGCGGCCAAGTACTTCCAGGGTCAGACAGACCGTGGAGTAGACCAGCTGTTTTGGAGACAATTCCATTCTCCCGAGCGTCCACTTTCATTGACTGACCAATTAGCCGAATGGGTCGTACTAAACAGGTTGTCCGGACTCTCCATGAGGTCTGTTGTGGATCAGCTATGGCCGGAAAGGTCAAAACCGAACAACTATTTCAGCTTGGTGCAGCAGTTCCTTGACGTGGTGCCGCGCATTAATGCGATGAAGAGGTCGGCGTGCATAGAGGGCGCACGGATGGCCTTTGCCCGTGTTAAGGCATGTTGGGCGGAGATGGATGCTACCAATGTCGCAGCACGGGATTCGGCTATAGGTCGAAAGGCTGCCGAGCACTACTTTGAAGAAGTTCTTGAGGGTGCCCGTTTGATAGAGACCCAGTGCTCAAAAAATATTATGTTTGAGTGATGTGTAATCTCACTGTAAGCGAAATGCTTTTATAAATTTTTATAAGGCTATTTTTATACTTTTGCCTGAAAGTAATATGGTGCCTCCTGGGCGGCCGTTTATGTATACATGTGTATAACCTGAAAGATTGCAGCCGTCGGCTTCAACCCTCACGCATATAATGCGGAGGTGCTCGCAAAAACACGCATTCACACTTAACCCAACGTCTTGGTCCTATTAAGGAGGTGATAGCGGAGCGAGCGAGGCAACCAGACTATAATGCTTTAGCACTTTCACTTAGCCATAGGAGTTTGACAGTGGGGCTACTAGATAGCCCCTGGTGGCTCCGCACTCTCCCGATCTCGGGGTGCGTACATGGCTGGCCGGGAAACGGCCCTTCGTTAAGGCGGAGGAATTCTAAAATTCCCACAGGTCATCGAGTGGTTGACCAGTCTCACGCTATATCATGACAGTCAGTTTTCGGCTTTCTCTACTGAGGTGCTCGTCCGGATGAACCAGGCCACAATCGCAGTAGTTCTCCTGGTGCTACCTTAGCCGGCAAGGCGGAACGTAAGGCACCAAAACACAGGAGCCGGGCAAACCCATCATTTGACCAAAGACAATGATTCGGAGCTAATGCATATAGGGCCAAACTCGCGACACTGAACACTCCCTAAGGTATTCGGTCTTTGTGGTATAAACCGGGCCTAAATAGTGGCCTTTGTAAGAAGCCCCATGTGTCCAGGTACGTGCATTGTTCTGGCATGGCCACATGCCAAGACGTCAGCATCCTGCTCAACGGTGGATATGTATCAACAAGAGACAGTAAAAAAGGTTTACGCAGGGTCTTAATCTAAAAAGAATCCTTGAAGCGGGTCCCTGCTGCACGTCTGCGCCTGTGTCTCCGTTGTGCCATATCCTGGACGGGTGTAGCACAATGATCGTCTGTAAAAGAGAGGAAGTTAAGTGAGAAAGTTGTCGTGCAAAAGGATAGTTTTTAAAGAAACCATGTATAATTCAAGATGATAAGAAATTGCCACTTGTCTGCGCGCGTTGAGCCCCTTGTATTGACAAATAGGGGTGTGACCACTTATTTCCGTATAAATAGCGGCGCCGGACTTGATTAGTAGTATCCGAGGTCTTGACGACCTATTGGATGCTTGTGTTTGTCCGGGCGCCTTTTAGTGTGCGGCGGCCAAGGCAGCCTCACTCTCTTCGGCGCGCAGAGATCGCTTGATATTTCCGTGCACTGTAATGATGCCACGTGGACCGGGCATCTTGAGTGTGATGGAGGCATAGTGTGGTATTGCATTAAAGCTAGCGAAAGCTTCGCGTCCGAGCAGTGCTTGATAACCACTTTGAAACGGAGCGATGTGGAAAGTTAAATGCTCGCGACGGAAGTTATCGGGGGAGCCGAATGTAACTTGTAGTAGAAGGGAGCCCGTACAACGAGCCCCTGGGCCTGGCGTTACTCCTTTAAAGGTAGTATTGCTATGGCGAATTTGTGTTGGGTCTAGCCCCATCCCGCGGATTGTATCCTGATCTATTAGGTTTAGGCTACTGCCACCGTCCATCAAGACCCTTGTGAAGTGATATCCGCCAATTACTGGGTCTAATACTAGGGCAGCCCATCCTGCGCGTCGGATACTTGCTGAGTAATTGCGATGGTCGAAAGTGATCGGTTGAGATGACCAGTGGCAGGACTTCGTAGTGATAGGCACTTGGCTATACTTTCCTGGGAGTGCCGCATTGTTTTTTCCCTTGATTACGTGTAACACGTTTACTGTTTTGACTTCTGGTGGAAATTGCTTTTGTTCCCACGTGTCTTGCTTGGGGGGCTCGTCCTCGTCTTCACTTGGTGTATCCTCCCCCTTGTGTACGGCATTGAGCTTGCCGGACCGCTTGAAGACCCAACATTCTCTGTGGGTATGATTAGCAGGTTTACCAGGGGTACTATGGGTCTGACATACTTGGTCCAGAATTTGTTGAGGCTAGACAGTTCGTCCCTGGTGCCTTTAGGGGGCAGCTTTTGACCTGGCCGAGAGCTTTTGAATCCGGCATTTACTGTCGTGCCCTTCGTGCTGTCTTCTTTATTCCGGCGTTTGTTATTGTTGTTGCGCCGTGATTTCCCGTTTCCATATCTAACTTCAGATGTACTGGGGTCACTGGTGCTGCATCTGGCTAGCCAGCTGTCCTCCCCCGCGCAAAAGTGGGTCATGAGGTTTGTTAATGCGGCCATCGTTCTCAGCTTATTTTGGCCGAGGTGTCTGGCGAGCCATTCGTCACGGACGCTATGCTTGAAAGCTGCCAAGGCTTCGGCGTCCGGACAGTCGACAATCTGGTTCTTTTTAGTAAGAAACCTTTTCCAAAGATTTCGGGCTGACTCTCCGGGCTGTTGAGTTATATGACTCAAATCGTCCGCATCCGAAGGTCGGACATAAGTCCCTTGAAAATTTGCCCGAAAGGCGTCTTCGAGCTCTTCCCAACTTCCAATGGAGCTTTCGGGGAGGCCTTTGAGCCAGTGGTGAGCTGGCCCTTTTAGCTTGATGGGTAGGTACTTGATGGCGTGGAGATCATCTCCTCGAGCCATATGTATATGAAGGATGTAGTCCTCAATCTAGACCCCAAGGTCTGTTGTTTCGTCGTATGCCTCTATGTTTACGGGCTTGAATCCCTCTGGAAATTCATGGTCCAGTACCTCATCGGTGAAACATAGGGGGTGTGCGGCACCCCTGTAGCTGGGTGTACCGCGTTGTTCGGATGTTTGTTGTGTTGCATTGTATGCTGGGGCGCGCTTGCGTGGTCCATAGATGGATCTGGTTGCGCCGTCCTTTGGATGCAAGTCCTCGCATGGGTCGCGTATTGTATTGTGAGCGGCATTGTATGCCGCTCTGTGTTGGTAGAGGGGTCGTCTATCCGACCAGGTGGCTGCTTTGATATTTGGTTGTGGGGTTTCTGAGGCCTCCTCATCGAATTTGGGCAGTAGCTTCCGCTTTGGATAGCTCTTGGAGGGGCGATTGTCGCTGTACCTTGCTGCAGTGCTGAGTATTTTACTCCAGCTGAATTGGAGTGTGTCTTGCGCGGCCTTGGGCCTTTATTTCTACTTTTTCAGGCTCCTCACGGTGGCAACAAGCCTTTTACGGGCAGCCTGCTGCTCCGGGTGTTTGTCCGGCGTTATGTCGTCCGGACCATTATCCTTGATAGGATTTGTTTGTTCGGTTTGATTATCCGGATTGCCGTTGTTCGGCAGCGGTTCTCCTTGTTCCAGCGCTGGGTCTGTGTGATCGCTATTTCTGTCGAGGCGGGATTTGGGGCGGCGCTTGCGTCGCCGCTTTGACTGCTTTTCGAGGGAACAAGCCTTCGGTTCGTCCTTCCGCTCCTCGTCGTCATCTTTCGGTGCGTCCACCATGTATACGTCATATGACGAGGTGGCTTTCCAGGGCCCAACAGGCGCTGGTTCTTCATCATCTCCTTCATCGGCGTCCATACCGTCGATGTTTTCGGAGTCGAAGTCGAGCCTATCGGTTAAATCGTCGACAGTGGCTACAAAGTGGGTGGTGGGTGGGCTTTGAATTTCTTCATCGTCCGCATCCCAATCTCGCTCACCGTAGTCCAGCCAGGGCTCTCTTAATAAAGAGAGAGACTTTAGTGATTTTATAATATCGCCAAAGGGCGAGTGCTGAAAGATGTCCGCGGCAGTAAAATCCATGATCGGCGCCCAATCGGATTTGATTGGCAGAGGCGCGAATGGTTCGGACTCCGGAGAGGAGTCCGGCTCCTTGGAATCATGAGTCTCGCGGAGTGCAGGGCTGGTGTTCGGCTCGATCGTCGTTAGGATCGCAGTCCCCGAGGTGGCATCCAACCACCCATCCTCGATCGACGCGGTTGGCTCCGAATTAAGAGTCGAAGCCGACGTGGGTGCGGCCTCCAGGGCACTGTTCGGTGGCAGAGCTAGATCATGCTCGTCGTGACTGTGCGGCGCGCTCGACAGTGGCTCGAATCCGTCGAAGATCAAGTCCCCGCGGATGTCAGTCATGTAGTTTAAACTTCCAAATCTGACCTGATGGCCAGGGGCGTAGCTTTCGATCTGCTCCAGACGGCCAAGTGAATTGGCCCGCAGTGCGAAGCCGCCGAAGATGAAGATCTGTCCAGGGAGGAAGGTCTCACCCTGGACTGCATCGCTATCGATGATCATAGGAGCCATCGAGCCTGACGGCGACGACACAGAGGAACTCTCAATGAAAGCACCAATGTCGGTGTCAAAACCGACGGATCTCGGGTAGGGGGTCCCGAACTGTGCATCTAGGCTGGATGGTAACAGGAGGCAAGGGACACGAAGTTTTACCCAGGTTTGGGCCCTCTCAATGGAGTTAAAACCCTATGTCCTGCTTGATTAATATTGATGATATGGGTAGTACAAGAGTAGATCTACCACGAGATCGAGGAGGCTAAACCCTAGAAGCTAGCCTATGGTATGATTGTTGATGTGTATGTCGTCCTACGGACTAGAACCCTCTGGTTTATATAGACACCGGATAGGGTTAGGGTTACATAGAGTTGGTTACAATGGTAGGAGATCTGCATATCCGTATCGCCAAGCTTTCCTTCCACGCCAAGGAAAGTCCGTTTCGGACATGGGACGAAGTCTTCAATCTTGTATCTTCATAGTCCAGGAGTCCGGCTGAAGGTATAGTCCGGCTATCCGAACACCCCCTAATCCAGGACTCCCTCAGTCTTCATCCCGTGTTATCCTGTTCTTACGCTTCCTGTACTCTGTGCGTGTCTTCATTTCATCATGATGACTATGCTTGTATTCTGTTATGTTTACGGTTGAGTACTTATTCCGCTGCTAGTAGTTCTTCGCTAAGGAATTTCCTCACCGGCAAATTCCTCGGTTAAGAATTTCATAAAAATCGCCTATTCACCCCCCTCTAGTCGATATAACGCACTTTCAATTGGTATTAGAGCAAGGTACTGCCTTGTTCTGTGTGATTTTGGTTTAACCGCCTGGAGTTTTAGTTATGTCGACCGCAGGTATGATCAAGGTTCCTGCTGGGTGTCCTACCTTCGATAGGACGGACTACCCCTACTGGAAGAATAAGATGCGAATGCATCTTGAGGCAATTGATAACGATCTCTGGTATGTTGTGGAAAATGGTGTTCCCTCAGTCACACCTTCTCTGAATGCTACTGATGTGAAGAGATTCAAGCAACTTGAATCTCAAGCAAAGAATATCATATGTGGCCATCTGAGCAAAGGACGGTATGGTAGAGTGACTGCTTTGGAGACAGCGAAGCTTATGTGGGACAGGTTGTCCAAATTGAATGAAGGAGTCTCAACACAACGTGACTCTCGAGTTGATGTTCTTCGCAATCTCTTCAACCGCTTCAAAAGACTCGACAATAAAAATGTTCAACAAACCTTCGATCGCCTCACTGACATCTCAAATGAGCTTCAAGCACTTGGTGCCACTGACATCACCGACCATGAGGTGGTGAAGAAATTGCTGAGATCGCTTGATTCCTCATTTGACACTCTGGCATTAATGATACAAGAACATGCTGATTACAAGTCACTTGATCCCGCTGATATTCTCGAGAGGCTAAATACTCATGAGTTCGAACGTGCTGAAAAAAGAGATCTCTATGGTTCAAGCTATGGCAGATCACGTGCACTGAAGCCAAGGCAGTATCTGAGTCCGAAGATGAAGACTCTGGTAGTAGCCTTGGTGATCCTGAAGAACTAAGCCATGATCTGGCTCTGCTGGTGAAGAAATTCCAAAAGTTCTCAAGACGTGATCGCCTTGGAAGACCCGCAAGGAGCAGTGATTCCTCATCCAGTGACTACAAGAGGAGGCTCTGCCACAAATGCAAGAAACCTGGACATTACATTCAAGATTGTCCTCAGTGGGAAAAGGAACCAAAGAAGAAGAAATACAAGGATTACAGTTCTGATGATGTGAAGAAAAAGAAGAAATCCACAAAATCTTCATCATCAAAATCCTCGAAGCCTTCATATCACAAGAAGAGCAACTCCAAGAAGGCCAGGGCATTCATTGGCAAGGAAATGGACTCTGAGGCTGAATCTGAAGAAAATGAGGAAGAGGAGTCATCTGAGGATTCCGAATCCGGAGTGGCGAGCCTAGCTCTCGCTACTGCATTCGTCAGCAAGTCTATCTTCAACACTGAAGAAAAAGACCTCACCAACAAGGCTGATGAAGGGGATGATGACTACGCTCCCACCTATTGCTTCATGGCAAAGGGTGCCAAGGTACTCAAATATACCTCATCTAAATCAAGTGATAATGAATCTGATGAAAACCTTAAGCCCAGCTATTCTAAACTTGCTAAGATTTCTGTAAAACAACAAAGGGCTTTAGAAAAGGTTCAAAACATGCTAGACAAAAGTGATGATATGTTGGGTGAAGAAATGGATCGCACTAAAGCCTTGACTGAAAATCTTCAGAGATTTCAGACTAGGTTTGACAATCTTCAAAGTCATCATAACACTGTCTTATCCGATCATGAGAAGCTTTCTTATGAATTTCTTCAAAGAAAGCATGATCTTGAGAAGCTAAGAGTGAGTTATGAAGATCTTCGGAAGGAGCGCGATCCATTACTTGCTCAACAAATCAGAGCTTCTCAGGAAGAATTTGTTCCTCCATGTTTGAAATGCATTGAACGTGAATCTGCTAATTCTTCACCTGAATATTCAAATGCTGCTAATGTTTCAAATTCTTCACATGCCTCTGATATCACTAATTCCTCATCTGAGGACATTACTAGTATCACTGACGACGCAGGGCTGAAGGAATTGTACATGACAGGCATGTACAAAAGCCTCAAAGGGCATCAGACTCTTTGTGATGTGCTTAAAAAACAGATCCTCAACAGGAACCCTAGGAAAGAGGGTATTGCTTTTGAGAGAAAACTCAATGCTGATGGTACATATTGGAAGCCTGAGCAGTACCCCAACACTACATGGGTTGCTGCAAAGGGACCTCCAGTTGATCCATCTAACCTATCTGGATATGCATGTGAATCTCCTCATTTTGATGATGAGTCATTTGACTCCAACTATAAACTATTCAAAAATCAGAATGGTGAAGTATTTGCTAGATATGTTGGCACTAACTGCAGGAACGGTTCCCCTATGAAGAAAATCTGGGTTCCCAAAAGATGCCTTGAGAATCTTCAGGTGAATGTCATCATGACGCCACCTGTGAAGAATAGGAACCCCAGATCAAATTCCTCACACGGACCAAACTCCTCACATGGATCAAATTCCTCAAAAGGATCAAAGTCCTCATATGAACATCATCGTGCTAACCCGTCTGTTTTGCAGGGAAGATCTAAGGATTATGGATATGTGCATTATTCTTCAAATCATTATGTCCATAAGTCCTCAAAGAATTTCTCTGCTTACTCTTATGCTTACTCTAACCCCTCTTATGTGAAACGAAATGGACTGGCTTCTATGCCATCCTTCTCGTATGGAGCTCGCAGAATGATGAACTCTTTGCCACCCCTTCAGATGTGGGTGGTGAAGAAAAAGAACTAATCTCTTCTGTAGGGTCAGGTCTCCAGACGTACGTAATCGTCTGAAGAATTTGCTGGAGACCTGAG
Organism: Triticum dicoccoides; assembly: GCF_002162155.2. Classification (NCBI taxonomy): domain Eukaryota; kingdom Viridiplantae; phylum Streptophyta; class Magnoliopsida; order Poales; family Poaceae; genus Triticum; species Triticum dicoccoides. Next base: position 402,895,347 of record NC_041382.1, on the reverse strand, counting down.
TATGCCTGATAGGACGCAGGCTAATCATGAAGAAATGAACTCTCATTTCTCACGTCCTCACACTGCTTTATCTGTTCTGTTGTTTGATGAAATTGATCTGATGAATTGATGTCATATTCTTCACTGATGAAGTATATGATTTTGTAAGCTGCATTAATTCATATGCAGGATGATCAACCCAAAGGGTCCGATATCTTCACAAAGCTCTTGGATGAGAAGATATTTAGCAAGTTGCGGTGTGAGCTAAATATCCTAGAATCTTCAAATGTTCTTTGAAAAGGACACTCATCCTATCACTTATGCAAAATTGATGACTTAGATGTGCAACACATGAAGAAACGTTTTTCTTCAATCAATAAAGAATAACACTCTTAGTGTGAAGAAATTAACGAAGAATTTTATTCTCAGAACCCTATGATAATTGTACGCGGTGTCTGAAATCACCATTCTTATACGGTGGGTCACGCCACCACCAAAAGTTGAAATTCCTCAATTGATCATATTCTTCAACTTTGCATTGTCTTCACTGTTTCCGTCGTTTTTCTTCATGGGCTATATATATATAGAAGTTTATGTCCTCTACAGCATTCCCTTATTGCTAATTCTTCAAGTTGGTTTTTCTGCTAAGTGAATGTGATCGGACCCTTCCCCTCTATGCTATACTCAACCCAATCTATTCACAAATTCTTCATGTGCGTTCTATTTGAAACTCGTTCAAAATCTTCACTGTGTCCTTGTCAGCTGAAGAAATTACGAATGGAACTTTAAAACCTATCTTATCTAAATTTTTGGCTTTGCCGCTCAAACCGTTCCGCATCCCACGATATACTTATCCACTCACCCACGATCTAACATGATCTCCACTTCTCACTACATGGGTGACACATGTCATGCGAATGAGAAGGGTCAGGGGCACGTTCGTCCAATTTCTTCGGGCGAGCAGTTTTTCACAGTGGCTATAAATACCCCTCCTTCCCTTCCTCACTTCTTTTACTCCGCTCGATCTCTCTCCAGCTCGAGCTTCTCAAGCCCTAGCGCCGCCGCTACTTCATCGCCGCCGGTGAGGAAGAGCTTTACTGCCTCGACCTCGTCACCGACGTACTCACACCGACCGCGGAAATCTTCACTCCGCCACCGCCGTAGCCGTCTTCCTCCGCCGAGTTAGGGTGTGGAAGATCTACACAGACGAACTTCATCTCTACAGCTCACTTTTTGTCGTGTTCTTCGTCCAGGGTAATTAAAAGTTACTTTTACTGCCCTCGTTGATTCGAATGATTATCTACAAAATCTTCAAAGGTGTTTTTCTTCATATCTTCACACACTAAACACCTCACAAGTCATCTGTTCTTGATTCGTTTCTCTAAGCATCTTTTTTCTTCAAGATTCCTCAATTGTGTGGATCTTCGATCTATACAACTTTGGAACCTAAGACAAAGAACGCTTAGTGAAATTCTTCAAGACTCATCTGGTCAAATTCCTCAAACTTGTTCTTTTTGAAAACCCCTCTAAGAACGCATATGACCTCTCCAAATTCCTCGCAACTATACTCTGTTCAGAGGTACTCATGTCAACTGCTGAATCACTAGGTTCTCATCAACTTAACTCATTTGCAGCGTTCCTCGAAGAAAAGTTGCATACTTCTTCAGAGAATTCGATTGTTCAAATTCCTCAACCGAAGAAAATGGTTGATGGTAAAAGGCCACTGAAAGGAGGAAAGAAGCCTGAGGTTATGACTGCCTTTGAAATCCCTGAGGACATATACAAAGATTACTGCACTCCTGATGAGGCCAAGTTTGGAAAAGAGGACAAAAATCAGCGCAAGGTGCGCATACAGAGGATAGAAAGGAGATGGGCAAGAGAATGGAGGAGTACAGGTATGTAACTCCAAAGTACATGAAGAAATTCACACTCAATTCTCCATGCCCAAGAGCTCCATTGGCACCTGGCCAAATAGCAGATCCCACCAGCCTCAAGCGCGGTGAGGACTATCCTGACGAATGGGCCAAGCACCAAGCCAAGTTGGCTAAGCAAGCCAGAGAAGCAGTGAGGAAATTGAATGAAGACTCTGCTTCTGCTGCTGCCTCTGTTGAGGCCTCTGCTGTCAAGCCAAAGAAGGATATATCAAAGAAGCCTGCGCGCAAGCCAAGTGCTTCACCAACAATGCCCTCAAGGCCAAGTTCCTCAGCAATGCCCTCACGGCCAGAATCTTCAAAGCCCTCATGGCCAGAATCCTCAAAGCCCTCACGGCCAATTCCTCATGCTGCTCCTGCTCCCTCAAAATCCTCAGCTGCTCCAATGTCCTCAGCTGTTATGACAACATCCTCAACACCTGTGCATCTTGCCTCGTGCCAAAGGACTATAAGCATGTCTATTGCGTCAGGTGTCTCAGCTAGTTCCGTAGCTACACCAAGTTCCTCAGCTGGCCCCTCACTGCTGAAGACAAAGTCAACTGCTGGACGCGGTCCTCGACCAAGTCCTCAAAAGAAGCAAGTTGCGTTCCAAGTGTCGTCTGATGAAGACGAAGCTGATGATGATGAACTTGCAGAAATCATCAGAGGCAAGCAAGTCCGGGCCTCTAGAGCCAAGGGAACAGAGGTGCCACTGCTTTTGGATCCCAAGCTGATCCTCGAATACATTGTTGTTTGGCACAAGGACCCCAACACCCCCTTGCCTGATTTCAAGCTGACTCCTGGTCAAAGTCACATGTTTACTCACTTCATACAAGAAGAGAAATGGAAATTTGAATAGGGGAGGAGAGTGAAGAAAGCACAATACAAGAAAGAGCGCTTTTTAAAGCAAAACATTCTGAAGTTTTCACCTGAAGAACTTGTTGCTCTCCAATCTGAAATCAAGAAACTGAGTGATGAATTTGATTGCTATTATGCTGACTGGCTGGGAGCCAAAGTCAGATTTATAAAGATCACAGAACAGTTCACCTCCACTGTTGCAGCCCCAACGCAATAGGACATTCTTCAGGCTGAAGCATCCGCTCAGCCTACTGAAGAACATGCGAGCACCGCTGATGAAAATCAGGCTGCTAAAGAAAATGTGAGTTCCAGGGCTGATGACTGCATTCCAGCCGCTGAAGAAATTGCCAGGGCATCCACTAGTGGTGCGCCTGAAGAAACTGAAGAATTCAGGGCAACTGCATCAGTTGTGCCTGAAGAAAATCAACCAAATTCCTCAGCTGCTCCTGCGCCAACTTCAACTCCAATCCTTTCATCTGCATCAGATGCGAAGAAGACCAAGGCTGCAGAGCGTGCTACAGTGAAGAAAAGGAAAGCATCAGCTGCTTCAGATTATTTAGCTCCGAAGAAGATGAAGCCTATGACAAGTTCATTTGCTAATCCGATTGATGTTGTTCCCATATCAACCAGGGCATCAAAGAACCTTGTTCCTTTTGATGAAGAATATGTGATCCCCAGCGGATTTGATGAAGAAACTCCTTCTGCTGCTCCGTCTGGGCCGTTGGATGAAGAAATTGAAGTGGATGCGATCCCTTCAACACCTATCATCTCCTCGCCCATGCCTCAGTTCACAGCTGAAGAGGCTGGCGTTGAAGAAATGGAAGATGAAGATGTGGACATTGGCTGCTCCACACCCATAATCAGTGATGAATTCTGGGAAAGTCAGCATCCAAACTCTCCAATGTTCACACAGCTGCAGCACATACCTCAGTCGCCTGCACCAACTGTTCAAATGGGCTCTGAAGAAACTCACCCCACTTCATCTGTGCATGAGGAAATTCCATCCACTAGTGCTGAAGAAAATGCTGCTGCTGAACATCTGAAGACGCAGACTGCCACTGAAGAGGAACTAGAAATTCCTCAGCCTGAAGAACCTGCGATTGAGATTCCTGAGGTCGTGATGCAACTCACTAACACTCCTCTGCCGAGGCCAAAGGATCCATTCTCACGGAAGCAAAATTTCAAGGCTGACGATTTCTTCGGCGAGCACGTATTCTTCGAAGATTACAACCCATATAACTCTGCTTGCATTAGGAAGAGGCGTTTCTGGACTGCTAGTCAAGCCAATTTCTATTCCTCAGTGCTGTTCAACAAGAAGAAAATCTTCTATCATGAGAATATTCCTCACGTGGACATGGAATCTCTACCGTGTTTCGCACCAGTCCTTAGTGTTCCTCATGACGCTGGACTGTTAAACTTTTGCTCTGACATCTGCGATTGGAATGAAGAACTGATTTTTCAATTCTATGCAACGCTGCACATCACAGGAGATTCTGAAGATGTGAATTCATGGGTGCTGGACTGGATGTCTGAAAATACTCAGTACACTGCACCAGCCTCTGAATTGCTTCGTGCCTTACCACTCAGTCCTCCCCTTGAAGAAGCTCGTTGCATCTACAGTGAACCTGAGCTTACAAATCGTTACATGCAGGTGCTGATGAAACCTTTGAAGCCAGGTGAAGCACCAAGAACCTAATTCCTCGTAAAGGAATTGCTTTACGTGCCCAGAACTGTCCATCGTATTCTTACGAGGACAATCAGTCCTATCAAAGGCCACGACTCATCTAATGAGGAAATTGTTGGCATCATGAAGAATCTGGTATTCAACATCGTTCATGGAATTCCTGTCAATTATCACGATTTCTTCATGAGGACTCTGGCAAATGTTGCACTATCTCCATTTGAGCTGAAGCCTTATGCACCTTGGATTATGAGATTCCTCAGGACAAGGTCTTCACTCAACTACAAAGCTGATTTTCAGAATCACCTCAGCTACTTGCCCCCAATTGAAGTCCTCAAGCAGACTTACTCCTCAGTTGATGGAAAGGTCAAGGCAACAACCATTATTGATGAAGGCATTCGTCCATTGGATGGTCAATTTCGCAAGGCTGCCTCTTATTCCACCAATGATGACTCCGCCACACATGACTCTGCCAATGCACCCAAGTCCACTCCTCAAGCCACTGCTCCGCGCGTGATGACTGACCGTGAACTTCTGCTTAGTCTTCACCAGAAGGTGGATTGAAATCACAAATGGGTTAAGCGTCAGTTTGGTTCACTTCTTCACAACATGACTGCTACACACAATGTAGTGAAGAAAAACCATTACTACCCCCATCAAGTCTTCGGTCGCACCTGGGCAATCCTGTCACATCTGTATGGTGAAGAAGATCTAAAGAAAATGGATCTCAATGAAGATTTTGACTGGTCTGCACCTTCACCGAAGAAATTCAAGAAGGTCAAGGTTCCTTCTCTGGTGGCTAGCTCATATTCTTCATCGTGCAACACTGATGAAAATGAAGACTTGGACGACACTACGGCAGGCCCTACTACAACAAACGACCCCAACAACGCTAGTGCTCCTTCATCAACTTGATATTCTTCAGGGGCGTTAGTCCTCATATTCGATCCTTTTGTTCATTTGATGACAAAGGGGGAGAATTTTGAGTTAGTATTCAAGCGGGTCTTTCTATATGGGCGTTTTTTTTCAAAGTTACAACTCTCGTTCTTCTGAGACTTTTATTGGATCGAGTAGTAAACTTAAACCCGATGGTGCTCTGATACTCTTGATGCGTTTTTCTGCATGCTTATTCCTCATTAAATATTATTGCACGCATGCTGAATTACATCAGTCACCATATTTCATCATGCATTTCAAATTCTTCACTGTTATATGTCAAATGCGTGTATGAATTACAAGATATAGGGGGAGATCTCCATGATTCAACTCTTCAAGTGTGCATTGCTTCAAAAGCAAATTCCTCACTATGCACATCTTCAGGGGGAGTTCTTCTATATCTTGCAATCAAATTCCTCAATATCAGTATTTACACTTCATATGTTTATCCCCGTTGAAAACTTAACCTATATTGTCATAAATCACCAAAAAGGGGGAGATTGTAAGTGCATCTAGTGCCCCTTAGTGATTTTGGTGTATTGAAGACTTATATGTTAAGGGACTAATGCGTTTGTGAGCGTACATAGGTCTATAAGTCTATGAGGAGTTTGATATTTAAAGAGAAAGTCGACCCCTAAAAATGAAGTTCTTCGACTGAAGACTTTGGATTTCTGAATACTTCCTGAAGACTTTGAAAGTGAAGAAAATGGTGTGACCTTGAAGTGGTATTCATTCGAGGAACATGAAGCGTGAAGAATTTTGTTTTCCTAGTTTCATTTTCTCTTTCTTGGGTCATAGGAAACACCGTACTGTTAAAGGGGGTCGAGGAAATACTAAGGAAAAATTTCCATGTGATGCTCAACTCAAAATCCTACACCTACCAATCCCTTCGAGTGAAGCCATTGGAAATCTCATACAGTTCAGTCAATTTCTTCAGTGACAGAAACAAAGTTCTTCTAGTCTCTGAGGAATTTGTTCTGACTGAGGAGTTAGGAATTCGCCAGTGCGGATTTCCTACACAGTGAGGAACATGATAGCCCTGAGGATTTTGCTACTCAAATTCCGACCGTTGATGTGTTATGCGCCAGCTGTCCCAAAATATATATCCACCTAACGGTCATATCATTGAAGGGCATTTATGTCTTATCATGTCGGGCTACTCCCTAGGCTATACATAGCCGCCCCTACAACCACTAGCTGGTTGGCTGCTCCGAGAGAAACTGACACTTGTCATCTGAGAGCAACCCATCCTCTGAGGACTTTGAACGAAAATCATCTAGTGAGGAAAACCCAAACCAAAACCCAAACACCTTCAAACCCCAAGTGATTGAGCATCACTGAAGAGATTGATCCTGCGGGATCCGACGCTTGTTACCTTTGAAGACTATGCTTCTTCCAGACGGTTAGGCGTCATGGTCTAGAGCATCCAAGAGGAATTGTGGATCGCCGAGTGACCGAGTTTGTGAAGGCTTGGAAGTCGCCTGAAGACTTACCACGAGTGATTTGGTGAGATCTGTGTGACCTTAGCTCAAGGAGAATACGGTGATGACTGGGTGTCCTGAGCTGCGTGTTCAGGACTGGGTGTCCGGGACTGTGTGTCCTCGAGTTTAAATACTCAGCCGCTCCAACCAGACGTACAACTGAGACAGCAGTTGGAATTGGTCTACCAAATCATTGTCTTCACCAAGTTTATTGGTTCTATTCCCTAAACTCTTTCATTTCCTCATAACTCTGTTGTGTGCTTGTTCATATCTGTGCTTGAAGACTTTGACTGAAGACTTTCTCAATTTCCTAAGTTCAATTTCTTCAGTCTGATTGTCTTCATCATGTGTTATCCTGTGCTTACGCTTCCTGTACTCTGTGCCTGTCTTCATTTCATCATGATGACTATGCTTGTAATATGTTATGTTTACGGTTGAGTACTTATTCCGTTTCTAGTAGTTCTTCGCTAAGGAATTTCCTCACCGGCAAATTCCTCAGTGAAGAATTTCATAAAAATCGCCTATTCACCCCCCTCTAGTCGATATAACGCACTTTCAATTGGAGATCGTTCCTTGTTCGAATTTGTTTATTGTTGGGATATCACCATATTATCTTGTTTATCTTAATGCACCTATATACTTGGTAAAGGGTGGAAGGCTCAGCCTTATGCCTGATGATTTGTTCCACTCTTGCCACCCAAGTTTCCGTCATATCGGTGTTATGTTCTCGGATTTTGCGTTCCTTACACGGTTGGGTTATAATGGGAACCCCTTGCCAGTTCGCCTTGAATAAAACCCCTCCAGCAATGCCCAACCTTGGTTTTACCATTTGCCACCTAGCCTCTTTTTCCCTTGGGTTTCCGGAGCCCAAGGGTCATCTTTATTAAACCCCCCGGGCCAGTGCTCCTCTGAGTGTTGGTCCAAAATGAGCTGCCTGCGGGGCCGCCTCGGGGAAACTTGAGGGTTGGTTTTACTCGTAGCTCGTCTCATCTGAGTGTGCCCTGAGAATGAGATATGTGCAACTCCTATCGGGATTTGTCGGCACATTCGGGCGGTGTTGCTGGACTTGTTTTACCATTGTCGAGGATGTCTTGTAATCGGGATGCCGAGTCTGATCGGATTGTCTTGGGAGAAGGAATATCCTTCATTGACCATGAGAGCTTGTGATGGGCTAAGTTGGGACTCCCCTGCAGGGATTTGAACTTTCGAAAGCCGTGCCCGCGGTTATGGGCAGATGGGAGTTTGTTAATGTCCGGTTGTAGATAACATGAAACTTAACTTAATTAAAACGCACCAACCGCATGTGTAACCGTGATGGTCTCTTCTCGGTGGAGTCCGGGAAGTGAACACGGTGTTGGAGTAATGCTTGACGTAGGTTGTTCTAGGATCACTTCTTGATCATAGTTTGTCGCTCGTGCCTTTGCCTTCTCTTCTCGCTCTCTTTTGCGAATATGTTAGCCACCATATATGCTAGTCGCTTGCTGCAGCTCCACATCATACCTTTACCCTTCCTATAAGCTTAAATAGTCTTGATCGCGAGGGTGTGAGATTGCTGAGTCCCCGTGACTCACAGTTTACTTCGAAAACCAGATGCAGGGACCGATGATACCGCTCCAGATGATATGACTGAGCTCAAGTGGGAGTTTGATGAAGACTCTCGTCGTTACTACGTGTCTTTCCTAGATGATCAGTAGTGGTGCCCAGTTGGGGCGATCGGGGACTTTGTCGCATTTGGGGGTTGATCTTTATTTTGGTTCCGTAGTCGGACCTTGAGTGTATTGGATGAATGTAATGACTTATTTATCTATTTGTGTGACGTGGCGAGTGTAAGCCAACTATGTACCTTTCCCCTTTATTTATGTACATGGGTTGTTTGCGAAGATTACCTCACTTGCGACATTGCTTTCAATGCGGTTATGCCTCTAAGTCGTGCTTCTACACATGGGAGATATAGCCGTATCGAGGGTGTTACAGGTTGGTAATCATAGCCTTCCCCGACCTTAGGAGCCCCCTGCTTGATCGAATCGTTGGCGTTGTTGAGTCTAGAAAAAAGTTTTGAGTCATTTAGGATTATATATATCGGTGAGTTAGGAATTCTTTTTACTCCTTAGCCCCTTCGTCGTTCTGGTGAGGCATCCTGACGTAGAGTTTTGACTCTTCTCTTCTCAAATTTCACTAAATTTTTTTTAGGATCATGCGGGTATCTTGGAATCGTTCCGATGGTTTTGTGATGAGAACTATTCTTAGTGCCTCCTGACATTTAGGGGTTGTGGCAGTGTCCCGGGGAGTTGAGCTCCGAGGTGTTGTCGTCACAATTTTATTGTTGAGATTCTGGAATACCTGAGTTTCGCCGACATCGAAAATCTCTTTTATGCAGTTGTTGGTGAGATAACCTCGACGCCACCCAGTACTGGGGCGGGAGTTCGGGAGTATTGCCATAACTCGTATATTGGATGCTTTTCGAAGGTTGAGGTAAATGATTTCCGAAGTTTTTCTTGGTTATGTGTTGAAGGATGGATACAGCTGGATGTAGGATTTGCTAGCTTTGGGTGAGATATTATGCTTCCCCTGTATCCCCAACACCTGATTGCATAACCGGAAAGGTTTGGGAGTTTCATAGGTGGGAATTCTTGTAGCTCTAGCATTTCTTCCGCGAATACTTGGTTTGTGATTGGGTAATCCTCACTAAGTATTTGTTCTTGTCCGTACCTTGTTGTTTTATTATTCTACCTCTATCTAAGTGGCTTCTCAATTTATGGAAATGTGACCATTTCAATTGGAATGCATTCGTTCATTTTGTTCAGATGTGAAGACTATATGTTGCAATTTCAATCCATTTGATTCAGCTTCAATATTTTTCTGTCAAGATGCTAACGGATGTCACCCTCTTTAGGATGGCTCCTGCTAAGGGTCAGAATTAGAATCAAGATCCGCCACCACCACCTCCACCTCCGGAGGCATGGGATGCTGTGATGGCCGCTACCAATGCAAACACGCAGCTGATCATGCAAATTCCGCAAGAGCGCAACCAAGGGAACCAAGGCCATGGCAACAATCAGAATCAGTTTGCTACACTCAACCAGTTCCTCGCTAACCAGCCAAAGACCTTTAGCAACTGTGTTGAGGCCTCAGACACTGATGATTGGCTCGTGGATATCTACAAGCGTTTCGAGTGCAGCAACGTCAGGCCTGAGGACTTTGTCAAGTTTGCCTCCTTCCAACTCAAAGACCAAGCTACAGAATGGTTTCAGCAATACAAAGATTCCAGAGGAGGCCGTGTGATTACCTGGGATGAATTCCGTCAAGACTTCAAAGCTCATCACATCCCTCAGAGTGTTGTTGAAAGCAAGCGTGAGGAATTCCGCAACCTGAAGCGAGGCAGGTTGTCTGTTTACCAGTATAACATTCTGTTCCAGAGGCTCACTCGTTTCACCAAGCAAGACGGCCCTGACAAGAAGAGCATGATTTATCAATTCAGGGGTGGCCTCAGAGAAGATCTCCAACTAGCTCTCGTCCTTTTTGAGCCGAAGAAGTACGATGAGTTCTACAATATGGCAATGAAGCAAGAGACTGCTCAACTCAAGTGCGATGCTTCCAAGAAGCGAGTCAGAGATGCAACTCCTTCTTCCTCAACTCAAGTGGCTTCTAAGCAGCAAAAGTATTGGCTACCTCCTCCTTCGTTCCGTCAGCCTTATCAGCAGAAGAGTAAAGGTGGAAATGGATCTTCCCACCCACCCAACCCAGGCTTTCAGAACAAGACTTCGTCTCAACCTCCAAGATCAAGTGCTCCGTATCACCGTCCGCTCTCGGAGGTCACGTGCAACAAGTATCAGCAGAAGGGTCACTATGCCAACAAATGCTTCAATCAGAGGCGTCTTCCTCCTCCACTGGTAGAAAAAGGGCGTGTTGTCCTGGTTCGTAAGGGCCTTTAGTCCCGGTTCCTAAACCGGGACTAAAGGGTCGGTACTAATGCCCTGACCCTTTAGTCCCGGTTCAAACCAGAACCGGGACTAAAGGCCCTCCACGTGGCCGGTCCACCTTTAGTCCCGATTGGTAACACCAACCGGTACTAAAGGAAATTTTCTGATTTTTTTTTGAAATTTTTTTTGAAATTTTTTTTTGAAATTTTTTTTCGATTTTTTTTTTATTTTCAAATTTCTGAATTATTTTAACCTCTAATCTCTAATCACCCCTCATCACTGCTCAATTTAATCTCTAATCACCCCTCATCATTCCAAATCATCTAACTTCCTGGACGGTCACCCATCCTCCCACTCCCCCAGCCTGAGCACGCTTAACTTCCGGGTTATATTCTCCCTCGTTTCCAAGTCTGCACTCGTTGTTTTCCTGACAATAGTAAGATGTCAATCCTATTAACCCTCAGGAGTTTAGCTTGAGCATGAAGTCACACATTTAACTGTTTGAGTTTGAAACTATTGTTCTAAAAAACAATAATTTTTTAGTAACACTAATATTTTCTTGAATAAGTAGTTTGACCATTGTTTGACCACAGTTTGACCATAGTTTGACCAGATTTGACCAAAATTCAAAAAAACTGAAATAATTATTTAATAACACTAATATTCTTGAATAATTATTTAGTAACACTAATACTTCTTGAATAAGTAGTTTGACCATAGTTTGACCAGATTTAATGAAAATTTAAAAAAACAGAAAATTTGAGCATAACTTTTTTTCCTTTTGGAATCTGAGGATTCTACAAATTTGCGAACAGGTCGTAGGTGGTCTCCATCGGATGTAACTTTTCGAGTAGATGATTTTTCATATAAAAAACTTTTTAATACGAGTTCGTTTGCAAAAGTTATGCCCATTTTACAAATTCCAGAGAGATTTTGTAAATAAAGTCGAAATTCATATTTGTAAATTTTCCCAACAACTAGACCACATATCACACGGGAAACTTATTTTATTTTATTTTTTTGGCATTTCCATCATTTTCTTTTGTTTTTTCTAAAACTAAAAAGGCGGTCCACAGGGGGGTGGAGTTTGAAAATGGGACCTTTAGTACCGGTTCGTGCCATGAACCAGTACTAATGCCTCAAAGCCCATTAGTCCCGGTTGGTGGCACCAACCGGGACTAATGGACATCGCACCCTTTAGTCCCGGTTCATGGCACGAACCTGGACTAAAGGGCCTAGGTGAACCGGGACTAATGCCTTAGCCGCACGAACCGGGATAAATGCACCCATTGGTCCCGGTTCTAGACTGAACCAGGACTAATGGGCTTACCCGGCCTGGACCAAAGCCCCCTTTTCTGCTAGTGCTCCTCCTCCTGTGAGATCTTCCAGTACCGCAGTGGTCAAGCATAACCCCAAGCATGCCAAGGTCAACTTGTTGAATGCAGCTCAGGCAGAGGACTCGTCAGATGTCATCATGGGCAACCTTCTTGTTAATGATATTCCAGCAAAAGTTCTTTTTGACTCTGGTGCATCGCATTCTTTCATGCCATTCCCATTTGCATCGGAGCACAACTTTGGCACTAAGGCATTACCTAAAGCATTGCAAGTTGTTTCTCCGGCTAAGCATTTGAGTTCTAGCATGATGGTCCCAGATATTTCTATCATGATGGGTGATTTCAAGTTTCTGGCTTCTCCAATGGTCCTTGGTAACTTGGATATTGATCTTATTCTCGGAAGCTCGTGATAATACCATCCGTCTGTTTTCTCTCAATGAGAAGGGCGAACTGCATTCCATCTCTCAAATTCCAGTCGTTTGCGAATATCAAGACGTCTTTCCAGAAGAGCTTCCAGGAATGCCTCCACACCGGCCAGTTGAATTCGTCATCGATCTTGAGCCTGGCATGGAACCTGTTTGCAAACGTCCTTACAAGCTTGGACCTTAAGAGTTGAAGGAGTTGAAGAAGCAACTCGATATTCAAGAGCGAATGGGTCTCATCTGACCTAGTTCTTCTCCGTGGGGTTGTGGGCTTCTTTTGTGAAGAAGAAGGATGGAACGGACCGACTTTGTGTCGACTACCGTCCATTGAACAAGAAGACCATAAAGAACAAGTACCCACTTCCCAACATCAATGAGCTGTTTGAACAACTCAAAGGTGCTCAAGTATTCTCCAAGCTTGATCTCCATATGGGCTATCATCAGATTCGCATTCGTGAAGAAGATATCCCTAAGACAGCATTCAGAACAAGCTATGGTTCATATGAATACACTGTCATGTCTTTCGGCCTCGTCAATGCTCCGCCAACATTCTCTCACATGATGAACTTCATCTTCAATGCCTACACAAATGACTTCATCTTGGTCTACCTCGATGACATTTTGGTATTTTCCAAGAACGAGGAGGATCATGCCAAGCACTTGCGTTTGGTGGTGGATAAACTAAGAGAACATCAGTTCTATGCCAAGTTTTCAAAGTGCGAGTTTTGGCTCGATGAGGTTCTCTACCTTGGACATATCATCTCTGCCAAGGGCATAGCGGTTAATCCTGAGAAGGTGTCTGCAATTGTGAATTGGGAACCACCTCAGAATGTGAAGCAACTCCACAGCTTCCTTGGTCTCGCAAGCTATTGTCGAAGGTTCGTTGAGAACTTCTCTAAGATCACGAAGCCTCTTTCCAACCTTCTCCAGAAGCATGTGAAGTACGTTTGGTCTCCTGAATGTGACATCGCTTTCAACACTCTGAAAGAGAAGTTAGTCACTGCTCCAGTTCTGACTCCTCCTGATGAATCCAAACCGTTTGAGGTCTTCTGTGATGCTTCCCTTCAAGGTCTTGGTGCAGTGTTGATGCAAGAGAAGAAAGTTGTGGCCTATACCTCTCGCTAGTTGAAGCCCAACGAAAAGAACTACCCCACTCACGACCTCGAGTTGGTGGCAGTTGTCCATGCTCTTTTAACTTGGAGACATCTCTTATTGGGAAGAAAAGTGGACATCTTCACTGATCATAAGAGTCTCAAGTACATCTTCACTCAGCCTAATCTCAACCTCAGGCAGACTCGTTGGGTCGAGATGATTCAAGAGTATAATCCAAGTATCGAATATACTCCAGGCAAGGCCAATGTAATTGCTAATGCATTGAGCAGGAAGGCTTACTGCAACAGTTTGATTCTCAAGCCTTACCAACCCGAGCTTTGTGAAGCTTTCCGCAAACTCAATCTGCAAGTTGTTCCTCAAGGTTTCCTCGCCAACCTCCAAGTCTCTCCTACTTTCGAAGATCAGATTCGCGAGGCTCAACTTCTTGATGCGATGGTGAAGAAGGTGAAGATTGGGATTGCCAAGAGTCAACCCAAGTACAAGTGCTATCGCCTTGATGACAAGGATACTCTATTCTTCGAGGATCGCATTATTGTGCCTAAAGGTGACCTTCGTAAAGTCATTATGAACGAGGCTCACAATTCACTCCTCTCTATCCACCCTGGAAGTACAAAGATGTACCATGACCTCAAGCAATCGTATTGGTGGACTCGAATGAAGCGCGAGGTTGCTTAGTTCGTGAATGAATGTGATGTCTGCAGAAGAGTTAAAGCAGAACACCAATGACCAGCTGGTATCCTCCAACCTCTTGCCATTCCAGAATGGAAGTTTGACCATATTGAGATGGACTTCGTGACGGGATTTCCCAAGTCCAAGCGTGGCAATGATGCTATCTTCGTTGTCATCGACAAACTCACTAAAGTGGCTCATTTCCTTCCTATCAAAGAATCTATCACAGAAGCTCAATTGACAGAGCTATATACCTCCCGGACTGTCTCTCTGCACGGCATTCCGCAGTTGATTTCTTCAGATCATGGAAGCATCTTTACCACCAAGTTTTGGGATTCTTTTCAGAAGTCCATGGGCAACAACATCCGTTTCAGCACAACTTTTCATCCTCAAACTTGTGGCCAAGTCGAGCGAGTAAATCAGATTCTGGAAGATATGCTCAGGGCTTGCGTCATCTCCTTCGGTATGAAGTGGGAAGATTGTCTTCCATATGCCGAGTTCTCCTACAACAACAGCTTCCAAGCGAGTTCGGGCAAGGCCCCATTCGAAATTCTCTATGGCAGGAAGTGTCGTACTCCTCTTAACTGGTCAGAGACTGGTGAACGTCAACTTCTTGGCAATGACTTGATCACAGAGGCAGAAGAGATGTGCAAAGTCATTCATGATAATCTCAAAGTTGCGCAATCACGCTAGAAGAGTTACTATGATAGCAAACATCGTGACTTGGCTTTTGAGATCGGAGACCATGTCTACCTCCACGTCTCTCCAATGAAAGGTACTCGTCGCTTCGGTATCAAAGGGAAGCTTGCCCCTAGATACATGGGTCCTTTCAAGATCGTCAGCAAGAGAGGCAATCTCGCCTATCAACTTGAGCTTCCCTCCAACTTTGTAAATGTGCAGGACGTGTTCCATGTCTCTCAACTCCGCAAGTGTTTCAAGACCCCTGACCGCACTGTCAACTTCGAAGACATTGATCTCCAAGAAGACCTCTCTTATCGTGAGCACCCCGTTGCTATCCTTGAAGAAGCTGAGCGCAAGACTCGCAACAAGTCTATCAAATTCCTCAAAGTCAAGTGGTCACATCATTTCGACCGTGAAGCCACCTGGGAACGCGAGGATCACCTCCGTTCTGAGTACCCGGAGTTTTTCTAGTCCTAGATCTCCGGACGAGATCCTTTTGTAGTGGTGGAGTGTTGTAACACCCCAGATGTAATTTACCTTAATTGTACTCCAACTCTTGCCATTTCCGGCACTAAGTTATTCTATTTCCTCATTGTCGGGTTTTTTTGCCTTCGTGTGTTTTCGTCTTTGTCATGCATCTCATATCATGTCATCATGTACATTGCATTTGCATACGTGTTCGTCTCATGCATTCGAGCATTTTCCCCGTTGTCCGTTTTGCATTCCGGCGCTCCTATGTCCTCCGGTGTCCCTTTCTACCTCTTTTCATGTGCGGGTGTTAAACGTTTTCGGATTGGACCGAGACTTGTCATGTGGCCTTGGTTTACTACCGGTAGATCACCTGTCAAGTTTCGTACCATTTGGACTTCGTTTGATACTCCAACGGTTAACCGAGGGACCGAAAAGGCCTCGTGTGTGTTGCAGCCCAACACCCCTCCAAAGTGGCCCATAACCCACCAAAATCCCTTCTATCACCTAGGCCGTTCGATCACGATCGCGTGGCCACAAACCGCACCTCATTTGGAGCTTCCTAGCTCCCTCTACCTGTATAAATAGATCCCCTCCATTTCAATCCCGGATCTCCTCTTCCCCTAACCCTAATTTTCCGCTCCACACGCCGCCGGACACGTCCGAGACGGCCGGACGCGTCCGCGCACCGCCGCCAGACCATTCAGGCGCTGACACATCGCCCGCCCAAGCCCACATCGCCGCTTCTGCCCGCGCCGGCCCGCGCGGCCCGGGGCAGGCCCTCCACGCCCGGCGCGCCGCCCTGCTGCCTCCCGCGCCCCGCCGCCTACCTCCGCCCGCGTGCCGCCCATTCCTTCGCCATGCCGCCGCGGTCTGAGTTCGCCGGCGACCGTGCCAGGGAGCGCCGCCAAGCTCGGCCAGCCGTCCCGAGCCGCCCCGCGCCTCCAAGTTCCCCATGGTGGTCGGGGCCACCATCCGCCGCCAGATCCGACTCCCCCTCTCCTTCCCGCCGGTTTTGCGACCTTGCCAGAGCAAAGTCAACCCTCGCCGGAGACCTCAGTTCGCGCGCCAGAGACAAACCCTAGATCCGGATCGGTTGACTTTCTCCCCCTCTCTCAGTTATTTTTTTTGCATTCTTCCACATGCCATAACTTCCTCATCGTAGCTCCGATTCGTGAGTGTACCATATCAAAATGTTCGTCCCGACGAGTACATCATTTCATCTCATTGCATAATTTCCATTTGAGCTTATCTTGATGCCTGAAATGCTATTGGAAGAGGGCTATGTGAGGATAGTTTCAGATCTGTTTCAGCAAATGCCTTTTTGTCATTTTTGCCATGATTAATGTGTGCATGCTATGATCCTGAGCTCTATATGTGTTTTGAAGAATGCCATGCCATCTTTACAGGGGTGTATGCCATGTATTTTTGTGATCTTTGTGGTGACTAGCACAAGCATGCAAAGTAGCTTACTCAACGATGCTGATTTCAGGGACTTAGAATTTCACTAAGTCCTTGCACTGTCATTATTTTTGTGCCATATGTTCATGTTGTTTCCTGGTGATTCATGCCTCTTTTGAGCATGATTAGTAAGGATGTTTTGTAGATAATGTTGTGCTCTATCCATCCATATCTTTGTTTGAATTTATGGGGCACCCTAGCTTGAGTCAATCGAGCTATACTTTTGCTATAAAATGTTCCTGGCAGATTGTCAACATGTTTAGCGATTTTGCCGAGCTTGTTGTTGATCCATGCATGCTATGTTGTTGTTCTTGCCATGTCTAGCTTCTATGCCATGTCTACTTGCTGGGTGTATGCTTAGTTTGTCTTGCAATGCCTCGTAGTGAATGCATCAAGCTCGTAAACATGCCTACTCGTTATCTGTTTTGCCATGCTCCAGTTTTTCACTAAGTTTGAATCTGTTTATGTTTTTGCTATGTTCACAGGCTTGCAATTGTATTTTCTAATCCCTTTTGTCTCATGGTCACTAAGGGACTTTTGTTATATGCTTAGAGTAGCTTCATACCATGCCTTGCCTTGCCCTGATAAGTTCCTGTAGCATGTAGTTTTCATGCTCTAAAGATTGCTTCCCGATGATAAGTTCCTGACTTGCTGTTAATTTCACCAAGTCTGAAACCAGTAATCTTTTGCACTATTGCCATGCTTGTTTGAACCTGTTAATGAGTGAATTAGCCGTAGCTCAGTGTTCCTCTTTTGTCAAGCATAATGAGTGGATCCCTGCCATGTATTTTGTTGTCATGTTTGAGTGCAGTAGCTTATTTATCTTGATGCATTTAGAAGGCTACTTGTTGTTTATCGCAGACCGGTGCCATATTTGTTTTGCTTGCCAATTCCAAACCGTGCATCCGATTCCGGTGATCTTTATATCGATTTCGAACGAAATCATCTCACCTTTCCAATGGCACTCTTGGATTTCCAAATTGAGGCCAGGTTCAATCATTCCTTTCCAAATCATGCCTATGCATCATATATCGCATCCCGCATATCATACCATGTTTGCATCATGTTGCTTGAGCATTGCACGTGGTTGATTGTGTTCCTTTTTGTTTGTTGTTCTTGCTTGGGTAGAGCCGGGAGATGAGTACGTGAACGACGAGCCCATTGAGTACACTTACGAGGATCAAGTCAACTCAGAGAACTTTGCAGGCAAGATGACCATACCCTCGAAATCACTTCTATCTTTTCTTGCTAGATGCTCGCTCTTTTGCTATGCCTATGATACGATACCTACCACTTGCTTATCATGCCTCCCATATTTCCATGTCAAACCTCTAACCCACCTTGTCCTAGCAAACCATTGTTTGGCTATGTTACCGCTTTGCTCAGCCCCTCCTATAGCGTTGCTAGTTGCAGGTGAAGATTGGAGATCGTTCCTTGTTAGAATTTGTTTATTGTTGGGATATCACCATATTGTCTTGTTTATCTTAATGCGCCTATATACTTGGTAAAGGGTGGAAGGCTCGGCCTTCTACCTGGTGATTTGTTCCACTCTTGCCGCCCTAGTTTTCGTCATATCGGTGTTATGTTCCCGGATTTTGCATTCCTTACACGGTTGGGTTATAATGGGAACCCCTTGACAGTTCGCCTTGAATAAAACTCCTCCAGCAATGCCCAACCTTGGTTTTACCATTTGCCACCTAGCCTCTTTTTCCCTTGGGTTTCCGGAGCCCAAGGGTCATCTTTATTAAACCCCTCGGGCCAGTGCTCCTCTGAGTGTTGGTCCAAACTGAGCTGCCTGCGGGGCCACCTCGGGGAAACTTGAGGGTTGGTTTTACTCTAGCTAGTCTCATCTGAGTGTGCCCTGAGAACGAGATATGTGAAGATCCTATCGGGATTTGTCGGCACATTCGGGCGGTGCTGCTGGACTTGTTTTACCATTGTCGAGGATGTCTTGTAACCGGGATGCCGTCTGATCGGATTGTCTTGGGAGAAGGAATATCCTTCGTTGACCGTGAGAGCTTGTGATGGGCTAAGTTGGGACTCCCCTGCAGGGATTTGAACTTTCGAAAGCCGTGCCCGCGGTTATGGGCAGATGGGAATTCGTTAATGTCCGGTTGTAGATAACATGTAACTTAACTTAATTAAAATGCACCAATCGCGTGTGTAACCGTGATGGTCTGTTCTCGACGGAGTCCGAGAAGTGAACACGGTGTTGGAGTAATGCTTGACGTAGGTTGTTCTAGGATCACTTCTTGATCATAGTTTGTCGCTCGTGCCCTTGCCTTCTCTTCTCGCTCTCTTTTGCGAATATGTTAGCCACCATATATGCTAGTCACTTGCTGCAGCTCCACATCATACCTTTACCCTTCCTATAAGCTTAAATAGTCTTGATCGCCAGGGTGTGAGATTGCTGAGTCCATGTGACTCACAGTTTACTTCCAAAACTAGATGCAGGGACCAATGATACCGCTCTAGATGATATGACCGAGCTCAAGTGGGAGTTTGATGAAGACTCTCGTCGTTACTACGTGTCTTTCCCTGATGACCAGTAGTGGTGCCCTGTTGGGGCGATCGGGGACTTTGTCGCATTTGGGGGTTGATCTTTATTTTGGTTCTGTAGTCGGACCTTGAGTGTATTGGATGAATGTAATGACTTATTTATGTATTTGTGTGACGTGGCGAGTGTATGCCAACTATGTACCTTTCCCCTTTATTTATGTACATGGGTTGTTTGCGAAGATTACCTCACTTGCGGCATTGCTTTCAATGCGGTTATGCCTCTAAGTCCTGCTTCGACACGTGGGAGATATAGCCGCATTGAGGGTGTTACATCCACCTCTGGCCGGCCCTCTCTCTTCTCCACTAAGGCCCATTGTGGCCCATTAACCCCCTAGGGGGTTCCGGTAACCTCCCGGTACTCCGGAAAATACCAGATACACTTCAGAACCATTCCGGTGTCCAAATATAACCTTCCAATATATCAATCTTTATGTCTCAACCATTTTGAGACTCCTCGTCATGTCCGTGATCTGATCCGTGGCTCCGAACAACCTTTGGTACATCAAATCACATAACTCATAATACATATCGTCATCGAACATTAAGCGTGCGGACCCAGTGGGTTCGAGAACTATGTGGAAATGACCGAGACATATCTCCTGTCAATAACCAATAGCGGAACCTAGATGCTCATATTGGTTCTTACATATTCTACAAAGTTCTTTATCGGTCAAACTGCACAACAACATATGTTGTTCCCTTTGTCATCGGTATGTTACTTGCCTGAGATTCGATCATCGGTATCATCATACCTAGTTCAATATTGTTACCAACAAGTCTCTTTACTCGTCCGTAATGCATCATCCCAGAACTACCTCATTAGCCACATTGCTTGCAAGGCTCATAGTGATGTGCATTACCGAGAGGGCCCAGAGATACCTCTCCGATATACGGAGTGACAAATCCTAATCTCGATCTATGCCAACTCAACAAACACCATCGGAGACACCTGTAGAGCATCTTTATAATCACCCAGTTACGTTGTGACGTTTGATAGCACACAAGGTGTTCCTTCGGTATTCGGGAGTTGCATAATCTCATAGTCATAGGAACATGTATAAGTCATGAAGAAAGCAATAACAATAAACTAAAAAATCATAGTGCTAAGCTAACGGATGGGTCTAGTCCATCACATCATTCTCTAATGATGTGATCCCGTTCATCAAATGACAACACATGTCTATGGCTAGGAATCCTAACCATCTTTGATTAATGAGCTAGTCAAGTAGAGACATACTAGGGACACTTTGTTTGTCTATGTATTCACACATGTACTAAGTTTTCGGTTAATACAATTCTAGCATGAATAATAAACATTTGTCACGATATAAGGAAATATAAATAACAACTTTATTATTTCCTCTAGGGCATATTTCCTTCAGTCTCCCACTTGCACTAGAGTCAATAATCTAGATTACACAGTAATGATTCTAACACCCATGGAGTCTTGCTGTTGATCATGTTTTGCTTGTTAGAGAGGCTTAGTCAAGGGCTCTGCAACATTCAGATCCGTATGTATCTTGCAAATCTCTAGGTCTCCCTCCTTGACTTGATCGCGGATGGAATTGAAGCATCTCTTGATGTGCTTGGTTCTCTTGTGAAATCTGGATTCCTTTGCCAAGGCAATTGCACCAGTATTGTCACAAAAGATATTCATTGGAGCCGATGCACTAGGTATTACACCTAGATCGGATATGAACTCCTTCATCCAGACTCCTTCATTTGCTGCATCCAAAGCAGCTATGTATTCCGCTTCACAAGTAGATCCCGCCATGACGCTCTTCTTAGAACTGCACCAACTGACAGCTCCACCATTCAATAAAAATACGTATCTGGTTTGTTACTTAGAGTTATCCAGATCAGTGTCAAAGCTTGCATCAACATGACCGTTTACGACGAGCTCTTTGTCACCTCCATAAACGAGAAACATATCCTTAGTCCTTTTCAGGTATTTCAGGATGTTCTTGACCGCTGTCCAGTGATCCAATCTAGGAATACTTTGGTACCTCCCTGCTAACTAATAGCAAGGCACGCATCAGGTCTGGTACACAACATTGCATACATGATAGAACCTATGTCTGAGGCATAGGGAATGACTTCCATTTTCTCTCTATCTTCTGCAGTGGTTCGGCATTGAGTCTGACTCAACTTCACACCATGTAACACAGGCAAGAACCCTTTCTTTGCTTGATCCATTTTGAACTTCTTCAAAACTTTATCTAGGTATGTCCTTTATGAAAGTCCAATTAAGCATCTTGATCTATCTCTATAGATCTTGATGCCCAATATATAAGCAGCTTCACCGAGGTCTTTCATGAAAAATTCTTATTCAAGTGTCCTTTTATGCTATTCAGAAATTCAGTATCATTTCCGATCAACAATATGTCATCCACATATAATATCAGAAATGCTACAGAGCTCCCACTCACTTTCTTGTAAATACAGGCTTCTCCAAAAGTCTGTATAAAACCATATGCTTTGATCACAGTATCAAAGCATATATTCCAACTCCGAGATGCTTGCACCAGTCCATGAATGGATCGCTGGAGCTTGCACACTTTGTTAGCACCTTTTGGATCTATAAAACCTTCCGGTTGCATCATGTACAACTCTTCGTTAAGATATCCATTAAGGAATGAAGTTCTGACATCCATTTGCTAAATTTCATAATCATAAAATGCGGCAATTCCTAACATGATTCGGACGGACTTAAGCATCGCTACGGGTGAGAAGGTCTCATCGTAGTCAACTCCTTGAACTTGTCAAAAATCTTTCGCAACAAGTCGAGCTTTATAGACAGTAATATTACCGTCAGCGTCAGTCTTCTTCTTGAAGATCCATTTATTCTCTATGGATTGCCGATCATTGGGTAAGTCAACCAAAGTCCACACTTTGTTCTCATAAATGGATCCCATCTCAGATTTCATGGCCTCAAGCCATTTCGCGGAATCTGGGCTCATCATCGCTTCCTCATAGTTCATTGATTCGTCATGGTCAAGTAACATGACTTTCAGAACATGATTACCGTACCACTCTCGTGCAGATCTTACTCTGGTTAACCTATGAGGTTTGGTAGTAACTTGATCAGAAGTTTCATTATCATCATCATTAGCTTCCTCACTAATTGGTGTAGGAATCATTGGAAATGATTTCTGTGATGAACTACTTTCCAATAAGGGAGAAGGTATAGTTACCTCATCAAGTTCTACTTTCCTCTCACTCACTTCTTTCGAAAGAAACTCCTTCTGTAGAAAGGATCCATTCTTAGCAACAAATATATTGCCTTCGGATCTGTGATAGAAGGTGTACCCAATAGTCTCCTTTGGGTATCGTATGATGAGACATTTCTCCGATTTGGGTTCGAGCTTATCAGGTTGAAGCTTTTTCACATAAGAATCGCAACCCCAAACTTTAAGAAATGACAACTTGGGTTTCTTGCTAAACCACAATTCATATGGTGTCGTCTCAATGGATTTCGATGGTGCCCTATTTAACCTGAATCCAACCGTCTCTAAAGCTTAACCCCAAATCGATAGCGATAAATTAGCAAGAGACATCATAGATCGCACCATATCTAATAAAGTGCGGTTACAACGTTGGGACACACCGTTACGCTGTGGTGTTCCAGGTGGCATGAGTTGCGAAACTATTATGCATTGTTTCAAATGAAGACGAAACTCATAACTCAAATATTCACCTCCACGGTCAGATCATAGAAACTTAATTTTCTTGTTACGATGATTTTCCACTTCACTCTAAAATTCTTTGAACTTTTCAAATGTTTCAGACTTATGTTTCATCAAGTAGATATACCCATATCTGCTCAAATCATCTGTGAAGGTCAGAAAATAACGGTACCTGCCGCGAGCATCAACACTCATCGGACCGCATACATCAGTATGTATTATTTCCAACAAGTCTGTTGCTCGCTCCATTGTTCCAGAGAACGAAATCTTAGTCATCTTGCCCATGAGGCATGGTTCGCAAGCATCAAGTGATTCCGAAAGCCCATCAACATGGAGTTTCTTCATGTGCTTTACACCAATATGACCTAAACGGCAGTTCCACAAATAAGTTGCACTATCATTATTAAACTTACATCTTTTGGCTTCAATACTATGAATATGTGTATCACTACTATCGAGATTCAATAAAAATAGACCACTCATCAAGGGTGCATGACGATAAAAGATATTACTCATATAAATAGAACAACCATTATTCTCTGATTTAAATGAATAACCGTCTCGCATCAAACAAGATCTAGATATAATGTTCATGCTTAACGCTGGCACCAAATAATAATAATTCAGGTCAAATACTAATCCCGAAGGTAGATGTAGAGGTAGCATGCTGACCGCGATCACATTGACATTGGAACCATTTCCCACGCCCATCATCACTTCATCCTTAGCCAATCTTTGTTTAAGCCATAGCCCCTGTTTCGAGTTGCAAATATTAGCAACAAAACCAGTATCAAATACCCAGGCGCTACTGCTAGCATTAGTAAGGTACACATCAATAACATGTATATCAAATATACCTTTCACTTTGCCATCCTTCTTATCCGCCAAATACTTGGGGTAGTTCCGCTTCTAGTGACCAGTCCCTTTGTAGTAGAAGCACTCAGTTTCAAGCTTAGGTCCAGACTTGGGCTTCTTCACTTGAGCAACAACTTGCTTGCCATTCTTCTTGAAGTTCCCCTTCTTCCCTTTGCCCTTTTTCTTGAAACTAGTGGTCTTGTTGACCATCAACACTTGATGCTCCTTTTTGATTTCTACCTCCACAGCCTTAAGCATCGCGAAGAGCTCAAGAATTGTCTTATCCATCCCTTGCATATTATAGTTCATCACAAAGCTTTTGTAGCTTGGTGGCAGTGATTGAAGAACTCTGTCAATGACACTATCATCAGGAAGATTAACTCCCAGTTGAGTCAAGTGGTTGTGGTACCCAGACATTTTGAGTATATGTTCATTGACATAACTGTTCTCCTCCATCTTGCAGCTGTAGAACTTATTGGAGACTTCATATCTCTCAATCCGAGCATTTGCTTGAAATATTAACTTCAACTCCTGAAACATCTCATATGCTCCATGACGTTCAAAACGTCGTTGATGTCCCGATTCTAAGCTGTAAAGCATGGCACACTGAACTATCGAGTAGTCATCATCTTTGCTCCGCCAGATGTTCATAACATCTCGTGATGCTCCTGCATCGGGCTTTGCACCACCTAGCGGTGCTTCCAGGACGTAATTCTTCTATGCAGCAATGAGGATAATCCTCAAGTTACGGACCCAGTCCGTGTAGTTGCTACCATCATCTTTCAACTTAGCTTTCTCTAGGAACACATTAAAATTCAAAGGAACAGTAGCACGGGCCATTAATCTACAACAACATAGACATGCAAAATGCTATCAGGTACTAAGTTCTTGATAAATTAAAGTTCAATTAATCATATTACTTAAGAACTCCCACTTAGATAGACATCCCTCTAGTCATCTAAGTGATCGCGCGACCCATATCAACTAAACCATGTCCGATCATCACGTGAGATGGAGTAGTTTTCAATGGTGAACATCACTATGTTGATCATATCTACTATATGATTCACGTTCGACCTTTCGGTCTCAGTGTTCCGAGGCCATATCTGCACATGCTAGGCTTGTCAAGTTTAACCGGAGTATTCTGCTTGTGCGAAACTGGCTTGCACCCGCTGTATGTGAACGTAGAGCTTATCACACCCGATCATCACGTGGTGTCTCGGCACGACGAACTGTAGCAACGGTGCATACTCAAGGAGAACACTTATACCTTGAAACTTAGTGAGAGATCATCATATAATGCTAACGTCGTACTAAGCAAAATAAGATGCATAAAGGATAAACATCACATGCAATCAATATAAGTGATATGATATGGCCGTCATCATATTGTGCCTTTGATCTCCATCTCCAAAGCACCGTCATGATCACTATCATCACTAGCTTAACACCTTGATCACAATCATAGCATCGTTGTCGTCTCGCCAACTATTGCTTCTACAATTATCGCTACCGCTTAATGATAAAGTAAAGCAATTACATGGCGATTGCATTTCATACAATAAAGCGACAACCATATGGCTCCTGCCGGTTGCCGATAACTATTAGAAAACATGATCATCTCACACAACAATTTATATAATCATGTCTTGACCATATCACATCACAACATGCCTTGCCAAAACAAGTTAGACTTCCTCTACTTTATTGTTGCAAGTTTTACGTGGCTGCTATGGGCTTGGAAAGAACCGTTATTACCTACGCATTAAAAACCATAATGATTTTTCGTCAAGTGTGTTGTTTTAACCTGCAGCAAGGACCGGGCATAGTCACACTCGATTAAACTAAAGATGGAGAAATAGACACCCACTAGCCACCTATGTGCGAAGCACGTCAGTAGAACCAGTCTCATGAATGCGGTCATGTAATGTCGGTCTGGGCCGTTTCATCCAACAATACCACCGAATCAAAGTATGACATGCTGGTAAGCAGTATGACTATTATCGCCCACAACTCTTTGTGTTCTACTCATGCATATAACATCTACGCATAGACCTGGCTCAGATGCCACTGTTGGGGAACGCAGTATTTCAAAAAATTTCCTATGATCACGCAAGATCTATCTAGGAGATTCATAGCAACGAGAGGGGAGAGTGTGTCTACGTACCCTCGTAGACCGAAAGCGGAAGCGTTAAGTAACGCGGTTGATGTAGTCGAACGTCTTTGCGATCCAACCTTTCAAGTACTGAACGCATGGCACCTCCACGATCTGCACACGTTCAGCTCGGTGATGTCCCTCGTACTCTTGATCCAACTGAGGCCGAGGGTGAGTTCCCTCAGCACGACGGTGTGTTGACGGTGATGATGAAGTTACCGACGCAGGGCTTCGCCTAAGCACTACGACAATATGACCGAGGTGGAAAACTGTGGAGAGGGGCACCACACGCGCCTAAAGATCAACTTGTGTGTCTATGGGATGCCCCCTCCCCCATATATAAAGGAGAGGAGGAGGAGGCCTGCCAGGCACAAGGGGCGCGCCAAGGGGGGAGGAATCCTACTCCTAGTGGGAGTAGGTTTCCCCCTTTCCTAGTCCAAAAAGGAGAAGAAGGGAAAGAAGAGAGAAGAGAAGGAAGGAGGCGGGCGCCCCCCTTCCCCTTGTCCAATTCTGACTGGGCAAGGGGGGAGCGCCACCTCTGGCCGGCCCTCTCTCTTCTCCACTATGGCCCATTCTGGCCCATTAATTCCCCGTCGGGTTCCGGTAACCTCCCGGTACTCTGGAAAATACCCGATACACTTTGGAACCATTCTGGTGTCCGAATATAACCTTTCAATATATTAATCTTTATGTATCGACCATTAAGATACTCCTCGTCATGTCCGTGATCTCATCCGGGACTCCAAACAACCTTCGGTACATCAAATCACATAACTCATAATACATATCGACATCGAACGTTAAGCGTGCGGACCCAACGGGTTCGAGAACTATGTGGACATGACCGAGACATATCTCCGGTCTATAACCAATAGAGGAACGTGGATGCTCATATTGGTTCCTACATATTCTACGAAGATCTTTATCGGTCAAACCGCACAACAACATACATTGTTCCCTTTCTCATTGGTATGTTACTTGCCCAAGATTCAATCATTGGTATCATCATACCTAGTTCAATATCGTTACCGGCAAGTCTCTTTACTCGTTCCGTAATGCATCATACCACAACTAACTCATTAGCCACATTGCTTGCAAGGCTCATAGTGATGTGCATTACCGAGAGGGCCCAGAGATACCTCTCCGATACACGGAGTGACAAATCCTAATCTTGATCCATGCCAACTCAACAAACACCATCGGAGACACCTGTAGAGCATCTTTATAATCACCCAGTTACGTTGTGATGTTTGATAGCACATAAGGTGTTCCTCCGGTATTCGGGAGTTGCATAATCTCGTACTCATAGGAACATGTATAAGTCATGAAGAAAGCAATAGCAATAAACTAAATGATCATAGTGCTAAGCTAACGAATGGGTCTAGTCCATCACATCATTCTCTAATGATGTGATCCCGTTCATCAAATGACAACACACGTCTATGGCTAGGAAACTTAACCATCTTTGATTAACGAGCTAGTCAAGTAGAGGCATACTAGGCACACTATGTTTGTCTATGCATTCACACATGTACTAAGTTTCCGGTTAATACAATTCTAGCATGAATAATAAAGATTTATCATGATATATGGAAATATAAATAACAACTTTATTATTTCCTCTAGGGCATATTTCCCTTAGTGTTGTGAGTGAGTAGAGGGATGGCTTGGCCGGCGGTTGGAGTAGGAGGGGCTGGGGAGGCCTGGGCAAAACACAACCGGCCGTGGGAGGCAGGAGCACGCTATCCCGCCGGCACTAGTTTGGGCGGCTGCATCAAGAAAATCAGAGGTTGAAGAAGCAGAACAACTGTTGGATTAACATCCAACGGTCACTGTTGATAGAATCGT
This sequence comes from Triticum dicoccoides, assembly GCF_002162155.2. NCBI lineage: Eukaryota > Viridiplantae > Streptophyta > Magnoliopsida > Poales > Poaceae > Triticum > Triticum dicoccoides. The sequence continues at coordinate 402,867,331 of NC_041382.1, read as the reverse complement.
TTGTTGACTAAGTTGACAAACCCTGTGTATGCGTCAACTGAGTAGGGCCACAAGTCAGCCTCGAAATATGATGGGCCCTAGTTGTCTAGGGGAGCAATTTTTATTTTTTGCTTAATAAGGAGGCACTTCCTTGCATGCGAAGATATAACTGGTGGGTCCCAGCTATTAGGGGGATTCATTTCTTTTGCTTAATAAGGTAGCACTTACTTGCGTGCAGCCATGGACCATGTGGGTCCCTACTGTCAGGATCTCCACTTACATCCCTCTTCCGACGGTGTCATTTGTTGACCACGTTGAGCATGCTGCGCCAAGAGCATCAGCGCGGTGCAAGACGGCGAGGCCCAGGAAGGGAACTACCTGGAGCCGGCGAAGCCACAATAGTGGATACCCGGGCTGATGGGAGTACGAGGGTTGTGACTGGTTCGGCTGCGGGGTGAGGCTAGCATCGCCGGAAAATAACAGGAGGTGTAGGTGGATAAAGGGATGACCTGGCCAGCGGTGACAGTAGGGTCGACCGGTGAGGCCTGCGTGGCAGCACAGCCATCCACGGGAGGAGGGAGCAACCAGTCCTGCCAGTGCTGGCTTTGGGCGACTGGAGCAGGAAGTTCAGAGATTGAAGAAGCACGACGGCCGTTGGATGGATATCCAACAGTCATTGCTCTCTTGTGTTGACTAAGTTGGCACAGCCTTGCGTACACATCAACCTTTTTTTAGGAAAGCGTATGCGCCAACCTATAGTAGGCGCACAAGTCAGCCTCAAATCTGTGGAAAACAGCATACAACACATGTGCCATTATTTCTAATAATTTACAACCCATTTGCTAATTCTTAAGGATTATTTTGGAGCCCTTATTCTTTTTGTTAGCATTACAGCCCATATTGTGGCCACGGTTAAAAAATTCTACAATATTTTCATATTTTGGTGCGCCGAACTATTTTTAATCCCGAAATTTCAAATCACATTCATACTAATTTGAAAGATAAATTTATATCAATATAAAATCCAAATAATTGTCCATGCATAAAAATCAATGGATTTAAAATTTTGAAATAAAAAAAGAAATTTGAAACTAATTGCTGGTTTGCTGTGTTTTAAAAATGTACATCCGATTTCTCATTACTGATAGTCCATATTCCGGGCAAGCCGAATGAAACTCTCATCTTGAAAGATTTGCAGCCCAACAGGGCTGACAAAAGCAAGTAGGCTTCGGTTGGGTATTCTGCAAAAGAACAAAAAAGTGGGCTAGCCATTTTCAGAAAGAAAAAACTACTGAGCTGGTCTTGTGGCAAACATAAAATAAAAGGCTGGCTAGACAGGCCAGAGTGCCCCTCATAGCCCAGTTGACGCCCTGCTCCATCTCAAAAACAAAAAGAATTGGGCAAGCTGTTGGGTCCCAGGTGTCAGCCGCTCATTGTGCAATTCTCTCATTTATTGACTATGTTGACAATGGCATGGGACCCAGATGTCAGAAATCCATTAGGAGGAACCCTTTTTTTGGCTTGAAATAAGGAGGCACTTTCTTGCGTACTACCATGACCCTGGTGGGTCTTTGCTGTCATCCTCTCCACATACAATCATCTCCTGATTGTGTACACGCAACCTAGTAGGCCCACAAGTCAGCCTCTAAACCCGTGGCGGACAAATACAACCCATTTTAAAAAATAACAACCCATTCCATACGTTCAAACGGAAAGTTCAACATTCAGAGCAAAGTAACAGGTCTGATCCAGATATAGAGTACTGAACTTCCACGTTGACAACCATCATAGCCAAGTTAACTATCTACTCCCACGAATACTCTAGTGTACAAGTATTAACTTACTCTTAACTAACTAGACGATGCCGGCCGCCATCTGCGGTACACGCTAAGCACCGGCACCGACGTCCTCCTCCTCGCCTCGGACTTGCTAGAGGTGCGATACGGCGCGTTGCTCGCGCGAGATGGCCCTTTCCATGCCGGCGTGGTCCACCAAAGCTTCGGCTTCAAAGCGGGAAACCCACTTGATGAGCTGGTAGTAAAGTTCGGCATCGCGAACGTGTGCGTGCCCGATAGCCTCCAGGGCTATCTGCTCGCAACTCAGAGGATCGGTGCGCTGCTGCTCCATGCCCCGCTGGCGGCACAAATCAGCGATACACTGCTCCTCCGATAGGTGGTCGCGCTCCAACAAGTCCTCATACTCCGCATTGCCATATAAAGACCGATAGAGTGCCTCCTCCCTCCGTCTGCCTTCCGGTGAAAAACCGAACACTAGTTCCGGTGGTGATCATCTCTGGCGTCGCCTACTGCGGACGGGCGGGGGCATGACAGACGTGGAGAGAGCGAGGGCAAGTGGCGAGCGACATTGGGCCAGTGGGGGTTATGAGGATAGAGTGAGTTGGGTGATGGTGCCACCGGAGAATGCCGGGAACCAGTAATTATAGGCGGAAGGTAGGTGCACCAGCGTGTCGCCGGAAACGCGACGGTCATCGCGGTCATCGGAATTCAATGCATAAGCAGGCATGGCCTACCACGCCAGCTTTCCATGGAAAACTAGAAGAACTAAAATTATGATTGTGTCGTCTCGCCCCATCCCGTCAGTGGTGCGTCTCGTCCGTACTGGGTCGCACAACGGCATGATGGTCAAACGAGTACACTAGATTCATCCAGATGAGGTACGTGCGTGATCCACTGGTTATTCGTGTAGGATCGAGTCAGTCCGATAGTGTATGTGTAGGATCGCAATAGCTGATGAACATTTGCTGGGAGATAAGGAATTGGTGAACATTTTTGCTGGCAGTTTCTTCAGATTCGCATGGCATTTTCTTCAGAATAGCATGTAAGTTTATTCAGAGGTTGGCATTTTTTATTCAAAAACCTGCTACCTTTGTATCTTGCGTCGCAACTAAAACTTCCAGGAACGTATTAGTAGGCTAGCTAGGGATCGATCAGTAACTTGTAAACACTGTAAGGATATAAATAAGGTACTTCTACTAACTTGTAAACACTGAGCACAAAGAAATAAGGATCATGCTATGCACAGAAGTAAGAGTAAATCTATTCCAAATGTTCACACAAGACTCACAGACCTGGCTTTGTAATATATTCCCATTAATAGCCCAAATTCACAACCAACTAGTAGGATTCCCATACATAAGATCAACATGCTAATGCATCTCAATGATTCACAAATCATATACAATATGTAGCTCCTAAAGCAAAGATCAAGAAAGAACATCTATTCTTGCTACTAGCATGGATGCTTCTCTAGGGCAACATTCAGTAGAGAGTGAAATACAAATTTGATTGTGAAGTCTACATTTCCACTTGCACACGTAAGTGGTTTAACCAAAAGATGGAACCATGAGAGTGAACCACACATGATGGAGGAACATCCATTGAAATATGAGTTGGTCATCTGTCAGTCACACGGCGAGACTATTTCCGGAATACAACTTTAAATTTGGCAAAATGATGCCCACTGGATAATCACAACAAAACAATTAAACACCTAGTGTTGGCCAATAAATAGTACAATACTACTTTTGTGCAGTCCATGAAGTGACTATCCAATCTTTCTGAAAGATTGAACCATTCCTGACCTTTCCTCTTCTTTTAAGCATTTTTTGTGCAGTTCAATTAAAATTAAAGGGAACCACTAGGGATCAGAGTACTGATCCCTGCCTTCCCGTCAGACCAGTGCATGGGCGTTGGATCAAAATCTCCTGGACCGTTAGATTGTATCCCTCAAATAGATCCTAACCCATTGTAGTTTCCAAAATAAACTCTACTGTCATGTAGGAGTTTCTAAAACAATCTTTACTTTGTTTACGCTGCTTCCATATAAGAGATCCCAATAATCATGTATGCACGTACTGGATGCTTCCTTTTCATTCAATAGTTTCCAAAACAAACTTTCCTTTGTTTACACTGCTTCCATATAAGAGATCCCTATAATCACGTGTGTTAATTTGCGCTCGATGCTTCCTTTTCTTTTCATTGTTAGTTCCATTCCATAATTCCATCATTGGATAAATATGCTTCCGACGCGACAAAGCCATGCTTCATAATTTATATTCACATTTATCTCCAAGGATTATCATTATTCGTTTTGTGCTAAGAAGCACGTTTTTCTGTATTTCGAAACAACATGTTTATGGTGGTTGAAGCATGAAACTGTAATACCTAAAAACATTGCTATACAAAACTAAACTTATTGTGTTTATGAAGGAAGCATGTCACATGTAATACTTCTTCTGAGGGAATGTCACATGTACTGTGTACTATGCACATTAGTGACTTAGCGACTAGTAGTCATTGAGAAGTTGAAAACACAATTTGATAATTGTCGAAGCAGAATCAAAGCTGTATGGAAGCACTGTTATTCTTGTAATATGATACAGAAGCACATGGTTGTTCTTTACTAAACTAAAGGAAGCACATACGTTGGCAGTAGGAGACCTATTATACATAATCCAGAAGCATTGCATCTTTCACAGTGAAGCACATAATTTACTTGATGGTCGGAAGCATTGGAGATGATGCCTACTCGAACAAGGGCACCGTGAAGAGGAAAATCTTTGAGGAGGAGCACCAAGCGAGATAGACGCGACAGCCATGAGTGCCATGGTTTGCTCGAGTCGACTAGAGTAGCAGAGAGTCAACGACGATGGGGTGTCGATTAGTTGAGTCATGGTCGTAGTAGTCCGGAGGAGGGGGCGCACACGGGTGAGATCGGACAAGTGATTGCTTTCCCGTTACAGTCGTCGTCCCCATCTTCACCAATATTCAAATCTCCGCCCGTTGCGCTCCTCGTCGCCTCTCCTGGTCGATGTCCTCACTGATGTCGTACACCCGGATGAAGATCGCCACCATCGCTGGCGGCTATGGAGATAGCGAAAAAAGTATGAAGTTTCGGCCTGACGGCTGCATCGTTACCCTAGTGTAACACCTTGGATGTAACTTACCATATTTGTACCCCAACTCTTGCCATTTCTGGCCTTAAGTTATGAGATTCGTGGTTGGGTTCTTGTCTTTGTTTTGCATTTTGTCCATGTCATGCATTTAATATCATGTCATCATGTGCAACGCATTTGCATACGTGTTCGTCTGATGCATCCGAGTATTTTCCCCGTTGTCCGTTTTGCAATCCGCCACTCCTATGTCCTCCGGCGTCCCCCTTTTGTCTCTTTTCATCAGCGGGTGTTAAACATTCTCGGAATGGACCGAGATTTTCCAGGCGGCCTTGGTACACCACCGGTAGACCGCCTGTCAAGTTTCGTGCCATTTGGGGTCCGTTTGATACTCCAACAGTTAACCGGGGAACCATAAAGGCCTCATGTGTGTTGCAACCCAACAACCCTCCAAAGTGGCCCAATAACCCATCCAAACCTATCCCATATCCTCCGTCGTCGAATCACGATCGCGTGGTCGAAAAGTACACCTCATTTGGACACTCCCACCCCCTTCTAGGTATAAATACGTGCACCCCTCCTCCAAATCCGGGTCCAAAACCCCCCGCTCCCTCTCCGCCGCCGGACGTGTCCGGTTCAGCTGGACAAATCTCGCCGCTGCAACCGCATCCAATCAACGCCTACCACATGTCGCCGCTGCCAGCTCCCACCGTGCACCGCTGCCGGGCCCGCCGAGGCCCAGATTGGGCCCCCGCGGCCCGATCGTCGCCGCCCCGGGACTGCGCTCCGCCGCCGCCTGCCTCGCTCATTCACGCCGCCGCCCGCCTCGCCCGGCCGCCGCCGCCCGCTCGCCGCCGCAGCACGTCGCCGGCCACTTGCTCCGCCACCTCCTTCACGCCTCACCGTCAGCTGCTCCGGCCGCCGCTCGCCTTCACTGCGCCGCCGCCCGCGCGCGCACCGTCCGACGAGCTCCGGCCACTCCCTCCTCTTCTTCGACTCCGGCCACCGCGATGATTCCGGCGAGATCCATTGCGGCGAGCCTCGGTTCCCGTGCATGAACCCTAGATCTGAGCAGGTTGACTCTCCAAATTTCTCTCTAAGTCCTTTTCTATTACGATTTTAGGCCATGTTTAACATGCCATAACTCCTCATCCGTAGATCTGTTTTTCATACATGATATATCAAAATGTTTATCATGATGTGCTCTTCATTTTGTTCCATTGTGAAATGCTTGTTTGTGTCCATATTGATGCCCAAAGTGTTGATGCAAGAGTGCTATAAAATGTTAGGTGCTGATTCTTAGCAGAGTATGAGCATTTGTCATTTTTGCTATAATTGTTGTGTGCTGCATATGGACTTGAGCTCTACATGTGCTTTGGGCTATGCCATGCCATATTTACAGGGGTGTATGACATGTATTTTTGTGATCTTTGTGGTGACTAGCACAAGCATGCAAAGTAGCTCTCGTAATATTGCTGATTTCAGGGACTTAGAATTTTACTAAGTCATTTCCCTGCTGTTATTTTTATGCCATGTATTCATGTTTCTTCAGTGAGATCCATGCTTCTTTTGAGTATGTTCAGTAAGGATGATTTTGACATATGGTTGTGCTCTATCCATCCATGCCCATGTTTGCAATTATGGAGTGCCCTAGCATGACTTAATCTTGCTCTACTTTTTTTATAAAATGTTCTTGGCAGATTGTTTACATGTTAATCAATTTTGACATGGTTGTTGTAGTTGATCCATGCATGCTATGAACTTGTTTGCTTTGGTTAGCTTCATGATCATGTCTTCTTGCTGCTAGTATGCTTATCTTGTTATGCCATGCCTTCTGTTGAGTGAATCGAGCTCGCAAAGAGGCCTTCATAATTCTATTTTTGCCATGCTCAGTTTTCTGCTAAGTCTGAATCTGTTAACGAAACTTGCTATGTTTACATGGGTGCCGTCATACTTTTTGTGCCCTTTTGACTCTTGGTCAGTAAGGGACTTTTGTTCTATGATTTGAGTAGATTCATGCCATGTCTTGTTTTGCTATGTTATGTTTCTGTAGCATGTTGTTAGCTTTCTCTAAACATGTCTTCCTGATGTTAATTCCTGGCATGTTGTTACTTTCACTAAGTCCGTGACGCTGATATCTTTTGCACTTTTGCCATGCTTGTTTGAACCTGCTATTGTGTAAATTAGACATAGCTTAGTGTTAATCTTTTGTCAAGCATCCTGAGTAGATCACTACCATGTGATTTGTTGCTATGTTGGAGTGCAGTAGCTTAGTTTCTTGTTGCATTCTAGATGGCATCGTGTTGTTAATCACAGAATTGTGCCATTATTGTTTTGCTTGCCATTTGCAAACCATGCATCCGATTCCAGTGATCTTTATATCGATTTCGACCGAAATCAACTCATCTTTCCAGAGGCACACTTGGTTTGCCAATTTGATGCCTTGATCAATCTTTTGCTTCTGGAGCACGCATATGCATTGCATATCACATCCCGCATATCATGCCATGTTTTGCATCATGTTGCTTGCGCATTGCACCGTGGTTGATTGTTGTTTCCTTTGCTTGTGTTCTTGCTTTGGGTAGAGCCGGGAGACGATTACATGACCAAGGAACCCGTTGAGTATGCTTACGAGGATCAAGCTTTCGTCAACTCGGAGAATTTTGCAGGCAAGATGACCATACCCTCGAAATCACTTCTATCTTTGCCTCTAGTTGTTCACTCTATTGCTATGCCGCGATGCCTACCACTTGCTATATCATGCCTCCCATATTGTCATGTCAAGCCTCTAACTCACCTTTCCTAGCAAAACGTTGTTTGGCTATGTTACCGCTTTGCTCAGCCCCTCTTATAGCATTGCTAGTTGCAGGTGAAGATGGAGTTTGTTCCTTGTTAGAACATGTTTATTATTGGGATATCATTATTAAATCTTGTTTACTTTAATGCATCTATATACTTGGTAAAGGGTGGAAGGCTTGGCCTTATGCCTAGTGTTTTGTTCCACTCTTGCCGCCCTAGTTTCCGTCATACTAGTGTTATGTTCCTTGATTTTGCGTTCCTTACGCGGTTGGGTTATAATGGGAACCCCTTGACAGTTCGCCTTGAATAAAACTCCTCCAGCAAGGCCCAACCTTGGTTTTACCATTTGCCACCTAAGCCTTTTTCCCTTGGGTTTTGCGGACTCAAGGGTCATCTTTATTTTAAACCCCCGGGCCAGTGCTCCTCTAAGTGTTGGTCCAAATTGGGCGATGTCCGGCGCCCCCTGGGCAACCAGGGTCTATGCCAACCCGACCTCTTGCCCATCCGGTGTGCCCAGAGAACGAGATACGTGAGACTCCTGTCGGGATTTGTCGGCACATCGGGTGGCTTTGATGGTCTTGTTTTACCATTGTCGAAATGTCTTGTAACGGGATTCCGAGTCTGATCGGGTCATCCTAGGAGAAGGAATATCCTTCGTTGACCGTGAGAGCTTGTGATGGGCTAAGTTGGGACACCCCCACAGGGTTTTGAACTTTCGAAAGACGTGCCGCGGTTATGGGCATATGGGAATTTGTTAATATCCGGTTGTAGAAAACCTGACACTTAACTTAATTTAAAATGAATCAACGCGTGTGTAACCATGATGGTCTCTTTTCGGTGGAGTCTGGGAGGAGAACACGGTCTTGTGTAATGCTTGAACATAAGTAGTTTCAGGATCACTTCTTGATCTTTATAGCTTCTCGACCGTGCTTTGCTTCTCTTCTCGCTCTCATTTGCGTAAGTTAGCTGCATATATGCTAGTGCTTGCTGCAGCTCCACCTCACTACATGTCCTACTTTTGAGCTTAAATAGTGTTAATCGCGAGGGTGTGAGATTGCTGAGTCCCCGTGACTCACAGATACTTCCAAAAACCAGATGCAGGTGCCGATGATGCCAGTGCAGGGGACACGACCGAACTCAAGTGGGAGTTCAACGAAGATTCAGGCCGTTACTACGTTTCCTTTCCGGATGATCAGTAGAGGAGCCCAGTTGGGGCGATCAGGGATCTAGCATTTGGGGTTGTCTTTATTTATGTTGGTTCCGTAGTCGGACCTTGATTGTATTCTGGATGATGTAATGCTATATTTATGTATTGTGTGAAGTGGCGATTGTAAGCCAACTCTTTATCACTTCCTTATTCAGTACATGGGATGTGTAAAGATTACCCCTCTTACGACATGCCTACCATGTGGTTATGCCTCTAAGTCGTGCCCCGACACGTGGGAGATATAGCCGCATCGTGGGTGTTACACCTAGATAGGTCGTGGTTGTGATAACGTGGGATTCACATGATTATATAGGTAATCTGCAAGGCGTTGGATTAGTTCTCCAAATCCAACGGCTGTGAAGAGGTCTGGCTCTGGCATGGGATCAGACTACTGATAGGAAGAGTTTCCCAAAATTAAATGCCATCACCGCCTTGACAATTCAGTGACACTGTACAAAAAAAATACTTACCTTTACATCATGATGTCAGGAATGTAACGGATAGGCAATAGAGACAAACATGCAGACTTCCTCCCAAAATATAATGGGCATTAATTTTAACAAATGTGTGACTAGCTTTGCCGGCATAATTTGAATGAACTCTACACCCTCGGTTTCTTAATATAAGACATTTTCATAGTTCAGTTTAAAGCACCCAAACCCTAGTATTTAGAAAAACAGGTAGTAGTTTTCTTGAGCACATATCTAGGAAAGCTCGCCACACCTTATATATGTCCATACGCTAATGCAACTAGGCAACACCATTCAAATAGTACGAATATATAATCCAGTGGATAGTGCAACAGTAGAGTAGTTTTTTTATTACGGGGTACAGTAAACTGGTTTTACTGAACAGATTTCCATAAGCTAGTACTGGAAGATTTCTATAAGTATTAACTATACAAAATCTAAAGGTAGCAAGTTTCAGCATTGGTATAGTGGTTGTGCAACAGCATTAGACGAAATACAAAAGTTTGAAGGTAACTAGCATTATTAACTAATGACAGTATAAAAACAATTGCAAACCATGTACCTTCAAGGTAAATATCATTTCGAGCTTGAGGGGACATAAAAAATTGTTGTCCCAATCTTGATAATCGATCAAACATAAAAAATTGATCAAACGAATCAAGAAAATAGCAGAAGGAGGAGGTGCCCACGACTGACCTTTCCTCGTCTCCTCGTAATTTTCTATGAAGTTTAACTGAAATAAAATGTCATCACCGCCTTTGCATTTTGGTGACATGTACAAAAAAAATTGACTTATCTTATGGTATGTAGTCTATAAGCATTAGCAGTGCAAAAATCTGAAGGTAGTAACAAGTTTCATCGTTGGTATACTGGCTGTGCAACAACATGAGAATGCCTTAGCTCAAAAATCTTTAATACATCCACAATCAATAGCTAACCTTGAAATAATCCAGTGACATTAAATGGTATTGCTTAAATTTATCGATGGCATTAGACTGACTGCGGCAGTAGCTAAATGCGGCATCACTTTAGTAGTAGCATTGCTTGATTTTACCGATGGCGTTATACAAACAAGAAAAATGTAGCAATAGGAGCATGGGGAGGCCCATTCGGACAGTGGGTGCACCGGTACGATGTACCTCCACAGACGCATAGAGTGGCGAGGGAGTGATGGTTGCCCAGAGCAACAAATATCAAGGCAGCATATGTGGACTACGTCCCATTTTTGTTCTCTTTAGCCACCTTTTTCCTATGTGAGGATAGCAAACCGATCGACCTGGTCATTCTGTATTGCATTTTCATGCCTTTCTACCCTTTTTCAACCAAGAGACAAGAGACTTGTTCCATAGCTACTGATTTTCCCCTTTTCAACTAAGATGCGGGTCTGATACCTAGTCTCTTTGACAGTACTTTCTCCCTTTCTTTCCTTATTCAACCCAGACATGGACTAGCCTGTATGAAGTAGGGTTTCATTTAATAGTGTGAATTAAGGTTTTCGTCTGCGTGACCAGCAGAGTAGAGGATAGTAAATTGGGCAGATGGGGGAGTGGAAAAAGATTCGCATGCAGCGACATGGCAGATGGCGCAATAGAACAAGGGTATGGTTCGAAAATAGGTAGCATACCCGAGTGTCGGCGGGAAGTGGCTTTGTTCGTGGTCGTCATCCTCTGCACACACTAAGGCAGCGAGGTTGGGGACGGAGGCCATCCCGCGCCGGAGCTAGGTCTGAGAGGACGACCTTGTCGTGAGTGTGTGACCTTGCTCGCTGCCGACGAGTGCGTCAACACTGCACGTCCTTTTCTTCCCCGACAGACGTGATACTGGCGGATCTGTGACCATCGGTCAGGAGGGAGAGAGAGGGGCCACCACCGTCTTTTTTGGATCTGGAGAGGGGGTGATAGTGTGAGAAGCAAGTAGGCAGACCTTAGCAAGCAACCGCTGAAGCTCCAGCCTTTATACTACTTTACTAGTACTAGTAAGTACTAAAGGTAGAGTAGTGGTAGAGTAGTTTATATTTTCTCTGCATACAGTACCAATTAGCTGTGCTTCAAAATTGAATGGCACGCCATTAAAAAAGTAAAGTCGAGAAATGATGCGGCACCTCAGACCAACACGGCTAGATCGCATTTTGCACGAGAAATGACATAGTATGTTTCGTTGACACGTGGTCCCGTTCCAACATGTTAGTGAGACGACAGTGAGTCCCCTTTGGTATAATTTCCAAACGGATGTCTATGTAGGCCGGAGCGCCTCTTTCTATACCGTGGCGACCGTCTGCTCCCCACTAGCCTCTTCCTGTACCATGGCAACCGTCCGCCGCCTCTTCGCCTTTCCCTCTAAATTTGGAACTACTGTCCCACGCTCTTCCTCCCTCAATTTTCCTTGACTCTTCCTTCTGCCATTGTTCGTCTTCTCGATGGAGGGAACAGGCAGGAAACAACCTCATTATTCTTGCCCCGATGTGAAAGATGATGTGGTAGAGGAACTCATTGATCGGTGCGACGTCATCACCACGGCTAGCATGGCAGGTTCATTCAAGACCATTCTCGACTCAACAAATAACATCATTACAAAGAACCCAAGGGTTCAGGAGCGGTTTGATCTCTGTTATCTTCTTCGCCATGACGTTGCTCGCTGGTGCGGGGACGACGGAAGCATCGCCTTGTGCAAGTTGATGCCGCTTGATAATGCTACGTGTGATGTTAAGATGCCATCGCTTGAGGGTAAGGCCTGGACAGGCGCAAATGGAGATTGGGCTGTTTATATTGGGTACAACTGCGAGTGGGAACTTGTGAATGTGTACACTCGTCCCCAGGTTCCACTTCCAAAAATCTCAGACTACCCTGAGGTTGAGCACACCGGTATTCTACGTACGTTCAAATACGATCATGGTGAATGTCATCTACAAAGGATAGCAATTTGTCGAGTTCCCACTCGCTCTTGGGGTTATAGGAATGCTTGTATTGTCGCTATCTTGGAGAAGCTAGTTGCCGTCCTTAATACTTCGACTCAATGGATATTGCTCAAAAACCAGTTTTTGTACACGACTTTGTACTGTGATGCAATTCAATACGATGGTCTTGTGTTTGTTGCCACCACTTCTGGCACTGTTTTCGCATGGGATCCTTATTGTTTTGATATGTTTGTCTTCTACTGTAATTATAATTGTTTCATTCACCATGCATGTGAGTTAGTATCCCCGTACTAATTAACCTTCTTTGTTTCCAAGGTCATGTCAACATTCCACCACCGATACTTGGAAGATTTTATAACCAAGGGGGAGATCACGATGGTGATGATCATGAGCATGAAGACGAGCAGGACCTACATACTCAGTGGCTCCTGACAACTTATTCAGATGGATCACCTCTTCTTGTCTGTATATAGGGCACTGCTAATGTTACTAAGGAAGCAGGTGTTGTCTCCCATGGTCGCACTATCCGGACCTATTCCAACATCCGTTGCAGGGTATTCGGGATGGATACTAGTGTGCTAGCGCCAGCACCTTCTGCCTGGTTCAATATTGATTGTTTTGGAGAAAAGTCACTCTTCCTTGGACAAAATTATCCAATGATGGTGAAAGGCGATCCAGTTGCTATTGGCACAATGTTAGTACCATTTATGAGAAGCAACTGTATCTATATCTCGAACAATGCTATGGTTCCCTACCCTGGCTATCACAATATGCGTCCTGGTATAAGCTGCTTCAGCTTGGATGATGAGTCTCGCTTTGGTCTCGATATCGACAATAGGCCATGCCCAGAGAATCACTTATGGTTCAAAGCAAGTGTTTCCAGCGCCAAGCATTGGTTGACCTGAAGTTTATTTCATCGCTTTGTTATTTGTTGTGTGAGAAAAACTTTAGTATTTATAATGTATCCTCATTGTCGTTGTGTGTTGATGACCTATTGTATGGAATACTAAATGATATGCCTGTGATAAACTCACTAAATTATGAATGGCTTTCGAGTCCTTTCTTAGAGTGGGTGCTACGACGAGGCAAAACAAATACGGGCCAGAGTCCAACCTTTGTATATTAAAAATAATTATATAAGCGCTCTCTTCTACGAACAAAGGTAGCTACAATATATATTTTTACGGCACAAAGCACATCAAAACCCATTGTAGTATTGATAAATAAAGTTGTGGTAATTATCACGGGAGATTTACATACACATAAAACAAGACATTTGATTGTTAAAGCGGCCATTGTTGGGTTTTTTTCTTCAAAAGTTATGAATTGAACTTTGCACGTGTTGTGCATGTACCAGCGTACTAATTTATATTAGCTTCACATGCTTCGCACGACGGTCGGGTGTTTTTACTGTAGCTGTGAATCCCATCATCCTAGGTCGTTGGATGAGTCCAATAAAAGGTAGAAACTGCATTTTGATGTTTGGATTCAAACTTTCAAAACTGTTGCACCCTCTCTGTCTACATCTACGTATACGTAATACAACAAGTTTTAAACTTCAGACCAGCCATCCAGCCTCACAAAGAACACTTTTTAGCCTAGCATAGACTCCAGGAAATTTGGCCATAGTGTGAGGTGGGCCATATGTTAATGTGTTCGCTGTACGTAACCAGCGCCTTGAATCCTCGATATATAGTAGGGTGGCATGGGCCAGAACAAGCATTCACATCTAGGAGTATGGCACAAGCCACCAACACGACTCCCATATGACACCATATTTCTTGGAGTCCGTGCTACAACTATCTCTTGTACCTCCTCGTTTCTCTAACTCAGCCATCCCGCAGCGGGCGGGGTGGGGGTTTGGCGATAGCCGATTTCCTCAACTGTGGTCCCACTTGTAAGTGAAGATGCGAGACAAAACACGTTCCCCCCTTGAGTGGTGTGCCGGACCAACTGTGTGGGGGTGCGATGTGAACACGACAGAATTTTCCTTTTGAAATTGTACGAGTGACTAGTAAGTTGTAACACTTGGTTTTACTCCTGGCACGGCCGATAGATAGAAATAACGATTTCCCTCAAAAAATAGAAATAACAATTCAAAACGCTAGCGTTCGTATTTTCCCGCATGATAAACAGGGGAGTTTTGCCAATTTCAACCATCATCGCTTTCCTTAAATGCGGTCCCATATGTAAGAGATATGCCTAGCCACTGTGCGTTGAGGGGTGTGCCGGAACGCTCGTCTGGGGTGATCATGTGCAGCGGTCTGCTTGCACGCCTTCGGTCTACTCAAAACTCTATCCTGATTTGTTGGTCCTTTCATATTTTATGTCAAATTTTGACCATAGATTTAATTTTCAAATTTTTAATGCATGTTATAAACATTTATATGGTTGGATTTGTATTTGAACATAGTTTCCAATGATACTATTTTTGTGACACGCGTTAACATTTTGTAAATTGAATTCATAGTCAAAATTTGGCCCAAAACACTAAGGGGAATAATAAACCAGGACAGAGATAGTACCACCCGCATGACACATCTTGTAGCCAATTAAAAGAGGGACGCGTGGCAGCACTTAAATGGTTAGTAGAACGCCCATGGTTTCAGTACTACTTCTGTTTTCGGTTGTAACGTGCCAGCTCTTTGTTCCAAAAATGACTTTGTTTTGGTTGTTTATGTGCGCACCTTCGCAAATTGAACCACCGTGTCCAGAAGTTCAAAATCCATTCCCATTTCTTGCATGGGACCTACACATTCCCATTACACGTCAATATTAATATATAAGAAGTTTGGTTGTGGCGCGGTTCATGTATGGTACATACGTAAGTTATGAAGTTGATGCAAAAAGTAAGAAAATTATAGTATACATGGAATGGACACAAAAATAAAGATGCATACAGATCCATCAGCGACAACCTCTTGCCCTAGTGTGCCGGGTCACCAACCGACAGGTGAGAAGCAACGTCATTGGCGATGAGCTCAACGTGCTTCTGAATAATGCCGTCCAAGGTTGCCCTGCGGTCGAAAAAGGCCAGCGTCCTATCGTCCTCCTCTGGCATGTAGTAGTCCTTGTGGACGATTTGCTCGTAGACGTGGGTGATTATGTCGATGGTGTCTTGCTGAGCCAAGCATTGCGCGGTGAGCGCGGCCTCGAGGTGGACATTCTCCGGCGGGACAGCGGGCAGTCGTAGGGCCACCAGTGCGTCGAAGAGGTTGTCACCATAGAGGTCGTTGAGGGTGCTGGGCATCACAGAGCCTGTGCACTTGGGCTAGATGCATACGTCATGGTCGTCTGCGAGATTCTTCACGATGGTGAACTTGTCGAGGAAGCCGATGAGGTCCTTGTCGAACAAGGAGACGAAGCTATCGTCCAAGAGGCCTCTCACCTTGGCGGCCTCAAGAACGACCTGGAGACGTCCCTCGGTGCCGGGCCGTAGGACGGCATCGTGGACCATCTGGCACAGCCGACACATGCTCGTGCTCATTGCATCCATGGGTCTAGCTTCTGGTCAACTGATCTTGCGATTGAAGTGATCACTCTTGCATAGGTGCGTAGGATTTCGTAGATGGATTGGACTGGTGGGGAGCCTTTATATGAGAAGTATAGACTGAGTTGCATTCACGTGTGTGTTGGCCATCTACACCTCGACCCTTCTTCCTCCATACCGGTGCACTATATATAGTCATCTTACCAAGACCGAGTTGGGAAAAACGAGAGAACTTGATGTTTATTTCATAATTAATGGCATTGCATACAGAAAATTGAGCACCACATGTTGTGCTAAGTAGTCTCCAGTCATTGAATACATACACACCCCACGTCTCCTATTGGCTGATTTCTTTTTTCTGGCAAGAAATAGGGAACGAGGTGGGTAGTTAATGCACCGCGCCTAAAAGTTTTGGGATTATTTGGTTTTGTAACGTGACTAATGCACCAGTATGGAGGGAGTACAATAGTAGTTTGATTGGTGAGATTTCAGATTTGAGCTATCTACCGCAAGGGAGAGTGTATAATATCATCCGGAACTACATTCAAAACCAAATAAAACAATACTCCATGTAATTATTTACAGAGGGAGTAGTATATTTTTTGTGACATACATTACTAGATATTGCTAGCCAATACTAAATCCAGACGGAGGTGGTAGTACTACTAAATCCAGATGGTGGTGCTAGTACTAGTAGTACAACCAATGTAGTAGTACTATACTACTCGTTGGTGAAATTATATATTACGTGTTGCTCTTCACAGTGAAGTGACAAAACCCTGCACCGGAGATGACACCTGAGTGTAGGCGCCGTGTTCGGCATACCAAAGTCAGCGTCACCGTGTGCAGTCACTATCATCATGGATGTAGAGCTAGCATGCTTACAACTAGCCATGTTCGACATAATTTGTTGCCATGAGTAATAATAAATATTATACTCGAGTAATGGGTATATCGTTGTCGCACCTATGCACGCAAACATTTATCGAAACATGGTACCTCGTGCTAGATAGTTGTAATATTACAAGTTTCAAACTGATATTACAAATGGTAGGAGTAATGGTGCACCTACGAATAGGGAATTAATAGGAAGTTTACGTAAGAACTTTCGTTACTTTAGGTGGATGCAACATTATCGTACAAACTAAAATCCACCGCCCTAACAAGTCACTAATAGGAAAATAAAATTTTGAGTCTCTTGCGACTTGATGTTTCAAAAGCAAATTCAGCTTCTGCGGAGCCTTTGTCATTTAGGCCTAGACGCTTGTGGTGATCAACACACCATTCATTGTTGCGCCAGAGAACACCAAACCTCATTACCTTGAGCACACTTGCCTATAGCAAAAAGAACCTGGCCAATTTAATCTCAAAGGTTCTGCCTCAGTAGTCGATCAAATCAATTTCTGTAAGATGGAGATCAAGACATTCGATGATATTGTTATAGTGCATCACATTTTTCACTTTCAGGTCTTTTTTTATCTGCAAAATAAGAGAACATATTAGAGTAGCTGGCTATATAAGATTGACGTGTCATCAAGAGGTACCAATATCATTCGCTCATATGATAGGGTTGGCTCTAAGGCTAGTGATACTCTCTCTCTCTCTCTCTCTCTCTCTCTCTCTCTCTCTCTCTCTTTCTCTCCTCTCATTTACCTAGGAGCACGTGAAGAGCTTGGGCATTTGTTGCCTTCCACTAGGTGGTCGATGCCATGTTTCTCAAAAGTAAGCTAAATAATACGCATCGATCTCAAATCAAAAGATTTTGGCATCGCTCTAGTAATGTGAGAGAGTTGGCACCGCTATGCACACAGACCCACATGTATAAACAAATCAATCAAATCAACTACAACAGCCTCTCCCTCTCCCAAAGAAGTGTTTTTAATTGCCTCAGTCCTCTCCCTCTCCCATGCAAGTGTTTTTTCATTGCGTGAATTAATTTGTCACCGGAGGAAAGTAGGTGATCCACATTGGGAACCAGGTGAGCAATGGAGGGCATTGATGCCAAATGCAACAGAAGTGAATTTGGCACGTGTTTTGGCCTACAGAGTGGAGGACCGTTATAGCCCACTTTTGTACTACCTGAAATTATGTTCAAATATGAATCCAATGATATAATTTTTAGTGACATGCATTAACATTTTGTTAGTTAAATCAATGGTCAAATATTGATACTACAAAATACGAAGAGTAAACTAGGACGGAGGTAGTACTTGCTCTTAGGCTAACCATAGAGTTACTAGTCTAAGTTACTTGCCACTTTGACTAGCCTAGGCTACTAGTACAACAAAAAACGATGCAGGTGATCACGTGAGAAAAAATACTAAAAACATTTCTTTTAGTCCAGTGCATAGATGCAGTTTTGAACACTACACTTGTCGTTGTAATTTGGGAAAATTACGAAAAAACTGAGCTACGTTGTGATTATTGTTTACTCATACTAAAGAAGTTTCACCTCGATGAGTAGCTTCTCCGTGCACTGAAAGGATCTAAGGAATCCAACAACCTGATCCAGATTAGGGGCGATAGGTTTTTATTGCCAAGATCTTCACTTTGCGCATAGACTGAGTCAAGCTTGTGGGAATCATTTTTTGGATGACAGTTGCAAATACATCAAGAAGAAATTTAAAAATGTGAATTTCAAGAAGACGGAGAAGAATATGAGTGTTGTACCAGAATGATTATGGATCCAATAAAGAGTTCAGAGAATTTGGCAGACAAGTACACCAACGCTGTCAATTTCGGCGCCTGAATGACCCTGATTTTTGTCGGACCTTCTATATCGGATACAAGCAATCTCTCAAGGAAAGGCATGTTCTCAATGACCATAACATGGAACATCTCAACTGTTCTCTTCCCAATTGATGTATTGTTGCGGGGCCAGCAAGACACATAAATCCATCGGAGATTCATCGAGGCGATGTGGAGGCTAATGAACCCGTAGATCCGCCGAAGACGATGGTACTCGAGCGCAGTACATCCAAGGAGCAGCTGCTCCATAGCCTTCTTCGAGATGCCAATGTCGAAGAGGTCAAGCTGCTAGAGTTCAGGGAGAAGAAGGGCGGTCACAACATTAATGTGGGGAAAATAGCAGGAGCTGAAGCTGGCGCGACGCGGCACAACATTAGCATGAGGCGGAGCGCGGACGGCGGCAGACAGCGACATCGTCCAGCTTCAAAGCTGAGCTCCTCGAGCTGATCTAGGGGCGGGGGATAAGAACCACTAGTCAAACTTAGCTAGGACCTTGCAGTTGGTACTGAACATGTGGATGTCAAGGTGTCTGGCTGTCCCAGGGTGCGATGCAAGGATCTTGGAGACTACCGCCAGGCGTTTGCAATCCCTGTCACAGAGGCAGCTATCCACGGTGAGGTTATGGGGAACGCAGCGCCAAAGGGGGTGCCTCCGCCGGGAGAGCAGGGTGGTCTGCATGACAGATTTGGTTAGGAGGAGGACGATGATGACGAGTAGCATGTCGTCGGGGAGGCTGATGTTGCTACTGGAACTATGTCAGTATTTCCCCAAGGAGGAAGGGATGATGCAGCACAACTACGGTAGGTATTTTCCTCAGTGATGAGACCAAGGTTATCAAACCATTAGGAGAACCACACAACACTACGTGAACGACACTTGCACACAAAGAACAAATACTTCCAACCCGACATAAAAGAGGGGTTGTCAATCCCTCCTGGGTAAAAGATAGGTAAAAATTGGGTAGATTGGATAAATAGATCTCGCGGGAACTCGGGATAAAATACATAAATAAAAATTGTAGCAAGGTATTTTGGGGGTTTTGGATTAATAGATCTGAAAATAAAAGCAAATAAAAATAGATCTCGAAGGCAAATATAATAAAGAAGAGACCCGGGGGTCGTAGATTTCACTAGTGGCTTCTCTTGAGAAAAATAGCATACGGTGGGTAAATGAATTACTATTGGGCAATTGATAGAACTTCAAATAATCATGATGATATCCAGGCAATGATCATTATATAGGCATCACGTCCAATATTAGTAGACCAACTAATGCGTGCATCTACTACTATTACTCCACACATCGACCGCTATCCAGCATGCATCTAGTGTATTAAGTTCATGGAGAAATGGAGTACTGCAATAAGAATGAGGACATGATGTAGACAAGATCTATTCATGTAGGAATAGACCCCAGCTTGTTATCCTTAGTAGCAACGATACATATGTGTCGTTTCCCCTTCTGTCACTGGGATCGAGCATTGCAAGATCGAACCCATCACAAAGCACCTCTTCCCATGGCAAGAAAAATCGATCTAGTCGGCCTAACTAAACCAAAGATTTCAAAGAAGAAATACGAGGCTATAAGTAATCATGCGTATAAGAGATCAAAAGACTCAAATAACTTTCATGGATAAAAACATAGATCTGAACATAAACTCAAAGTTCATCGGATCCCAACAAACACACCGCAAAAAGAGTTACATCAAATAGATCTCCAAGAGACCATTGTATTGAGAATCAAAAGAGAGAGAGAGGAAGCCATCTAGCTACTAACTACGGGCCCGTAGGTTTACAATGAACTACACACGCATCATCGGAGAGGCACCAATGAGGATGATGAGCCCCTCCGTGATGGTGTATAGATTGGATCTATGGTTTCTGGAACTTGCGACGGCTGGAATTGATTTTCATCGTCTCCCCTAGGGTTTCTGGAATATTGGGGTATTTATAGAGCAAAGAGGCGGTGCGGGAGGCCACCGAGGTGGCACAACCCACCAAGGCGCGCATGGGCCCCCAAGCGCGCCCAGGTGGGTTGTGCCCCCCTCGGGGCACACCTCTGGTACTTCTTTGTCCCATCCTGTGTCTTCTGGCCCAAAACAATTCTCCAAAAAGTTTCGCTGCGTTTGGACTCCTTTGGTATTGATTTTCTGCGAAGTAAAAAACAAGCAAAAACAACAACGAGCACTGGGCACTATGTCAATAGGTTAGTCCCAAAAAATGATATAAAGTTTCCATAAAATGATTGTAAAACATCCAAGAATGATAATATAACAGCATGGAACAATAAAAAATTATAGATACGTTGGAGACGTATCAGCTGCTGATGAAGTCTAGGCTCGTCGGATGCAGTTTCGGCTCAAGACGGCTCCGCTTGCTGGCTGCCTCGCCGTCCATCTCAGGCGGCGGCGACGCCGGTGTATACGTGTGCTGATGTGTATTGTGTGTTGGGTCTACGCGAGTGCTTCCTTGTTTGCATGCTACCGAGCAGTGGTGTGGTGTGCGTGAGTGCGTCCTTCACGCGGAGGAAGTGTGCTATCAATTTACTAGCGTGCGGAGTGCTACCGCAAGTGGTTTCAACTTTGTTTACTTCACCGCGTGTAGATGGGCCTCTAGTTTATTTATTTTCACCCACTGCCACATGGGCCAGCACACCAAGATAGAGAACACGAGATGACAAGGCAACAAGTGGACTGGTTGACCGGTCAACTAAACAATATACAGAGCTACACGCTGACACATTGAGCGTATAATCCCTCAGTAAAGAGAGACCGAGTGAGAGCACAAAGAGCCATGCCAAAGAAAAAAAAGAGGTATTAGAGAGAGAGAAAGAGCTACTCCCTTTGTTTGATAATGTAGTGCCTATAATTTTTTTAAGTAAAACGTTTGATACTTTGACCAAGTTATAAAGAAATTACTTATATCTACAATACAAAAGATAAATGATAATATGAACTAAGTACATGTTGTGATGAATGTATTGGTCGTTCCATATGTAAATGTTTTTCTCCACATATACCTGGTCAAACTATTCTGAGGTTTGACTTTTCAAAACATCCATATGTTATGGATGCGAGAGAGTACCTAACTAGAGTGTGTGTGTGTGTGGTACTGAAAGGGTGAGTGAAAAAAGTGTGTGTGCGTTGGTGAAAGAGACATGGACAACACACGATAAAGTAGAGAAGAAGTGTGTGTGTATGTGTGTCTTATGCAAACATATCACACATGCATCTTCGGCGGCGGAAGCGAGGTGAGGAGATAGTTTGTGGTTGTTTGCAACTGAGAGAGAAAGACCCCTAGCATGTGGGCAACAGAGGTGTGGCAAACAAGGGAGAGAGGTCGAGAGAGATGTATTGAGAAAATACAGGCATGGGGAGGAGAGAGTGTGTGTTTGTGATAGAGAGATCCCCTGAAGTCCATGACAGGACTACATGGGTGGGAGATCGACTGACAAGGTGCGAGCATGACAGAAGATACCCCAAGAGATATCAAGATAGACGTAGGAATGGAAGGAGAGAATACGTGTGTTCCCAATGGATAGTGAGAGATAGTCATACTTAGGGGGGAGTGTGTGTGCCTATGATGGAGTGAGAGATTATGGTACTAAGGGGGGGGGCGTGTCGCATAGGGAGAGAACAAAGGCGGAGATTGTTAGATGGGTCTATGTAGTGCGAGCGAGATATGTGTATGTGTGAACCAGGGAGATATTAAGTTTGAGAGAGATAGAGGAGCCCTGATATGGCTGAGTGGTGCGTCAGATAGCTGAGATGGAAAGAGATACTCCATCGATGCGTTCTATAATGCAGTGTGATAACCCACAAGTATAGGGGATCGCAATAGTTTTTGAGGGTAGAGTATTCAACCCAAATTTGTTGATTCGACACAAGGGGAGCCAAAGAATATTCTCAAGTATTAGCAGCTGAGTTGTCAATTCAACCACACCTAGAAACTTAATATCTGCAGCAAGGTATTTATTAGCAAAGTAATATGATAGTAGTGGTAACGGTAGCAAAACTAATATTTTTGGTTTTATAGTGATTGTAACAGTAGCAACGGAAAAGTAAATGAGCGAAGAACAATATATGAAAAGCTCGTAGGCATTGGATCGGTGATGGATAATTTTGTCGGATGTGATTCCTCATGTAATAGTTATAACATAGGGTGACACAGAACTAGCTCCAGTTCATGAATGTAATGTAGGCATGTATTCTGAATATAGTCATACGTGCTTATGGAAAAGAACTTGCATGACATCTTTTGTCCTACCCTCCTGTGGCAGCAGGGTCCTATTGGAAACTAAGGGATATTAAGGCCTCCTTTTAATAGAGTACAAGACCAAAGCATTAACACAGAGTGAATACATGAACTCCTCAAACTACGGTCATCACCGGTAATGGTCCCAATTATTGTCACTTTGGGGTTAATGGATAATAACACATAATAGGTGACTATAGACTTGCAATATAGGATCAAGAACTCACATATATATTCGTGAAAACATAATAGGTTCAGATACGAAATCATGGCACTCGGGCCCTAGTGAAAAGCATTAAGCATAGCAAAGTCATAGCAACATCAATCTCAGAACATAGTGGATACTAGGGATCAAACCCTACCAAAACTAACTCGATTACATGATAAACTCATCCAACCCATCACCGTATAGCAAGCCTACGATGGAATTACTCACACACGGCGGTGAGCATCATGAAATTGGTGATGGAGGAAGGTTGATGATGACGATGGCGATGGATTCCCCTCTTCGGAGCCCCGAACGGACTCCAGATCAGCCCTCCTGAGAGAGTTTAGGGCTTGGCAGAGGCTCCGTATCGTAAAACGCGATGAATCCTTCTCTCTGATTTTTTCCTCCCCGAAAGTGAATATATGGAGTTGGAGTTGAAGTCGGTGGAGCGTCAGGGGGGCCACGAGGCAGGGGCGCGCCCAAGGGGTAGGCGCGCCCCCCACCCTCGTGGGTAGGGTGTGCCCCCCCTGACATGGATTCTTCTTCCAGTATTTTTTATATATTCCAAAAATAATCTCCGTTGATTTTTAGGTCATTCCGAGAACTTTTATTTCTGCACAAAAATAATACCATGGC
Source organism: Triticum dicoccoides (assembly GCF_002162155.2). NCBI lineage: Eukaryota > Viridiplantae > Streptophyta > Magnoliopsida > Poales > Poaceae > Triticum > Triticum dicoccoides. The sequence continues at coordinate 402,843,715 of NC_041382.1, read as the reverse complement.
AATTCTGCTGAAAACAGCGTTAGTCCGGGTTAGTTCCATTCAAATCATGCAAGTTAGAGTCCAAAACAAGGGCAAAAGTGTTTCAAAAAGTAGATACGACGGAGACGTATCAACTACCCCAAGCTTAAACCTTTGCTTGTCCTCAAGCAATTTAGTTGATAAACTGAAAGTGATGAAGAAAAACTTTTACTAACTCTGTTTGCTCTTGTTGTTGTAAATATGTAAAGCCAGCATTCAAGTTTTCAGCAAAGATTATGAACTAACCATATTCACAATAACATTTAGGTCTCATGTTTACTCATATCAATGGCATAATCAGCTAGCGAGCAATAATAACAAATCTCGGATGACAACACTTTCTCAAAACAATCATGATATGATATAACAAGATGGTATCTTGCTAGCCCTTTCTGAGACCGCAAAACATAAATGCAGAGCACATTTAAAGATCAAGGACTGACTAGACATTGTAATTCATGGTAAAAGAAATCCAGTCAGAGTCATAGTCAATATAAACTAACAGTAATGGATGCAAATGACAGTGGTGCTCTCCAACTTGTGCTTTTTAATAAGAGGATGATTACTCAACATAAAAGTAAATGGATAAGTCCTTCGCAGAGGGAAGCAGGGATTTGTAGAGGTGCCAAAGCTTGGTTTTGAAATAGGGATGAATAATATTTTGAGCGTTATACACTCATTGTCAACATAACAACCGAGAGATCTCTATATCTTGCATGCTAATTATAGGCCGTTCCCAAGCAGAATGGTAAAGTTTATACTCCCCCACCACCAACAAGCATCAATCCATGGCTTGCCCGAAACAATGGGTGCCTCCAACTAACAACAATCCTGGGGGAGTTTTGTTTGCAATTATTTTGATTTGATTTGAGCAAGGGACTGGGCATCCCGGTGACCAGCCATTTTCTTGTGAATGAGGAGCGGAGTCCACTCCTCTTGAGAATAACCCGCCTAGCATGGAGGATACAGACATCTCTAGTTGATACATGAGCTATCCGAGCATACAAAACAGAATGTTTATTTGAAGGTTTAGAGTTTGGCACATACAAATTTACTTGGAACGGCAGGTAGATACCGTATATATGTAGGTATGGTGGACTCATATGGAATAACTTTGGGGTTCTTGGAATTGGATGCACAAGCAGTATTCCCGCTTAGTACATGTGAAGGCTAGAAAAAGATTGGGAAGCAACTAGCTAGAGAGCGACAACAGTCATGAACATGCATTAAAATTAATCAACACCGAATGCAAGCATGAGTAGGATATAATGCACCATGAACATAAATATCGTAGAGGCTATGTTGATTTTGTTTCAACTACATGCGTGAACATGTGCCAAGTCAAGCCACTCGAATCGTTCAAAAGAGGATACCACCCTATCATACTACATCACAACCATTTTAATAGCATGTTGGCACGCAAGGTAAACCATTATAAACTCCTAGCTAATTAAGCATGGCATAAGCAACTACAATCTCTAATTGTCATTGCAAATATGTTTCTTTCATAATAGGCTGAATCAGGAACGATGAACTAATCATATTTACAAAAACAAGAGAGGTCGAGTTCATACCAGCTTTCCTCATCTCAATAAGTTCATCATATAATCATCAATATTGCCTTTCACTTGCGCGACCGAATAGTGTGGAAAATAATAATAGTGCACGTGCATTGGACTAAGCTGGAATCTGCAAGCATTCAATTCAAGAGACAAGACAAGGTAATATGGGCTCTTTGTTAGATCAACAATAATGCATATACGAGCCACTCAACATTTTCATTATGGTCTTCTCCTCTCGACCCCCAAAGGAAAGAAAAGAAACAAAACTATTTACACGGGAAAGCTCCCAACAAGCAAAAGAAGAACGAGAAATCTTTTTGAGTTTTCTTTTTAATTACTACTACTACAGGCATGGAAAGTAAACGAGCTAAAAGATACAACTAATTTTTTTGTTTTTCTTAAGGTTTTTCAAACATAGAAGAAGAAAGCGAGAAAATGAAAATAATCTAGCATGGATGATACAATGAAAAAGTATGAGCACCGACAACTGGCATGAGTGTGTGGACATGAATGTAATGTTGGTGAGAGATACGTACTCCCCCAAGCTTAGGCTTTTGGCCTAAGTTGGTCTATGCCCATGGATCAAAGTTGTAGCTGGGGTCGTACTGAGATGCAGCGGCAATTGCCTGATGAGCTGCAGCTTGGAGGCGAGCTGCCTTCGCCGTCCTCTAGTACTCGGTCGCCTCCTTCCTGGTTATAACATATCTCCCTTTTGCCTAGAAGTCAAAGAAGGTAGGAGCAGGGAGAGCGACGTGATAGGTGTGTCATCTGTCAAAGATTAGTCTGTCAAAGATTGTTCCTCTCAACAAACTGATGATGAACCATGGCATTATAATCTAAATAAGCAGGAGGCAACTCAATATCATCTCCATGTATGGGTATCTCAAGAGAATCAGCTAAACGGGTTGCATAAATTCCACCAAAGAAATCTCCATTAATTTTGTTATTATGCAACCTGCGTGCAACAATGGGCCCCAAGTTATATTGTCTATCTCCTAATACATCACTCTCGAGAACACTAAGATCTGGCACAGACATGTGACATGCCTCATCCTACCATTTATGCATCTACCTATAAAGAGAGCAAAATAATGTATAGTAGGAAAACGTATGCTTCCTATGGTAGCTTGCGTGATTTCCCTACATTCCCCCATAGTGATATTAGCAAGAAAATCGTTATATTCAGATTTACGAGGTTCACTAACATTACCCCACTGTGGGAGTTTAAAAGCAGTATTAAAATCTTCTAAGTCCATGGTATAAGATTTATCATAAAGATCAAACAGAACAGTTTGAGAATTGCGTGATGATGTAAATTCAAACCTTCTCACAAAGGAATCAGTGAGGTAGTGGTACTGATGGCACTTATCTGCCATGAAGCTCTCAAGATCAGCGTTACGCACATATGCGTCAAATTCCTCCTTGATTCCTGCTCGAACCATGAAGTCCTCTGACGGCCATTCACAAGGCCGCACTTGAGCATCTCTTGGCAGTTCATTGTCCGGCTCGCGTATTGCGGGCCTGGGTCCTTTGTTCCTTGAGAACCACCTTGGTACATTTTCCTAAACATATTTCTTCCTCTGAAAAATTTCTGAAATTTTTAGTGACTCAACAATAAAAGTGAACCAAACTCAACAAGATTAATAGTAACTACTCCTACAAGTGCCTAGAGGCTATATCATGCATTAAAACTACTTTTGACCATATAAATTTGACATGCAGGCTCAAGAACAAGGTTACCTAAGCAGCAAAAATTTGCAATGAATAAAGCACTATAACAAAAACTAATTGGCCCATTGGAGGAGTCACATACCAAAGAACAATCCCTCAAAGCAGTTTTGTGAATGGAGCTTTGAGCAAGGAGGTCAAAAATGGCAGCAAGATGAGCAAGAACTTGGGTTTGGTGATTTTTTTTGGAGGAAGAAGGAGTGTGTGGTGGCTGGAATAAGTGGAGGGGACCCACGTGGGGTCCATGAGGCAAGGGGCGCGCCCTCCACCCTCATGGGCACGTGGCTGCTCCCCCTGTTGTGTTTTCAGTGCCAGATATTCTCAAATATTCTAGAAAAAATCATATTTAAATTTCATGGCATTTGGATAACTTTTATTTTTGGGGTATTTTTTATTGCAAGGATAATTCAGAAAAACAGACAAAAAACTATTTTTGCTTTATTCAATATAAATAACAGAAAGTAAAAAGAGGGTACAAAAGGTTGTGTTTCTAACTTCATCCATCTCATGCTCATCAAAAGGAATCCACTAACAAGGTTGATTAGGTCTTGTTAACAAACTCATTTCGAATAACATGGAACCGGGGAAATTACGAATAACACTAGGTTACCTCAACGGGGATATGCACATCCCCAACAATAAGAATATCATATTTCTTCTTGACAGTAGGAAGAGGGAATTCAAAACCTCCAATAGTAATTGTTGAAATTTTTCCAATAGAATTGATACTATGGACTTGAGATTGTTTCCTCGGAAAGTGTACCGTATGCTCATTACCATTAACATGAAAAGTGACATTGCCTTTGGCGCAATCAATAACAACCCCTGCAGTATTCAAAAAGGGTCTTCCAAGAATAATCGACGTACTATCGTCCTCGGGAATATCAAGAATAACAAAGTCCGTTAAAATAGTAACGTTTGCAACCACAACAGGCACATCCTCACAAATGCTGATAGGTATAGCAGTTGATTTATCAGCCATTTGCAAAGATATTTCAGTAGGTGTCAACTTATTCAAATAAAGTCTACGATATAAAGAGAGAGGCATAACACTAACACCGTCTCCAAGATCACATAAAGCAGTTTTAACATAGTTTCTTTTAATGGGGCATGGTATAGTTGGTACTCTTGGATCTCCAAGTTTCTTTGGTATTCCACCCTTAAAAGTATAATTAGCAAGCATGGTAGAAATTTCAGCTTCCGGTATCTTTCTTTTATTAGTAACAATTTCCTTCATGTATTTAGCATAAGGGTCATTTTAAGCATATCAGTTAAACACATACGCAAAAAGATAGGTCTAATCATTTCACCAAAGCGCTCAAAATCCTCATCATCCTTTTTCTTGGATTGTTTAGGAGGAAAAGGCATGGGTTTTTGAACCCATGGTTCTCTTTCTTTACCGTGCTTCCTAGCAACAAAGTCTCTCTTACCATAATGTTGATTCTTTGATTGTGGGTTATCAAGATCAATAACAGGTTCAATATCTACATCATTATCATTGCTAGGTTGAGAATCAACATGAACATCATCATTAACATTATCACTAGGTTCATGTTCATTACTAGATTGTGTTTCAACATCAAAAATAGAAATATCATTGGGATTCTCAGGTGTGTCAACAACAGGTTCACTAGAAGCATGCAAAGTCCTATCATTTTTCTTTTTCTTCCTCTTAGAAGGACTAGGTGCATCAACATTAGTTCTCTGAGAATCTTGCTCAATTCTCTTAGGATGGCCTTCAGGATACAAAGGTTCCTGAGTAATTTTACCACCTCTAGTCATAACTCTAACACCATTATCATTTTTCTTATTATTTAATTCATTGAGCAAATCATTCTGAGCTTTAAGTACTTGTTCTACTTGAGTGGTAACCATAGAAGCATGTTTACTAATAAGTTTAAGTTCACCTTTAACATTATCCATATAGTCACCCAAGTGTTCAAGCATATTAGCATTGTGTTTCAATTGTCTACCAACATAAGCATTGAAGTTTTCTTGTTTAACCATAAAGTCATCAAACTCATCCAAGCATGGGCTAGCAAACTTAGTAAATGGGATTTCACATTTATCGAATCTATAGAGAGAATTTACCTTTACTACCTATGTCGGGTTATCAAGACCATGTATTTCTTCAACAGGCGGCAAATTAAGACCATGTATATTTGTTCAATAGGTGGTAAATTCTTAACATCGTCAGTTTTAATACCTTTTTCTTTCATAGATTTCTTTGCCTCTTGCATATCTTCAGGACTGAGAAATAGAATACCCCTTTTCTTAGGAGTTGGCTTAGGAGTTGGTTCAGGAAGTGTCCCATTATTTTCATTAGTCAACATATTATTTAAAAACAATTCAGCTTGATCAACAGTTCTTTCCCTGAAAAAACAACCAGCACAACTATCTAGGTGATCTCTGTAAGCATCAGTTAGTCCATTATAAAAGATATCAAGTATTCCAATTTTCTTGAGAGGATGATCAGGCAAAGCATTAAGTAATCGGAGAAGCCTCCCCCAAGCTTGTGGGAGACTCTCTTCTTCAATTTGCACAAAATTTTATATTTCCCTTAAAGCAACTTGTTTCTTATGAGCGGGGAAATATTTAGCAGAGAAGTAATAAATCATATCTTGGGGACTACGCACACAACCAGGATCAAGAGAATTAAACCATGTCTTAGCATCACCCTTTAATGAGAACGAAAACAACTTGAGGATAAAGTAATAGCGAGTTTTCTCATCATTAGTGAATAGGGTGGCTATATCATTTAATTTAGTAAGATGTGCCACAACAATTTCAGATTCATAGCCACAAAAAGAATCAAATTCAACCAAAGTAATTAACTCAGGATCGACAGAGAAATCATAATCCTTATCAGTAATAAAGATAGGTGAAGTAGCAAAAGAAGGGTCATATTTCATTCTAGCATTCAAAGACTTTTCTTTAAGCTTTGCTAATAATTTCTTAAGATCAGATCTATCATTGTAAGCTAAGAATTCTCTAGCAGTTTCTTCATCCATAATATAACCCTCTGGAACAACACACAATTCATATTTACGGGGAGAATCTTCATCATCACTTTCATCAATATTATCAGTTTCAACAATTCATTCTCTCTAGCCCTAGAAAGTTGTTCATCAAGAAATTCACCTAGTGGCACAGTAGTATCAAGCATAGAAGTAGTTTCATCATAAGTACCATGCAAAGCAGAAGTGGCATAATCAATAACATGCGACCTATCGGAATCAATAGCATGTGTCGGTGTCGCAAGTTCACTCAAAACAAAAGGTGAATCAAGTGCAGAGCTAGATGGCAGTTCCTTACCTCCCCTCATAGTTGAGGGAAAAATCCTAGTTCTTTAATCCTTCAAGTTCTTCATAGTGATAAGCAGATATAAATCCCAAGTGACTTAAAGAATAGAGCTATGCTCCCCGGCAACGGCGCCAGAAAATAGTCTTGATAACCCACAAGTATAAGGGATCGCCACAGTTTTCGAGGGTAGAGTATCCAACCCAAATTTATTGATTCGGCACAAGGGGAGACAAAGAATATTCTCAAGTATTAGCAGCTGAGTTGTCAATTCAACCACACCTGGAAACTTAATATCTACATCAAGGTATTTAGTAGCAAAGTAATATGATAGTAGTGGTAACGGTAGCAAAAGTAATATTTTTGGTTTTGTAGTGATTGTAACAGTAGCAACGGAAAAGTAAATGGGCGAAGAACAACATATGAAAAGCTCGTAGGCATTGGATCGGTGATGGATAATTATGTCGTATGCGATTCCTAATGTAATAGTTATAACATAGGGTGACACAGAACTAGCTCCAGTTCATCAATGTAATGTAGGCATGCATTCCGTATATAGTCATACGTGCTTATGGAAATGAACTTGCATGACATCTTTTGTCCTACCATCCCGTGGAAGCGGGGTCCTATTGGAAACTAAGGGATATTAAGGCCTCCTTTTCATAGAGTACCAGACCAAAGCATTAACACATAGTGAATACATGAACTCCTCAAACTACGGTCATCACCGGTAATGGTCCCAATTATTGTCACTTCGGGGTTAACGGATCATAACACATAAATAGGTGACTATAGACTTGCAAGATAGGATCAGGAACTCACATATATTCATGAAAACATAATAGGTTCAGATATGAAATCATGGCACTCGGGCCCTAGTGACAAGCATTAAGCATAGCGAAGTCATAGCAACATCAATCTCAGAACATAGTGGATACTAGGGATCAACCCCTAACAAAACTAACTCGATTACATGATAAATCTCATCCAACCCATCACCATCCAACAAGTCTATGATGGAATTACTCACGCACGGCGATGAGCATCATGAAATTAGTGATGGAGGAAGGTTGATGATGACGATGGCGACGGATTCCCCTCTCCGGAGCCCCGAACGGACTCCAGATCAGCCCTCGCGAGAGAGTTTAGGGCTTGGCGGCGGCTCCGTATCGTAAAACGCGATGAATCATTCTGTCTGATTTTTTTCTCCCCGAAAGTGAATATATGGAGTTGGAGTTGAGGTCGGTGGAGCGTTAGGGGGCCCACGAGGTAGGGGGGCGCGCCCAGGGGGGTAGGCGTGCCCCCACCCTCGTGGACAGGGTGTGGGCCCCCTGACGTGGATTCTTCTTCCAGTATTTTTTATATATTCCAAAAATAGTCTTCGTTGATTTTCAGGTCATTCCGAGAACTTTTATTTCTGCACAGAAATAAAACCATGGCAATTCTTCTAAAAACAACATCAGTCCGGGTTAGTTCCATTCAAATCATGCAAGTTAGAGTCCAAAACAAGGTCAAAAGTGTTTGGAAAAGTAGATACGACGGAGACATATCACAGTGCATATAAATTTTCTAGATGTCAAACTTTGGAAACTTTGACCAAGTTTATACAAAATATTATTTATATCTACAATACCAAAGATACATCATATGAAACTACATGTTGTGACGAATATAATGATATATGTTTGCCGTTCTAGATGTAAAATTTTTTCTCCACGTACCTGGTCAAACTTTGTGAAGTTTGTCTTTTCAATAAATCTATATGCTATGGACCGAAGAGAGTACCTAAGTCGAGAGAGATCAAGTGTGTGTGAAGGAGAAAGAGTGAGTGTGCAAAAAGAGTGTGTGTGAAATAGAAAGGTACAACAAATGATAAAATAGAAAGAAACTGTGTACGTGTCTTATGCAAACATATCACGCATGCATCTCTGAGATAGAAAAGCGAGATGAGGAGATACACGGAGATAGGTAGTGCGTGGTTGTTTGCAATGGAGAGAGACCCCCCTATAGCACCCATCCAATAGAGGTCTGGCTAACAAGGGACAGAGGTCGAGAGGGACGTATGGTGAAGATGGACGTGTGGGGAGGGAGAGAGGGTGTATTTGTGATAGAGAGATCCCCTCGAGATCGTGAGGGGACTATATGGGTGGGAGATCAAGGGACGAGGTGTGTGTGTGTGTGATTGATAGATGCCCCGAGAGAAATCGAGATAGACCAAGTGAGGGAAAGAGGCAATGCGTGTGTTTGTGATGGAGATTGTGAAATAGTCATATACATATGGGGGAGTGCGTGTGCCTACAATGGAGTGAGAGACAGTCATACTTTGCTAGGCGTGAGATTGTGTGTGTGCGCATCAGATGGAGTTAGAATGAGGGAGAGAGAGTTTTAGATCGGTCTGTTGGAAATATGTCCTAGAGGCAATAATAAAGTGGTTATTTGTATTTCCTTGTTCATGATAATTGTCTATTGTTCATGCTATAATTGTATTAATCGAAAACCGTAATACATGTGTGAATACACAGACCACATCATGTCCCTAGTAAGCCTCTAGTTGACTAGCTGGTTGATCAATAGATGGTTGTGTTTTCCTCACCAAGTACATTGGATGTCGTTGATAACAGGATCACATCATTAGGAGAATGATGTGATGGACAAGACCCAATCCTAAGCATAGCACAAGATCGTGTAGTTCGTTTGCTAGAGATTTTCTAATGTCAAGTATCATTTCCTTAGACCATGAGATTGTGCAACTCCCGAATAACGTAGGAATTCTTTGGGTGTATCAAACATCACAACGTAACTGGGTGGCTATAAAGATGCACTGTATGTGTCCTCGAAAGTATCTGTTGGGTTGGCACGAATCGAGACTGGGATTTGTCACTCTGTATGACGGCGGGATATCTCTGGGCCCACTCGGTAATGCATCATCATAATGAGCTCAATGTGACTAAGGAGTTAGCCACGGGACCATGCTTTACGGAACGAGTAAAGAGACTTGCCGGTAACGAGATTGAACAAGTTATGGGGATACCCACGATCGAATCTCGGGAAAGTAACATATCGATGGACAAAGGGAATTGTATACGGGATTGATTGAATCGTCGACATCGTGGTTCATCCAATGAGATCATCGTGGAACATGTGGGATCCAACATGGGTATCCAGATCCCGCTATTGGTTATTGGCCTGAGAGATGTCTCGTTCATGTCTGCATGGTCCCCAAACCCGTAGGGTCTACACACTTAAGGTTCGGTGACGCTAGAGTTGTTATGGGAAATTGTATGTGGTTACCGAAGGTTGTTCGGAGTCCCGGATGAGATCCTGGACATCATGAGGAGTTTCAGAATGGTCCGGACGTGAAGATTTATTTATGGGAAGTCCAGTTTCAGTCCCCAGAATGGTTTCGAGGGTTATCGGTATTGTACTTGGACCACCGAAAGATGTCCAGGGGTCCACCGGGTTGGGCCACCTGCCCCAGAGGACTTAGTGAGCTGAATATGGGAGGGAACCAGCCCCTTAGTGGGATGGTGCACCCCCCAAGGGCCCAAGGCGCCTAGGGTTGGAAACCCTAGGGGGAGGGGCGCCTCCCACCTGCTTGGGGGGCAAGTCTTCCCCTCCTGGCGGCCGCCGCCCTCTAGATGCATCTAGGGGGCTGACCTCCCTCTCCCGTTCACCCTATAAATAGGTGGGGGTGGGAGGGCAGCTGCACCCCTTCCCCTGGCGCAGCCCACCTCCTTCCAACACTTCCTCCTCCTCGGTAGTGCTTGGCGAAGCCCTGCTGGAGAACCGCAAGCTCCACCACCATGTCGTCGTGCTTCCAGAGCTCTCCCTCAACTTCTCCCCCCCTTGCTGGATCAAGGAGGAGACGTCCCCGGGCAGTATGTGTGTTGAACGCAGAGGCACCGTCCGTACGGCGCTTGGATCAGATCTTCCGCGATTTGAATCGCCACGAGTACGACTCCATCAACCGCGTTCTTGTAATGCTTCCTGTCGTGGATTTGCCACGGCAGATGTCCTTAGTGTCAGGACTTAGTCGCGAGGCCAACGCATCTATGTGGTAGCTTGAGAGGGGTTGAGTGGGACGAGAGACGCAAGGCGGATCAACACGCAGACAAGGGTTTAGACAGCTTCGGGCCCTGGGAAACACCATCCGGAATAGCCCTACATGCTGTTTGTGGCTAGGTCTCATTATGCTCATGAGGGAGTCGCCATAAACCGGCTCTCCTCTTTGTGTCTAACCCTAGAGATTATTGCTTGTAGCTTGTCCCTCTTTGGGGAGCCCTGCCCCTCCTTATATATGTTGAAGGGGCGGGTTAGATGTGGAGTCCTATTAGGATTAGGACTAGTCTATCTCTAATACAAACCGGATACAAGTCCTAGTCTTAACTCCTTGTAAGGCGAATATTCCTTTTCCTCTTAAACCGGCCCACAATAGTTGAACCGACCTTCTGGGCCTTGGGCCTTGTCATCCGTTTGATCCGCCCGCCGGGTTACCAGTGAGCTGTAAACCGTCTGGTCTGTGCAGGTCGCCGGTGAATTGCCAAGTCCGGCCGGTTTATCCTTCCGGCCGGTTTACACCGTGGGGCATATCCCCGACATTAGCCCCCAAGTTTAGCTTGGATTTATCCATGGTAAACTTATGCTGCAAAATAAACACCAGAACAATTCTGACGGGTTGTGCTCCAGGTTAAGAATTCTTGTGGACCGACACTGATCATCCTTAAGTCCTTGTTATTTCCTCCTTCTAGAAAATCCAGGTCAATAACCAGCTTCATACTCAGATTGCTGCCGTTGGTTTCTCATAGAAAAACATTGTGAAGAATAATCCACTTGAATCGGCTTCCAAGTCTTGGGTAGAACAAAGTGATGGCTTAAGACTTGCTTCAATATAAATACTGTCACTATCGAAGAAATCCATGTTGTTCATCCCAGTCACTAGCAAAAACTGAATACTCCATATTATGTAGCCCCCAAGTGCCGGATTGTCCTGCTTGCAGCAACCTGGGACTTGAATTGTTGACATGAGCAATTGGTAGCCCCCAAGGGCCAGCTCCTTATAATGTGATGAGCCCCCTTCAATAATATAAGCGAAAAATGACTTTGCATTAGCCCCCAAGTGTCATGGTGCATGCTTGCAGCGACATGAGACTTGCATATTTGATATAACCTCAATTTTGAATAATGTAGCCCCCAAGTGCCGGGTTGTAAGCCTGCAGCGACTCGGGACTATTCCTTCAATTGCAGAATAAAAACCATATCCAGTGATAATATGATAGCCATTGCGCTAAAGCGACTTTGAAAACCTCAATCAAAATACTGGTAATTGATAACCATAACAAAAATCCAGCCATGTTGGCTATTTGAATAATATACCCAATGATTTATAAGCGCATAATTCCAACGGCGCAATCCAAATATATGCTGGCGACTTATAGTCCAAAGCCAGGCCGGTTTAATAAACACCGGACGATCTCTCATCATAGACTGGCGATTTATCGTCTTAAAACCAGGCCGGTTTAATAAATGCCGGTGATTTATAATCATGCTTTATTCAACCTGTTTCTGCATACAACAAGTTTAAAGTGTCCTGGCGGTTTACCGCCGGACGGGTCATAATGCCCGACATATAACCCGGGTTTATAACCAAGGCTGCACTTAAGAATAATCAAATATGAAATATATCATACCTGTGACATGGAATCACATTGCTGGCTTACCAACTTTTTGTAGTAAGAGTGATAACCCCAATCTTGAGTAATGATAACTCCTTCCATATTGTGCCGGTTTATGATAAAACCGTACCGGGTTGTGATAAACACCGGATTATCCATATATAACACTGGCGACTCGTAGTCAAACCAGACCGGGCGGATAGTCTCCAGATTATGATTTGATCATGTACTGACAACTTGTAATTGAAAGTCAAGCCGGGTTGATAAACACCGGTTTACTCCATAATAGGATGATAACAGAAAATCAAACCGGGCAGATAGTCTCCGGATTAAAGGGGAATCAAATCCATCGGCTGAACCGGAAAAAAGGTGTTTGTCGACATAAAAGAAATCCGACAACAGCAAAGAACAAACAAACCATGAAAATAACATGGAAGCAAAGGTAATGATAAAAACCGTTTGCAAAAATATGCCATACTGAGCTTGTTCAGATGGTATTACCATGGTCGGACAGGGTCAAGGCCCTCAATAGGAGTGACAATGATTCAAGTCAGCCAGGTCCCCAAATGACTCGTGGCATATATGCCAGATCAAGAGGCGTGACAATGGTTCGGGTTCGACCATGCCCCCAAGTGATTTTGTGGCCTCAGGCCGACCAAGAGGCGTGACTGGTTCAGACTTGACCATGTCCCCAAATGATCTGGTGGCTGTCGCCTATCAAAGGGTGTTCGTTGGTTCGGACACGACCAAGGCCCCCAGTGATATATAAAAAGCAAATGTCAAGGGGTAAACCGGAGGCCGCTTTAAACAGAGCCACCCCGTGTAACCACGCATGATAAGATAGACAGAGACCCTGCTTTATGAAGCAGAAGCCCCCATGTGATCAATAATATGTCAGGCCAATAAAGGCTGGATACCCATGTTTGAACCGCGCATCATGGCAGCAGGTCCTCTTCAGCAATTTTTAACTTTTTGCAAGAGATAAATTCTTCTTGAACCAGGATCTTGAACCGGATATGGAGAGCTTCAGTGAGACTGGCTTCCCTTGAGCCGGATTTTAAACCTGAAACTTTTCTGATGACCCGGAACTTCTTCATTGAGCCGGGATTTTGTAATTGTCATATACTTTCTAAGCCGGAAATTTTCTGACGGCCTTCAAATAACAGTAGCCTCCGGGACCGGGTTATCTTTCCCTCCATTGTCCTCGGGTTTTTCAATTTGCTGAAACTGGCAAGACTTGTTGCGTCATATCATCATAGCCCCCGAGTCTCAAGGTGACTCGAAGAGTTGGCTTGAGATTCTCCATATTTGACCGTCATATAAACTGGCATAACTTGTATATCATTGGTGTTGATAGCATGATGTGAATCCACAGAAAGTTGAGGTGACTGTGGTGGGTTATAAATGATCCCGTATGAGCCGTGTCAGCAACTCGGCCAATGGTTCCTTCCAACTGGCGATTTCAAGTTAACCAAACTGCAGTGGCGGCGACTTGTGCGCCTGCCCATTGAGCCACCCAGTGCAGATGGCAGTTGATAGTATATGATAATTTCCCTCCATTTTATTGAAAGAAAATCGGGCTACCCAAGCTGTGTCTTGCTCATACTCATTAAACAAATCGTGCAGACAGGTGCGGCCCGCTGTGTTGATGTAGATCGGATCGCGAGAGATGGATGGTAAATACGTCCGCCGTATCAGAGGCGGCACAGGCAGATGAGTTGGCCGCGGCGTTGTAAACCGGCATGGACGGACGAATTAGCCACGTCATATTGATGTAAACTGGTCTGCAGAATGGCGGTTTGCATATATATTCATCGAGCTTGATGGCATGGTAAGATACTAGCGCATTCATAATGGTGGCGCGAGTTTATACATCCATGACATAGCCATAGCTTTTACAGTGAACAATTGTCCTGCATAAACAATATTGCAGACCAAGGCAAAGGTAAACTATTCTTTGACAAAAATAATATGTGTTAATAAAATATATTTTTAGATGGATATCACCTGATGTGCCAGGCTGGAAATTATCTGCCATGGAGTTGATGATCACCAGAGTAATGCTAAATTTAATCACGGCCGAGTTAACTGTAGGAGCAGACAGATGAGTCGGCTCGGTGTTGTAAGCCGGTGCGGCCGAGCAATTTGTCCTCGACGTTGTAAGCCGGCGTGTGAACCGGCCGCGGGGGCGGACGGGCGAGTCGTCCATGGCGTTGTAAGGTGGTACGGACGGGCGAGTCAGCCGGTACGGTGACGCAAACCGGACCGCGACACCCTGTCCGTGAAGCCGCGCGATACAGCCGAACGTGCATCCGTGGTATAACACCACCCCTTTTTTTCTTTTAGTAGTTGTCCTGCGTAAAAATATTACAGGCCAGAGTAACTGTTGTCGGATGAATTAACATGTACTTGTAAAATACATAAAAAGGATAGCACCTGGTATATTTGTCGGATGCTGGCACTGGATAATGCATAGTGCTGCTTTTGTTTTTGACAAAAGAGTTGATTGGTTCTGTGTCTTCTAGTGCCTGAGCTCTCCATATAACCCGGCCGGTACTTTTTGAGCTGGAATTTCTGGAACCAGAACTTCTTGATAATCCAGCCGAAACTTTTGATAATCCAGAACTCTTGAACCGGAACCTCTTGATAATCTGGCCGGGACTTTTGATAATCCGGAACCTTTGAACCGGAACCTCTTGATAATCCGAAACCTTTGAATCGGAACCTCTTGATAATCCGGAACCTTTGAACCGGAACCTCTTGATAATCCGGAACCTTTGAATCGGAACCTCTTAATAATCCGAAACCTTTTAACCGGAACTTCTTGATACTCCGGAACCTTTGAATCGGAAGCTCTTGATAATCCGTGCGAGACTTTTGATAATCCGGAACCTTTGAACCGAAAGCTCTTGATAATCCAGCCGGTACTTTTTGCTAATCCGGAGGTATTTAATAATCCAGAACTTTTCTGTAGCCTAAATCGGAACTCTTTGACAACTCGGACAGAATCTTTCGGCGATGCGGTTGGAACCCTTAGGTGATTCGGACTGAACCTTTCGTCGAGGCGGTCGGAACCTTTCGCCGATTCAGACGGAACCCTTCGTCGAGGCGGTCGGAACTTTTCGCCGATTTAGACGGAACCTTTCGTCGAGGCGGTCGGAACCTTTTTGGCGATTTAGACGGAACCTTCCGTCAAGGCGGTCGGAACTTTTTTGGTAAGCCAGCTGGAACTCTCCAACAAGTCGACCGGAACTTCTTCAATAAGCTGGGCGGAGCTTCTCGATCCCTGGGATAGCGCCCTTCAAGAACTTCAACACCACCGTGCGCGGGCCCCACGGTGGGCGCCAACTGTCGTGGATTTGCCACGGCAGATGTCCTTAGTGTCAGGACTTAGTCGCGAGGCCAACGCATCTATGTGGTAGCTTGAGAGGGGTTGAGTGGGACGAGAGACGCAGGGCGGATCAACATGCAGACAAGGGTTTAGACAGCTTCGGGCCCCGGGAAACACCATCCGGAATAGCCCTACATGCTGTTTGTGGCTAGGTCTCATTATGCTCATGAGGGAGTCGCCGTAAACCGGCTCTCCTCTTTGTGTCTAACCCTAGAGATTATTGCTTGTAGCTTGTCCCTCTTTGGGGAGCCCTGCCCCTCCTTATATATGTTGAAGGGCCGGGTTACATGTGGAGTCCTATTAGGATTAGGACTAGTCTATCTCTAATACAAACCGGATACAAGTCCTAGTCTTAACTCCTTGTAAGGCGAATATTCCTTTTCCTCTTAAACCGGCCCACAATAGTTGAACCGACCTTCTGGGCCTTGGGCCTTGTCATCCGTCTGATCCGCCCGCCGGGTTACCAGTGAGCTGTAAACCGTCTGGTCTGTGCAGGTCGCCGGTGAATTGCCAAGTCCGGCCGGTTTATCCTTCCGGCCGGTTTACGCCGCAGGGCATATCCCCGACACTTCCTCTTAGTGATCTTCAAGGGTATGAAGATGCACTCCCTCTCTCTCATTGCTAGTATCTCCTACATTGATCTTGGTGACACGTAGGATTTTTTTTGAATTATTACTTCGTTCCCCAACAGTGGCATCATGAGCTAGGTCTATGCGTAGATTCTATGAACGAGTAGAACACAAGTAGTTGTGGGCGATGATTTGTTAAATTTGCTTACCGTTACTAGTCTTATCTTGATTCGGCGGCATTGTGGGATGAAGCGACCCGAACCGACCTTACACGTACGCTTACGTGAGACAGGTTCCACCGATTGGCATGCACTTGTTGCATAAGGTGGCCAGCGGGTGTCTGTCTGTCCCACCTTAGTCGGATCGGATTCGATGAAGAGGGTCCTTATGAAGGGTAAATAGCAATTGACATATTACCTTGTGGATTTTGCATAGGTAAGAAACGTTCTTTGCTAGAAACTCATAGCAGCCACGTAAAACATGCAACAACAATTAGAGGACGTCTAACATGTTTTTGCAGGGTATGCTATGTGATGTGATATGGCCAAAAGGATGTGATGAATTATATATGTGATGTATGAGATTGATCATGTTCTTGTAATAGGAATCACGACTTGCATGTCGATGAGTATGACAACCGGCAGGAGCCATAGGAGTTTCTCTTAATTTATTGTATGACCTGCGTGTCAATGAAAAGGCCATGTAATTGCTTTACTTTATTGCTAACCGTTAGCCATAGTAGTAGAAGTAATAGTTGGCGAGACAACTTCATGAAGACACGATGATGGAGATCATGGTGTCATGCCGGTGACAAAGGTGATCATGCCGCGCCTCAAAGATGGAGATCAAAGGCGCAAGATGATATTGGCCATATCATGTCACTTTATGATTTGCATGTGATGTTTGTCATGTTTACATCTTATTTGCTTAGAACGACGGTAGCATGAATAAGATGATCCCTCACACAAAAAATTCAAGAAATATGTTCCCCCTAATTGTGCACCATTGCGAAGGTTCGTTGTTTCGAAGCACCACGTGATGATCGGGTGTGATAGATTCTAATGTTCAAATACAACGGGTGTAAGCTAGATTTACACATGTGAAATACTTAGGTTGATTTGACGAGCCTAGCATGTACAGACATGGCCTCGAAACACGAGAGACCGAAAGGTCGAACATGAGTCGTATAGTAGATGCGATCAACATGGAGATGTTCACCGTTGATGACTAGTCCATCTCATGTGATGATCGGACACGGCCTAGTCGACTCGGATCATGTATCACTTAGATGACTAGAGGGATGTCTATCTGAGTGGGAGTTCATTAAATATTTTGATTAGATGAACTTAATTATCATGAACTAGTCTAAAATTGTCTTTACAATCTATCTTGTAGATCTAATGGCCCACACTAATGTTGCCCTCAACTTCAACGCATTCATAGAGAAAACCAAGCTGAAAGACGATGGTAGCAACTATATGGACTGGGTTCGTAACTTGAGGATCATCCTCATAGCTGCTAAGAAAGCATATGTCCTTGAAGCACCGCCAGGTGACGCACCCATTTTCCCAGCAACTCAAGACGTTATGAACGTCTGGCAGTCGCGTAGTGATGATTACTCCCTAGTTCAGTGCGGCGTGCTTTAGAGCTTAGAACCGGGGCTCCAAAAGCGTTTTGAGCAACACGGAGCATATGAGATGTTCCAAGAGCTGAAAATGGTTTTCCAAGCTCATGCCCGGGTCGAGAGATATGAAGTCTCCGACAAATTATATAGTTGTAAGATGGAGGAAAACAGTTCTGTCAGCGAGCATATACTCAAAATGTCTGGGTTGCACAACCGCTTATCTCAGGTGGGAGTTAATCTTCCAGATGACTTGGTCATTAACAGGATCCTCTAGTCGCTTCCACCTAGATACAAGAGCTTTGTGATGAACTACAATATGGAAGGGATGGAGAAGTCCATTTCTAAGTTATATTCAATGCTGAAATCAGCGGAGGTGGAGATCAAAAAGGAACATCAAGTGTTGATGGTCAATAAGATCACTAGTTTCAAGAAAGGCAAGGGTAAGAAGAACTTCACGAAGGATGGCAAGGGAGTTGCCACGCCCGGTAAGTCAGTTGCCGGGGAAGAAGCCAAAGAATGGACCCAAGCCTGACACTGAGTGCTTTTATTGCAAGGGAAATGGTCACTGGAAGCGGAATTGCCCCAAGTACTTAGCGGATAGGAAGGCCGGAAATGCCAAAGGTATATATGATATACATGTTATTGATGTGTACCTTACCAGCGCTCATAGTATCTCCTAGGTATTTGATACCAGTGCGGTTGCTCACATTTGTAACTCAAAATAGGAGCTGCGGAATAAACAGAGACTGACAAAGTACGAGGTGACGATGCGCGTCGGGAATGGTTCCAAGGTCGATGTGATCGCCGTCGGCACGCTACCTCTACATCTACCTTCGGGATTAGTTTTAAACCTCAATAATTGTTATTTAGTGCCAGCTTTGAGCATGAACATTGTATATAGATCTTGTTTAATGCGAGATGGCTACTCACTTAAATTCGAGAATAACGATTGTTCTATTTATATGAGAGATATGTTTTATGGTCATGCCCCACTAGTCAATGGTTTATTTTTATCGAGTCTCGAATGTGATGTTACACATGTTCATAGTGTGAATGCCAAAAGATGTAAGGTTGATAATGATAGTCCCACATACTTGTGGCACTGCCGCCTTGGTCACATTGGTGTCAAACGCATGAAGAAACTCCATGCATATGGACTTCTGGAGTCTCTTGATTATGAATCATTTGACACGTGTGAACCATGCCTCATGGGAAAAATGATGAAGATTCCGTTCTCCGGGACAATGCATCGAGCAACCAACTTGTTGGAAATAATACATACTGATGTATGCGGTCCAATGAGCGTTGAGGCTCGCGGCGGCTATCGTTATGTTCTCACCCTCACTGATGATTTAAGTATATATGGGTATGTATACTTAATGAAACACAAGTATGAGACCTTTGAAAAGTTCAAGGAATTTCAGAGTGAGGTAGAGAATCAACGTGACAGGAAAATAAAGTTCTTATGATCAGATCATGGAGGAGAATACTTGAGTCACGAGTTTGGCACACACTTAAGGAAATGTGGAATTGTTTCACAACTCACGCCGCTTGGAACACTTCGGCGTAATGGTGTGTCTGAACATCGTAATCGCACTCTATTGGGTATGGTGCGATCTATGATGTCTCTTACAGATCTACCGCTATCATTTTGGGGTTATGCTTTAGAGACTGTCGCATTCACTTTAAATAGGGCACCGTCTAAATACATTGAGACGATACCATATGAATTGTGGTTTGGAACGAAACCTAAGCTGTCATTTCTGAAAGTTTGGGGATGCGATGCTTATGTCAAGAAACTTCAACCTGAAAAGCTCGAACCCAAATCGGAAAAATGCATCTACATAGGATACCCTAAGGAAACTATTGGGTATACCTTCTACCTCAGATCCGAAGGCAAGATCTTCGTTGCCAAGAATGGATCCTTTTTGGAGAAAGAGTTTCTCTCAAAAGAAGTAAGTGGGAGGAAAGTAGAACTTAATGTGGTACCCCCTCTTGAACAGTAGAGTAGTGCATCTCAGGAAGATGTTTCTGTGGTGCCTGCACCGACTAGAGAGGAAGTTAACGATGATGATCATGAAACTTTGGGTCAAGTTACTGCTGAACTTCGTAGGTCCACAAGGACACGTTCCGCACCAGAGTGGTATGACAACCCTGTCTTGGAATCATTTTGTTAGACAACGGTGAACCTTCGAACTATGAAGAAGATATGGCGGACCTGGATTCCAACTAATGGCTTGAAGCCATGAAATCCGAGATAGGATCCATGTATGAAAACAAAGTATGGTCTTTGACAGACTTGCCTAATGATCTGCAAGGCATAGAGAATAAGTGGATCTTTAAGAAGAAGACTGACGCGGATGGTAATGTGACCGTCTATAAGGCTCAACTTGTCGCTAAGGGTTATCGACAAGTTCAAGGGGTTGACTACGATGAGACCTTCTCACTCGTAGCGAAGCTGAAGTCCGTCCGAATCATGTTAGCAATTGCCACATTTTGTGATTATGAGATCTGGCAAATGGACGCCAGAACAACATTCCTTAACGGTTTCCTCAAGGAAGAATTGTATATGATGCAGCCAAAAGGTTTTGTCGATCCTAAGAATGCTGACAAAGTATGCACTCCAGTGCTCCATCTATGGGCTGGTGCAAGCATCTCGGAGTTGGAACATTCGCTTTGATGAAATGATCTAAGCGTTTGGGTTTATACAGACTTATGGAGAAGCCTGTATTTACAAGAAAGTGAGTGGGAGCTCTGTAGCATTTCTCATATGATATGATGGGAAATGATATAGAACTTTTGGAAAGCCTAAAGGACTACTTGAATAAGTGTTTTTCAATGAAGGACCTGGGAGAAGCTGCTTACATATTAGGCATCAAGATCTATAGAGATAGATCGAGACGCCTCATTGGTCTTTCACAAAGCACATACCTTGACAAGATATTGAAGAAGTTCAATATGGATCAGTCCAAGAAGGGGTTCTTGCCTATATTGCAAGGTGTGAGATTGAGCGCAGCTCAACGCCTGACCTCGGCAGAAGAAAGAGAAAAGATGAGTGCCATCCCCTATGCCTCGGCCATAGGCTCTATTATGTATGCCATGCTGTGTACCAGACCTGATGTGAACCTTGCCATAAGTTTGGTGGGGAGGTACCAAAGTGATCCCGATATGGAACACTAGACAACGGTCAAGAATATCCTGAAGTACCTGAAAATGACTAAGGATATGTTTCTCATTTATGGGGGTGACGAAGAGGTCGTGTAAAGGGTTACATCGATGCTAGCTTCGACACAGATCTAGATGACTCCAAGTCACAAATTGGATATGTGTATATTTTGAATGGTGGGGTAGCTAGCTAGTGCAGTTGCAAGAAAAGCGTCGTGGCGGGATCTACATGTGAAGCAAAGTACATAGCTGCTTCGAAAGCAGCTCAGGAAGGAGTCAGGATGAAGGAGTTTATCACCGACCTAGGAGTGATTCCCAATGCGTCGGACCCAGTGACTCTCTTCTGTGACAACACTGGAGCTATTGCCATTGCGAAGGAGCCCAGGTTTCACAAGAAGACCAAGCACATCAAGCACCGCTTCAACTCCATTCGTGAATATATTCAAGATGGAGACATAGATATTTGTAAAGTACATGCAGATCTGAATGTCGCAGATCTGTTGACTAAATCTCTTTCACGAACAAAATATGATCAGCACCAGAACTCTATGGGTGTATGATTCATCACAATGTAACTAGAGTATTGACTCTAGTGCAAGTGGGAGACTGTTGGAAATATGCCCTAGAGGCAATAATAAAGTGGTTATTATTATATTTCCTTTTTCATGATAATTTTCTATTGTTCATGCTATAATTGTATTAATCTGAAACCTTAATACATGTGTGAATACATAGACCACAGCATGTCCCTAGTAAGCCTCTAGTTGACAAGCTCGTTGATCAACAAATGGTTTTGGTTTCCTGGCCATGGACATTGGATGTCGTTGATAATGGGATCACATCATTAGGAGAATGATGTGATGGACAAGACCCAATCCTAAGCATAGCACAAGATCATGTAGTTCGTTTGCTAGAGCTTTTCTAATGTCAAGTACCATTTCCTTAGACCATGATATTATGCAACTCCAGGATACCATAGGAATGCTTTGGGTGTATCAAATGTCACAACGTAACTGGGTGGCTATAAAGGTGCACTATAGGTATCACCGAAAGTATCTGTTGGGCTGGCACGAATCGAGACTGGATTTGTCACTCCGTATGACGGAGAGGTATCTCTGGGCCCACTCGGTAATGCATCATCATAATGAGCTCAATGTGACTAAGGAGTTAGCCATGGGATCATGCATTATGGAACGAGTAAAGAGACTTGCTAGTAACGAGATTGAACGAGGTATGGGGAAACCGACGATCGAATATTGGGCAAGTAACATACCGATGGACAAAGGGAATTGTATACGGGATTGATTGAATCCTCGACATCATGGTTCATCTGATGAGATCATCGTGGAACATGTGGGAGGCAACATGGGTATCCAGATCCCGCTGTTGGTTATTGGCTGGAGAGATGTCTCGGTCATGTCTGCATGGTTCCCGAACCCGTAGGGTCTACACACTAAAGGTTCGGTGACGCTAGAGTTGTTATGGGAAATTGTATGTAGTTACCAAAGGTTGTTCGGAGTCCCGAATGAGATCCCGGCGTCACGAGGAGTTTCGGAATGGTCTGGAGGTGAAGATTTATATATGGGAAGTCCAGTTTCAGTCGCCGGAATGGTTTCAGGGGCTATCGGTATTGTACCGGGACAACCGAAATGTGTCCGGGGGTCCACCGGGTGGGGCCATCTGCCCCGAAGGACTTAGTGGGATGAATATGGGAGGGAACCAACCCCCTAGTGGGCTGGTGCACCCCCAAGGGCCCAAGGCGCCTAGGGTTGGAAACCCTAGGGGGAGAGGGCGCCTCCCACCTGCTTGGGGGGCAAGTCTCCCCCTCCTGGCAGTCCCCCTCTAGATGCATCTAGGGGGTCGCCCCCTCTCCCCTTCACCCTATAAATAGGTGGGAGTGGAAGGGCAGCCACACCCCTTCCCCTGGCACAACCCTCCACCCTCCAACACCTCCTCCTCCATAGTGCTTGGCGAAGCCCTGCCGGAGAACCGCAAGCTCCACCACCACGCCGTCGTGCTGCCGGAGCTCTCCCTCAACTTCTCCTCCCCCCTTGCTGGATCAAGAAGGAAGAGACGCCCCCAGGCTGTATGTGTGTTGAAAATGGAGGCGTCGTCCGTTCGGGGCTTCGATCGGATCTTCCGTGATTTGAATCGACGCGAGTACGACTCCATCAACCGCGTTCTTGTAACGCTTCCGCTTAGCAATCTTCAAGGGAATTAAGATGCACTCCCTCTCTCTCGTTGTTAGTATCTCCTATATTGATCTTGGTGACACATAGGAATTTTTTTGAATTATTACTATGTTCCCCAACGCGGTTTATCTAGTTCGAGTGAGATATGCATCTATATGTGTGACCTAGGGAGATGGAGAGTTCGAGAGAGAGAGAGAGAGAGAGAGGGAAGAGCCCCGAGACAGCCGAGTGGTGCGTGAGAGAGTTAGGGACAACGAGCTAGGGAATTTGTGTGTGTACGATGAATGCACCCTAGATATTTAGGTTGGACTAGAGAATCATACATTGTGTGCCAGAGAGACCTATACATGGAGTGTGCATGCAAACTAGAAAGACCGACACACACAGAGAGAGAGAGATACTATATATATATATAGAGAGGGGGTGTAGCGACCCGATCCCAATGGATCGAAGTCTCTATGTTTAAGTGTCATCCCTAGATCGGTATGCTGACACAAATGTACTCGAGGATTTATAATAGGGTAAATCACATGTATAAAGTAATATAAATACTATTACCTCAATCCATATAACAGAAGTATCAACAAGGTTGTGGATTCCCATCAACACCAATGGGAAAGTTGAGTGCAGACATCGTTACCCTAACGTATCACTTACTCGTCGTAAGATACCTGCAACATGAGACGTTGCAGCCATGTAGGTCAGTACATTGAATGTACTAGCAATTTTGCACTGTAGAGCAATGGTGAATAATGGCTATCACTACATGAATATTTGGCTGGTGGAGGCTCTAAGTTTAAAGTTTGCATAAAGCTAATTTTTCCCTACAACAAAGGAATACACTTTTATTTTACTAGCAAGTTTATGACATTATTGAGAAGGTTCCTCCAACTCAATCCCAAAATTCCCAAATTATTAACAACCCAATACATTATTTAACTAACGTGATGAGATCAACCAATAATTCAAGTACCAGATACTCAAGATGTCCATAACCGGGGACTAGATCTGCAGAGGTTTGCACACTTTTCCCCACAAGACTAGATCTCCTTCGTTGAATTTCTCGCACTAAATGATGTTTGAGAAACAGATGATCGAGACACAGTCTTTCCGAAGAATTAACTCTTTTCTCTAGGTAGACAGTACAACGTACTTTCCCCTACATCTGCTAGCCTACCACCGAAAGAGGTCAGACAACATACTCAACTATGCTAAAGCCCATAATGGCTTGTGGCCGCACTCGGAAGTTTCTAGCATGAATAATCTTATGATCCCTTTGAGCCTGGGTGGCATTCCATAGGGTGATCACATGGGTACTCTGGGATCCCCTTGGGCAAGCACTGGATTCTCCATGTGCCCGGGCAAACCACTGGGTGCTCCATGGTGCCCCAACCAATCCACCCAGATGTGTATTAAAGTAGCCACCTTGAGTTTCCCTTAGTTAATATTACTCTCGCAACTTTCATGAATCTCACATACCAATCCCCGTCTACGAGCATGGCTAAGGAATATGAGCAAACGTATATTCCCGGGGTGATCATAGGTAATAGGTTCCTACGCCATCAACTACATAGCAATACCCCAATTCCCAACCCTACTCATGCAATCTTTGAGGGTCAAACTAATGCAAGTAAAATTGGGTATAAAAGAGTATGATCAGAGTATGAACTTGCCTTGTACTGTTGAAGAAGATGATTCACACTCATAACTCCTGATAGTTCTACTTGTCACACTCTGATAAATCTATCGTAAGCAAGCAATTGCATACATAAGCACTCATGCAAAAGAATCAAAGAAAAGAGCTCGAAAAACTTCGAAAACAAGCAATTAACTCTCTCAACCAAAAACAATTTGTAACAGTACCACAATTGGGTGGATTTTGTCTTATCAAAAAATCTAGGTCAAGTGCTTCGATTAGCAAAAAGAATCAATTAAATTGGAGTTACGAAACTCAAGTTATGAACAAAAGGAGTTTGAATTCAAATCTGTTTGAAAATCAAATTTTAAACTTTCAAAAATATGTTTAAGTTCGTTATCTGGACAGAGGGGATCATAATGAAGAATTTGGCATTGGTTTCGTTGGATTTGGAAAAACGAGCAAGAAGTTGTGATAGATTGAAAAACATGGACTGATATGTAAGAAAAATATTTGCTACTAGGTCCCTGGCTACATGGCAGAAAAGCTAACGAACGAACGTTCACTATAGAAATAAAATAAAGAATTCGTTCGCTGCAAAGACCTAACCAGCGAACATTCACTAACTAAAGGATACTGGTTCAAAAAAACAATGTGATCTAATCTAGGCCGTCGATCCTAGATCTGACGATGGTAAAATAAAAACTGTTCGGGCAAACTAACAAGCGGACAGGCTTATTTGTAAATGATGGGTTCATTGCTTGAACCGAACAAACAAAAAAACAAGAGGAGGACTGGTGGCGCTTATAGAGGGCATGGTCGCCGGCTTAGGCGATGACTCTGGCAAGGCAGACGAAGGCAGGGAGTGGCGGCGGGTCGCGAGGCGAGGGGCGGCGGCTCCGGCATGGGGTTGGGCGGTGCTGGATGACGGGGTCGGGCAGGAGGCAACGCTGGTGGAGTTTAGGCGAACCGTGGCTCTGGCGAGGAAGCTTCGGTCGTGGACGACGGTAACGAGGCGGTGGCTCCGGTGGTTCTCTGACTCATACAAGAGCATGGGGAGGTGTGGCTCGGCAAGGCGGACATGATGGTGGTGGCGGAAATGATTGGAAGGGGAGGGTGGAGGCGCGACAAGGCGGCGGAGCTTGGTGAAGCTTCGCAAACTCCAGCGAGATCAGAATGACTCCCTAGGGCATGGGAGATCGAGGTTTTCGTCAAAATCGGATGAGGAAGAGTAGGGGAGTATTTATAGGTGCACGTGCAGGATTCAGGCATGGCTTGAGGAAGAAGAAGATGCGGGTCCCACTGTCAGTCAGAGGGAAGCGAACCGCTTCGTGCGCGGTGTCGGAGTAATGGGCCACGAGTAGGCCAACCCGAGCCCCATAACCTTTCAAGACATCGGGGCAGGCTGCGCCCCTCAAGACCACAGGGCGAAGAGCCGCCTCCTGGGGAGTCTACGGCAAGGCGGCCGACTGCCCGCTTACGGCCGAGTCCCAGGGACGACTTCCAGAGAAGTCGGCTTTGGGGAGTCGGTCGGCGACTCCAACAAACCGTGACCTCATCGAAGGGGACGGGGCAGGGGCGTGGCTATAGTGAAGCCCACTCCCCGCCCCTTACCAAGGGTAGGCATGGCTAGAGCACGCCGTACTTGGGAAGATCTCCTTGCGGCGTGGCACTGTTGCCCAACCGGCCCTGACATCAGCACCACTATACCGAGTCCTGCGCCCACGACGGCTTGTTTGTACGGCCTGGAGGCAGCGGGACCCACCAGTCAGTGAGACCTCGGGAGACGGCGGGGGAACCGTCAGTCGGACCCGTCGGGAGTCGGCCGAGCCCTCCGCCAGGGGCCCACGCGCCACTAATCAAGAAGAGATGGGAGTGGCCACAGTGATCGCCCGCCAGGCGGCGGGGCTGTTGCCACGACCCCATGACAAAGCTTGTGTCATCAAGAGCACGACCACAGTAATCAGCAGCCAGCAAGACCCGCCCACGGCGGGCGCGGCCTGTCGGCTCCGTACCAGACCAGTCAGCGGGCCCCAACAGTCGGCGGAGAAGTCGGAGGTCAGAGGCACTGATGGCTGGGCCCGCGCCCAGTCGGATTACCATTGTACCCCTGGGGGTAGGCCTATATAAACCCCCCAGGGCACCCATGCAAAGGGTTGGATCCCAGTAGCACTAGACGATACCAGATAGAAGGAGAGAGCTAGCCTTGCCCTCTTCTACCACCCGAAACAGCTCAAGGAGCGACCGTGTAAACCCTTGACCATAGTGATCATGCGGAGACCCCGCAAAGCAGCAGTAGGTGTGTTATCTCCCCGGAGAGCCCCGAAGCTGGGTAAGATCCGCCGGCGTGCATGTCTTCGCCTCATCCCGTTTCCAGGCACCGGCGACGTTCTACTCGCCCCCACCATGATAAGCCATCCGTTGGCATATGTCGCACCAAACCCCCGACATTTGGCGCCCACCGTGGGGCATGGTGCACCGCCGTCCGGAGATCTGTTCTGGATGGGAACCCTTTTCCTCCCTGGCGAGCGTAGCGAGCCAGGCACGCCAGACGAAGTTTGCGTCGACGCGCTGCGCGGCATTGAGATTACCTGCGCAGCCAGCTCCTTGGCCGAACTTGTCGGCGAGGTCCGCCTCTCTGACGAACCTGCGTCCGACGCAGGCGTAGGCAGCCCCGAAAACCTCCTTGCGGGCCTCCTCGATCAACTCCACATTTCCGGTGAGCCTGCCGTAGACTTAGAGTCCGTAGGCTCCACCGATCTGATGCTGGTCGACTCCGACACCACATCGGTCGACGCATTCCCCACCAACGTGGTGGTCTACGACGAACCTCTCCCCCACGCGGAGAGCGACGGAAGCACCGTCACTGAGGTGCTGGTCATCAGTCATGATGAGTTCCCTGGCGGAGGGGCGCCCGACTCACTCGGCGCGGCGCTGCAAGACCTAGCTGCGCCCATTCCGGAAGATGCTTACGCAGAGATGTTAGAAGCGCGCCGCCTTAAGCTTGTTGAAGGCGCGAAGAAGCTGGCCAGCATGAGACGCTTGTCAGAAGCTTACCAGCGGGAGATGGATCGCGCTGTTGGCGGCTCGCCGGCCCCGGCAGGGCCCAGCCGCCTTGGCGCGATTCAGCAGCGCGGCGTGGCCATCGCCAGCCTGTATGGGGCTAGCCGCCCCGTGTACGCCACGCCAGCGGAGAATACCCGAGCCGCCCAGGCAGCGGCGGATGAGCTGGACAATTTCGAGGGCGAAGAGTGCCGCCTCATGACGGAGCGAGTCCAGCGGCTCCTCGACGCGGCTGCCAGGCAGAACAAGGCTGGCTGCCGCACGGAGGCGCCGCAGCGGCCAAACGACGGCCTGCATCGAGATCAAGGCGCGACGTCTCGGACGCCGACTGGCGGTGCCCGAGGAAGAAAGGACAAGGAGCCCGCTGTCAGCCACAGTCGAACTCCGATTACCATAGAGCGCGACCGAGACGGCCGCCCGAGAGCAGTGGAACGACAGGACGACTGTCCGCCTCCCCCTCCCCGCAAGGAGAGGCGAGTCTCCCCGCCGCCTGTTGACCATCCGACTCTCGGTGACCGCCTTGGCCGCCGAGAGGGAGTTGGAGAGAACGATGCCCGCCACCGGATCGACCGACTTCACCGGTCCCTGGCGCTGGAAGAAGAAGACGAGCTGGGTCCGCCTTGTTTCGGGCCCCGCATTCGGGACGAGCCCTTTCCCAGAGGGTTCACACTCCCAAGAGACACGCCCAAGTATACCGGCTCCGTGAAGCCGGAAGACTGGCTAGTCGACTACTCCACGGTTGTCAGCATAGCAAACGGCAACAAGCATGTCGCCGTAAAGTGCGTTCCGCTCATGCTCCAGGGCACGGCCCGGACATGGCTGAACAGCTTGAAGCCCCGCAGCATCAACAGCTGGGTCGAATTCATCGAAGCGTTCGTCCGCAACTTCACCAGCACGTACAAGCGTCCTCCCAAGCCTCGTCAGCTCTCCTTGTGCGTGCAATGCCCTGACGAGTCGACTCGCGACTACCTCACGCATTGGGCCGAGCTCCGGAACTCCTGCGAGGGCATGCACGAGGTGCAGGCCATCGAGTACTTTAGAGTCGGGTGCCGAGAAGGCACCCTCCTCAAGCACAACCTCCTCTACGACGAGCCAGAAACCCTCGACGAGCTGTTGATCATAGCGGACAAGTACGCTACGGCCGACTCCTCCATGAAGATGGAAATTCAAATTAGCACGACTGGCAAAGTAGCTCCTCAGGCTCCAAGAACTCCGGTGGCAGACGCTGGCCGGCGACAACAGTAGGGCGACAACAAGCGCAAGGCCCCGCAGCCGGCTTCCAGCAGCCGGCAGGTCCCGACCGTTGAAGCCCAGCAGCCAGAAGAGCAGCCTCCACCCAAGCGACAGAAAGGCGGCAAGCCGAACTGGTTACCGGCCTTCTCCTACGAGCAGACCTTGGATGGACCTTGCAAGTTCCACAGCGGCGCGAAGCCATCGAATCACACCACCCGGAAGTGCCACTGGCTCACCAGGATTGCCAAGGGAGACGGCCTCCTGACACCCCCGCCTGCTAGGCAGCCGCCTCCGCCTCCGCCCCAGCAGCCGGCAGTCAGGCCAGTCGGCGCCGTACAAGACGAATACCCTGAAGAGCATGGAGCCTATGTGGTGTTCACCAGTGTGGCTGATGATTGACGCAGCAGGCGGCTGCAGCGACAAGAGGTGAACGCAGTAGCCTCAGAGACGCCAGAGTTCATGCACTGGTCGGAGAGGCCCATGAGCTGGAGCAGGGCTGACCACCCAGAAGTGATGCCGAGTCCGGGCTCCTACGCCTTGGTCCTGGATGCCACCTTTGCCACGGACAAACGGGCTGCGCGTTTCTCGTGAGTTCTGATAGATGGGGGCAGCAGCATCAATATTCTGTACAAGGACACCATGGAGAAGTTAGGAATCAAGCAGAGACAACTTCAGAACAGCCGGACTGTGTTCTACGGCATTGTTCCTGGGCTTTCCTGCTCACCAATCGGCAAGATCCTGATTGATGTCCTCTTTGGGGACAAAGATCACTTCTGAAGAGAGTCTGTTTGGTTTGAGGTAGTGGACCTTGATAGCCCATACCATGCGCTACTTGGCCGGCCCGCCTTGGCCAGGTTCATGGCGGTCCCCCACTACGCCTACCTCAAGATGAAGATGCCCAGTTCCAGGGGAATTCTGACTGTGGCCGGCGACTACCGGAAGTCGTCCGCTTGCGCGGCCGAGAGCAGTCGGCTAGCCGAGTCCCTGGTGATTGCAGCCGAGAAGCGACTCCTTGAACGAGTTGTGGCGATGGTCGGCAAGCAGCCGGAGATATCGCCCGACCCGAAGGAGTCGGAAGCCGAAGGTTCGTTCAAGCCGGCCAAAGAGACAAAGAAG
The DNA here is from genome assembly GCF_002162155.2 of Triticum dicoccoides. Taxonomy (NCBI): domain Eukaryota; kingdom Viridiplantae; phylum Streptophyta; class Magnoliopsida; order Poales; family Poaceae; genus Triticum; species Triticum dicoccoides. The sequence goes on along the minus strand of NC_041382.1, from coordinate 402,813,446 downwards.
ATACCCTTGGATCCGGAGCACCCGGAGAGGTATGCCGTCGTAGGTGCAAACCTCGACAGCAAATAGGAAGGCGAGCTCGTCGATTTCCTCCGTGAGAATTGGGACATCTTCGCATGGTCTCCCAAGGACATGCCAGGTGTACCGACGGATTTCACCGAGCACAAGTTACACGTCCGATCTGATGCGAAGCCGGTCAGGCAACCCCTGCGCCGCTTATCAGAAGAGAAGAGAAGAGTTGTCAGAGAAGAGATAGCCCGACTCCTAGCAGAGGGCTTCATTATGGAAGTTTTCTTCCCGGAGTGGCTGGCAAATCCGGTCCTGGTGCTAAAGAAGAACAAGCAGTGGTGAATGTGTATTGACTACACAAGCCTCAACAAGGCCTGCCCCAAGGACCCATTTGCTCTACCAAGAATCGGTCAGGTGATAGACTCCACAGCCGGATGCGAGCTGTTGAGTTTCTTGGATGCATACTCAGGATATCACCAGATCAAGCTGAACCCGGCTGACAGATTGAAGACCGCCTTCATCACGCCGTTTGGAGCATTCTGCTACCTCACCATGATGTTCGGCTTAAGGAATGTCGGCGCCACCTTTCAGCATTGCATGCAGAAGTGCCTCCTCAAGCAGCTCGGCAGGAACGCCCAGGTTTACGTGGATGACGTGGTAGTGAAGACGGAAAAGCGAGGAACACTGCTGGAAGACCTCAAGGAGACCTTTGAGAACCTGCGCCGGTTCCAGATCAAGCTCAATCCCAAGAAGTGTGTCTTCAGAGTACCAGCCGGCCAGCTGCTAGGTTTCCTGGTCTCTGAACGCGGCATAGAATGCAACCCAGTAAAAATCAAGGCCATCGAAAGAATGGAGGTACCCAGTCGATTGCTGGATGTGCAGAAGTTCACCGGTTGCTTGGCGTCCGTCAGCCGATTCATCAGTCGGCTGGGCAAGAAAGCTCTCCCCTTATACCAACTCATGAAGAAGTGTTGGGGAACGTAGTAATTTCAAAATTTTCCTACGCACACGCAAGATCATGTGATGCATAGCAACGAGATGGGAGAGTGTTGTCTACGTACCCAACGCAGACCGACTGCGGAAGCGTTGACACGACGCTGAGGAAGTAGTTGTACGTCTTCACGATCCAACCGATCAAGCACCGAAACTACGGTACCTCTGAGTTCGAGCACACGTTCAGCTCGATGACGATCCCTGGACTCCGATCCAGCAAAGTGTCGGGGAAGAGTTCCGTCAGCACGACGGCGTGGTGACGATCTTGATGAACTACAGCAGCAGGGCTTCGCCTAAACTCCGCTACAGTATTATCGAGGAATATGGTGGCAGGGGGCACCGCACACGGCTAAGGAATAGATCACGTGGATCAACTTGTGTGTCTAGAGGTGTCCCCTGCCTCCGTATATAAAGGAGCCAAGGGGGACGGCTGGCCGGCCAGGGAGAGAGGCGCAGGAGGAGTCCTACTCCTTCCGGGAGTAGGACTCCCCCCCAATCCTATTCCAACTAGGATTCCCCAAAGGGGGAAAGAGAGAGAGGGGGGCCGACCACCTTCTCCTAGTCCTAATAGGACTAGGGGAGGGGGAAGTGGCGCAGCCACCTTGGGCTGCCCCTTTCTCCTTTCCACTAAGGCCCATGTAGGCCCATATGGCTCCCGGGGGGTTCCGGTAACCTCCCGGTAACCCGGTAAAATCCCGATTTCACCCGGAACACTTCCGATGTCCAAACATAGGCTTCCAATATATCAATCTTTATGTCTCGACCATTTCGAGACTCCTCGTCATGTCCGTGATCACATCCGGGACTCCGAACAACCTTCGGTACATCAAAATGTATAAACTCATAATGTAACTATCATCGTAACCTTAAGCGTGCGGACCCTACGGGTTTGAGAACAATGTAGACATGACCGAGACATGTCTCCGGTCAATAACCAATAGCGGGACCTGGATGCCCATATTGGCTCCTACATATTCTACGAAGATCTTTATCGGTCAGACCGCATAAAAATATACGTTGTTCCCTTTGTCATCGGTATGTTACTTGCCCGAGATTCGATCGTCGGTATCCAATACCTAGTTCAATCTCGTTACCGGCAAGTCTCTTTACTCGTTCCGTAATACATCATCTCACAACTAACATGTTAGTTGTAATGCTTGCAAGGCTTATGTGATGTGTATTACCGAGAGGGCCCAGAGATACCTCTCCGATAATCGGAGTGCCAAATCCTAATCTCGAAATACACCAACCCAACATCTACCTTTGGAGACACCTGTAATGCTCCTTTATAATCACCCAGTTACGTTGTGACGTTTGGTAGCACCCAATGTGTTCCTCCGGCAAACGGGAGTTGCATAATCTCATAGTCATAGGAACATGTATAAGTCATGAAGAAAAGCAATAGCAACATACTAAACGATCGGGTGCTAAGCTAATGGAATGGGTCATGTCAATCAGATCATTCAACTAATGATGTGACCTCGTTAATCAAATAACAACTCATTGTTCATGGTTAGGAAACATAACCATCTTTGATTAATGAGCTAGTCAAGTAGAGGCATACTAGTGACACTCTGTTTGTCTATGTATTCACACATGTATTATGTTTCCGGTTAATACAATTATAGCATGAATAATAAACATTTATCATGAAATAAGGAAATAAATAATAACTTTATTATTGCCTCTAGGGCATATTTCCTTCAGTCTCCCACTTGCACTAGAGTCAATAATCTAGTTCACATCGCCATGTGATTTAATAGCAATAGTTCACATCACCATGTGATTAACACCCATAGTTCACATCGGTATGTGATCAACACCCAAAGGGTTTACTAGAGTCAGTAATCTAGTTCACATCGCTATGTGATTAACACCCAAAGAGTACTAAGGTGTGATCATGTTTTGCTTGTGAGATAATTTTAGTCAACGGGTCTGTCACATACAGATCTGTAAGTATTTTGCGAATTTCTATGTCAACAATGCTCTGCACGGAGCTACTCTAGCTAATTGCTCCCACTTTCAATATGTATCCAGATTGAGACTTAGAATCATTTGGATCAGTGTCAAAAACTTGCATCGACGTAACCCTTTACGACGAACCTTTTTGTCACGTCCATAATCGAGAAACATATCCTTATTTCACTAAGGATAATTCTGACCGCTGTCCAGTGATCTACTCCTAGATCACTATTGTACTCCCTTGCCAAATCAGTGCAGGGTATACAATAGATCTGGTACACAGCATGACATACTTTATAGAACCTATGGCCAAGGCATAGGGAATGACTTTCATTCTTTTTCTATCTTCTGCCGTGGTCGGGCTTTGAGTCTTACTCAACTTCACACCTTGTAATACAGGCAAGAACTCTTTCTTTGACTGCTCCATTTTGAACTACTTCAAAATCTTGTCAAGGTATGTACTCATTGAAAAAACTTATTAAGCGTCTTGATCTATCTCTATAGATCTTGAAGCTCAATATGTAAGCAGCTTTACCAAAGTCTTTCTTTGAAAAACTCCTTTCAAACACTCCTTTATGCTTTACAGAATAATTCTACATTATTTCCGATCAACAATATGTCATTCACATATACTTATCAGAAATGTTGTAGTGCTCCCACTCACTTTCTTGTAAATACAGGCTTCATCGCAAGTCTGTATAAAACTATATGCTTTGATCAACTTATCAAAGCGTATATTCCAACTCCGAGATGATTGCACCAGTCCATAGATGGATCGCTGGAGCTTGCATATTTTCTTAGCACCTTTAGGATTGACAAAACCTTCTAGTTGTATCATATACAACTCTTCTTTAATAAATCTATTAAGGAATGCAGTTTTGTTTATCCATTTGCCAGATTTCATAAAATGCGGCAATTGCTAACATGATTCGGACAGACTTAAGCATAAATACGAGTGAGAAACTCTCATCGTATTCAACACCTTGAACTTGTCGAAAACCTTTTGCGACAATTCTAGCTTTGTAGATAGTAACACTACTATCATCGTCCGTCTTCCTCTTGAAGATCCATTTATTTTCTATGGCTTGCCGATCATCGGGCAAGTCAACCAAAGTCCATACTTTGTTCTCATACATGGATCCCATCTTAGATTTCATGGCCTCAAGCCATTTTGCGGAATCTGGGCTCACCATCGCTTCTTCATAGTTCGTAGGTTCATCATGATCTAGTAGCATGACTTCCAGAAAAGGATTATCGTACCACTCTGGCGCGGATCTTACTCTGGTTGATCTACGAGGTTCAGTAGTATCTTGTTCTGAAGTTTCATGATCATCATCATTAGCTTCCTCACTAACTGGTGTAGGTGTCACAGAAACAGTTTTCTGTGATGTACTACTTTCCAATAAGGGAGCAGGTACAGTTACCTCGTCAACTTCTACTTTCCTCCCACTCACTTCTTTCGAGAGAAACTCCTTCTCCAGAAAGTTTCCGAATTTAGCAACAAAAGTCTTGCCTTCGGATCTGTGATAGAAGGTGTATCCAATAGTTTCCTTTGGATATCCTATGAAGACGCACTTCTCCGATTTGAGTTTGAGCTTATCAGGATGAAACTTTTTCATATAAGCATCGCAACCCCAAATTTAAGAAACGACAGCTTAGGTTTCTTGCCAAACCATAGTTCACACGGTGTCGTCTCAACGGATTTAGATGGTGCCCTATTTAACGTGAATGCAGCTGTCTCTAATGCATAACCCCAAAACGATAGTGGTAGATCGGTAAGAGACATCATAGATCGCACCATATCTAATAAAGTACGGTTATGACGTTCGGACACACCATTACATTGTGGTGTTCCAGGTGGCATGAGTAGTGAAACTATTTCACATTGTTTTTAACTGAAGGCCAAACTCGTAACTCAAATACTCTTCTCTACGATCATATCGTAGAAACTTTATTTTCTTGTTACGATGATTTTTCACTTCACTCTGAAATTCTTTGAACTTTTCAAATGTTTCAGACTTATGTTTCATCAAGTAGATATACTCATATCTGCTCAAATCATCTGTGAAGATCAGAAAATAATGATACCTCTCGCGAGCCTCAATATTCATCGGACCACATACATCAGTATGTATGATTTCCAACAAATGTGTTGCTCGCTTCATTGTTCCGAAGAACAGAGTCTTAGTCATCTTGCCCATGAGGCATGGTTCGCAAGCATCAAATGATTCATAATCTAGTGATTCCAAAAGCCCATCAGTATGGAGTTTCTTCATGCGCTTTACACCAATATGACCTAAACGGCAGTGCTACAAACAAGTTGCACTTATCATTATTAACTTTGCATCTTTTAGTTTCAATATTATGATTATGTGTATCACTACGATCGAGATCCAACGAACTATTTTCATTGGGTGTGTAACCATATAAGGTTTTATTCATGTAAACAGAACAACAATTTATTCTCTTACTTAAATGAATAACCGTATTATAATAAACATGATCAAATCATATTCATGCTCAACGCAAACACCAAATAACACTTATTCAGGTTCAACACTAATCCCGAAAGTATAGGGAGTGTGCGACGATGATCATATCAATCTCGGAACCACACACATCGTCACTTCACCCTTAACTAGTCTCTGTTTATTCTGCAACTCCCGTTTCGAGTTACTAATCTTAGCAACTGCACTAGTATCAAATACTGAGGGGTTGCTATAAACACTAGTAAAGTACACATCAATAACTTGTATATCAAATATACTTATGTTCACTTTGCCATCCTTCTTATCTGCCAATCACTTGGGGTAGTTCCGCTTCCAGTGACCAGTCCCTTTGTAGTAGAAACACTTAGTCTCAGGCTTAGGATCAGACTTGGGCTTCTTCACTTGAGCAGCAACTTGCTTGCTGTTCTTCTCGAAGTTCCCCTTCTTCCCTCTGCCCTTTTCTTGAAACTAGTGGTCTTGTCTACCATCAACACTTGATGTTTTTCTCGATTTCTACCTTCGTCAATTTCCGCATTACGAAGAGCTTGGGAATCGTTTCCGTTATCCCTTGCATATCATAGTTCATCACGAAGTTCTACTAACTTGGTGATGGTGACTAGAGAATTCTGTCAATCACTATCTTATCTGGAAGATTAACTCCCACTTGATTCAAGCGATTATAGTACCCAGACAATCTGAGCACATGCTCACTAGTTGAGCGATTCTCCTCCATCTTTTAGCTATAGAACTTGTTGGAGACTTCATATCTCTCAACTCAGGTATTTGCTTGAAATATTAGCTTCAACTCCTGGAACATCTCATATGGTCCATGACGTTCAAAACGTCTTTGAAGTCCCGATTCTAAGCCGTTAAGCATGGTGCACTTAAACTATCAAGTAGTCATCATATTGAGCTAGCCAAACGTTCATAACGTCTGCATCTGCTCCTGCAATAGGTCCGTCACCTAGCGGTGCATCAAGGACATAATTCTTCTATGCAGCAATGAGGATAAACCTCAGATCACGGATCCAATCCGCATCTTTGCTACTAACATCTTTCAACACAATTTTCTCTAGGAACATATCAAAATAAACACAGGGAAGCAACAACGCGAGCTATTGATCTACAACATGATTTGCAAAATACTACCAGGACTAAGTTCATGATAAATTTAAGTTCAATTTAATCATATTACTTAAGAACTCCCACTTAGATAGACATCCCTCTAATCCTCTAAGTGATCACGTGATCCAAATCAACTAATCCATGTCCGATCATCACGTGAGATGGAGTAGTTTCATTGGTGAACATCACTATGTTGATCATATCTACTATATGATTCACGCTCGACCTTTCGGTCTCCGTGTTCTGAGGCCATATTTGTATATGCTTGGCTCTCAAGTATAACCTGAGTATTCCGCGTGTGCAACTATTTTGCACCCGTTGTATTTGAACGTAGAACCTATCACACCCGATCATCACGTGGTGTCTCAGCACGAAGAACTTTCGCAACGGTGCATACTCAGGGAGAACACTTCTTGATAATTAGTGAGAGATCATCTTAAAATGCTACCGTCAAACTAAGCAAAATAAGATGTATAAAATATAAACATCATATGCAATCAAAATATGTGACATGATATGGCCATCATCATCTTGCGCCTTTGATCTCCATCTCCAAAGTACTGTCATGATCTCTATCGTCACTAGCATGACACCATGATCTCCATCATCTTGATCTATATCAATGTGTCGTCACATGGTCGTCTCGCCAATCTTATGCTTCCATGACTATCACTACCGTTTAGTAATAAAGTAAAGCATTACATCGCGATTGCATTGCATACAATAAAGCGACAACCATATGGCTCCTGCCAGTTGCCGATAACTTGGTTACAAAACATGATCATCTCATACAATAAAATTCAGCATCATGCCTTGACCATATCACATCACAACATGCCCTGCAAAAACAAGTTAGACGTCCTCTACTTTGTTGTTGCAAGTTTTACGTGGCTGCTACGGGCTTAAGTAAGAACCAATCTCACCTACGCATCAAAACCACAACGATAGATTGTCAAATAGACTCCGTTTTAACCTTCGCAAGGACCGGGCGTAGCCATACTTGGTTCAACTAAAGTTGGAGAGACAGTCGTCTGTGCAAAGCACGTCGAGGGAACCGGTCTCGCGTAAGCATATGCGTAAGGTTGGTCCGGGTCGTCTCGTCCAACAATACCGCTGAACCAAAGTATGACATGCTGGTAGGCGGTATGACTTGTATCATCCACAACTCACTTGTGTTCCAACGCGTGCATATAACATCAACATAAATAACCTAGGCTCGGATGCCACTGTTGGGGAACGTAGTAATTTCAAAATTTTCCTATGCACACGCAAGATCATGTGATGCGTAGCAACGAGATGGGAGAGTGTTGTCTACGTACCCAACGCAGACCGACTGCGGAAGCGTTGACACGACGCAGAGGAAGTAGTCGTACGTCTTCACGATCCAACCGATCAAGCACCAAAACTACGGTACCTCCGAGTTCGAGCACACGTTCATCTCGATGACGATCCCCGGACTCCGATCCAGCAAAGTGTCGGGGAAGAGTTCCGTCAGCACGACGGCGTGGTGACGATCTTGATGAACTACAGCAGCAGGGCTTCGCCTAAACTCCGCTACAGTATTATCGAGGAATATGGTGGCAGGGGGCACCGCACACGGCTAAGGAATAGATCACGTGGATCAACTTGTGTGTCTAGAGGTGTCCCCTTCCTCCGTATATAAAGGAGCCAAGGGGGAGGGCTGGCCGGCCAGGGAGAGAGGCGCAGGAGGAGTCCTACTCCTTCCGGGAGTAGGACTCCCCCCCCCCCCAATCCTATTCCAACTAGGATTCCCCAAAGGGGGAAAGAGAGAGAGGGGGGCCGGCCACCTTCTCCTAGTCGTAATAGGACTAGGGGAGGGGGAAGTGGCGCAGCCACCTTGGGCTGCCCCTTTCTCCTTTCCACTAAGGCCCATGTAGGCCCATATGGCTCCCGGGGGGTTCCGGTAACCTCCCGGTAACCCGGTAAAATCCGGAACACTTCCGATGTCCAAACATAGGCTTCCAATATATCAATCTTTACGTCTCGACCATTTCGAGACTCCTCGTCATGTCCGTGATCACATCCGGGACTCCGAACAACCTTCGGTACATCAAAATGTATAAACTCATAATGTAACTATCATCGTAACCTTAAGCGTGCGGACCCTACGGGTTCGAGAACAATGTAGACATGACCGAGACATGTCTCTGGTCAATAACCAATAGCGGGACCTGGATGCCCATATTGGCTCCTACATATTCTACGAAGATCTTTATCGGTCAGACCGCATAACAATATACGTTGTTCCCTTTGTCATCGGTATGTTACTTGCCCGAGATTCGATCGTCGGTATCCAATACCTAGTTCAATCTCGTTACCAGCAAGTCTCTTTACTCGTTCCATAATACATCATCTCACAACTAACATATTAGTTGTAATGCTTGCAAGGCTTATGTGATGTGTATTACCGAGAGGGCCCAGAGATACCTCTCCGACAATCGGAGTGCCAAATCCTAATCTCGAAATACGCCAACCCAACATCTACCTTTGGAGACACCTGTAAAGCTCCTTTATAATCACCCAGTTACGTTGTGACGTTTGGTAGCACCCAAAGTGTTCCTCCGGCAAACGGGGAGTTGCATAATCTCATAGTCATAGGAACATGTATAAGTCATGAAGAAAAGCAATAGCAACATACTAAACGATCGGGTGCTAAGCTAATGGAATGGGTCATGTCAATCAGATCATTCAACTAATGATGTGACCTCGTTAATCAAATAACAACTCATTGTTCATGGTTAGGAAACATAACCATCTTTGATTAATGAGCTAGTCAAGTAGAGGCATACTAGTGACACTCTGTTTGTCTATGTATTCACACATGTAATGTTTCCGGTTAATACAATTATAGCATGAATAATAAACATTTATCATGAAATAAGGAAATAAATAATAACTTTATTATTGCCTCTAGGGCATATTTCCTTCAAGAAGACCACTTTTTTCGAGTGGAACCATAAGGCGGACGAAGCTTTTCACTAGTTGAAGAAGATGCTGACTACTCCATCCGTCCTGGCGGCTCCGACTCCCAAGGAACCCATGCTCCTGTACATCGTCACCACCAGCCGAGTAGTCAGCACAGCCATTGTAGTAGAGCACAAGGAGGAAGGCAAGGCGCTACCTGTCCAGAGACCAGTATATTACCTAAGCGAGGTACTGTCGACCTCCAAGCAGAACTACCCCCACTACCAGAAGATGTGCTATGGCGTGCACTTTGCTGCCAAGAAATTGAAGCCTTACTTTCAAGAGCATCCAATCACAGTGGTCTGCATGGCTCCACTTGCCGAGATCATCGGTAGCCGAGATGCCTCTGGTCGAGTGGCCAAGTGGGCCATAGAGATGGCTCCTTACACCCTCTACTACCAGCCCCGCACCGCTATCAAATCACAAGCACTGGCCGACTTCCTCGTCTACTGGGCCGAGACCCAGTACCTGCCTCCAGCGCCTGACCCCACCCATTGGCGGATGCACTTCGACGGCTCCAAGATGCGCACCGGCTTGGGAGCCGGCGTCGTCCTCACCTCTCCCAAAGGCGAGAAGCTCAAATATGCACTGCAAATCCATTTTGCCGCCTCCAACAACGTGGCCGAGTACAAGGCGCTCATTCACAGGCTCCAGCTTGCGAAAGAACTTGGCATCCGCTGGATCTTGTGTTATGGTGACTCAGACTTAGTGGTCCAGCAGTCATCTGGCGACTGGGACGCGAAAGACGCAAACATGGCAAGCTACTGTTTCCTCATGCAGCAACTCAGCGGGTATTTCGAAGGGTGCGAGTTCCTCCATGTGCCAAGAAACGACAACGACCAAGCAGACACCTTGGCACAAATCGGCTCTACCCGCCAAGCAATACCATCTGGCGTCGCCCTTCAACGCCTCCTCAAGCTGTCTGTCAAGCCTTCACCGGAATCAGACTCCATTTTTGTGCCGGCTCCTCCCGAAGACAACGGATCCGACTCCAGAGCTCCGGCAGTCGGAACGGGGACTTTGGCGGGTGACTCCAAAGCTGCCATAGTCGAGCCCGGCCCGGGGACTGCGGTAACGAACTTGAGGATTCCAGAACTCGGCCCAAGGACCGCGCCAGTCGGCCTGGGGACTTCATCAGCCCAGCAAGCGGCTGTTGACTCCAACCCGCCGCCTCCCAGCCCAGCCGCCCTCATCCAAGTCGCAGTCCTGGTAGTCGAAGAAATAGCAGCACCCTCATGGGCCCAGCCCATCCTCAAATTGTAACGCCCCGGATGTAACTTTCCCTATTTGTACTCCAACTCTTGCCGTTTCCGGCGTTAAGTTATATTTATTTCTTGGGTTCGGGTCTTTGTCTCCGTCTGTTGTTTTCGTTTTCATGCATCTCATATCATGTCATCATGTGCATTGCATTCGCATACGTGTTCATCTGATGCATTCGAGCATTTTCCCCGTTGTCCGTTTTGCATTCCGGTGTTTCGTTCTCCTCCGGTGGTCATTTCTAGCTTTCCTTCGTGTGTGGGGATTAAACATTTCCGGATTAGGCCAAGACTTGCCAAGCGGCCTTGGTTTACTACCGGTAGACCGCCTGTCAAGTTTCGTGTCATTTGGACTTCGTTTGATACTCCAACGGTTAACCGAGGGACCGAAAAGGCCTCGTGTGTGTTGCAGCCCAACACCCCTCCATTTGGCCCAAAACCCACCAAACTCTGCTCCATGTCCTAGAGCGTTCAATCACGATCGCGTGGCCGAAAACCGCACCTCATTTGGACTCTCCTAGCTCCACTTATGCCTATAAATAGACACCCCCCGATTTCGGATCTCTCCCTCTCCCAAAACCCTAAAAGTCCCCCGCCACCGACGGACATGTCCGCCGCCTGACCGGACGCGTCCGCCCCGCCGCGCCTGGCCACTCAGAAGCCGCCACGTGGCCGCGCCACTCGCCACCGCCGCCGGCCCGCGGGAGCCCATCTCCAGCCCCCGCGCGAGCGCCACCGGGCCAGGCCGAGCGCCGCCGCCCCGCTTCTTCTCCTCCTCAACGCCCGTACGCCGGCCGCCTCCGCCGCACCGCCCTTCGTCGCCGGTGCCGACCTCTGCCGCCGTACTCCGGCCCGACGCCGCCGCCTCGCCGCCCGCGGGCGCCGCCTCCTCTCCCGCGACGCCGCCCACCACCTCGCCTCGCCGGATCCGCCCCGGCCCCGCTGCTCCGGCCACCTCCCTCGACTCCGGCGACCCGTCTCTGGCGACCTCGGCGCGGCTACTACAGGAACTGCTACAGTGTCGCGCCAGATCTAGATCAAAAAAAAACCCTAGCCGGTTGACTTTTTCCCTCTCCCTCCTAATTTTTATGCCTACTTTGACCGGCTATATCTCTGCATCCGTAGCTCTGATTTGGACATACAGCATATCAAAACGTTCGACTCAACGAGTGCATCATTTCATTCCATTGCATCATTTTCATTTGAGTGCATCTTGATGCCTGAAATGCTGTTAGAAGAGGGCTTCGTGAGTTAATTGTCAAATCTGCTAGTTCATCTTAGACTTTTGTCATTTTTGCCATGATTATTGTGTGCATGCTATGCCTGTGAGTCCTTCATATGTTTTGTTAAGGATTTTGTCTTCTATCCAGAGGTGCAACCCATGCATTTTTAGGATGTGTGTGGTGACTTGTGCAAGCTTGCAAAGTAAAGCACCCGGTAACTCTGTTTTCAGGGACTTAGTAGTTTTCACTAAGTCTGGGATTATTTAGTTCATGATGCCATATGATCAACTTGTTTCCTAGTGATCCGTGCATCTTTTGAGGATGATCAGTAAAGGAGTTTTGTTAACCATGTTATGCTCTATTCGTCCATGTCTTTACTTGCAATTTTGGAGCAAACTAGATTGAGTCAATGGAGTTCTACTTTTGCTTCATGGTGAATCTGGGCAGATCGTCAACTCGTTTGCGATTTTGCCGATGCTATTGTAGTTGATCCGTGCATGCTATGCCTTTGTTCTTGCCATGTCTAGCTAGCGTTTTGTGCCTTCTTAATGTATGTATGGTTGCCTTGCCATTACTTGCACCATAGTGAGTGCATCGAGCTCGTTTACATGCCTTCGTGAGTTATATTTCAGCATGTCTCAGTTTTCACTAAGTCTAAAAATTGATTGTGTTTTAGCTATGTTCGTGTGCCCGTTAGTATATTTTGTGAACCCTTTTGGCCCCAGGTCACTTCGGGTCTTTTGTTAAGCTTGTTGAGTATCTCCACGCCATGTTCTTACTTGTCTTAATCAGGTCATGTATCATGTTGTTTTGCTGCTCCGAAGAGGGCTTCGTGATCTGAAATTCCAGACAAGTGTTAATTTCACTAAGTCTGAGATTTGTTTTGCATTTGCGTTTTTGCTATGCTTGTTTGAACCTCATAATGGATGAATTGGCCATGGCTCAGTGCTAGTCTTTTGTTAAGCATCTTATGTACATCCCTGCCATGTATTTTGTTGTCATGTTTGGGTGCTGTAGCATGTTCATCTCATTGTATTTAGATGCCTACTTGCTGTAAATCGCAGACCGGTGTCATTTTTGAATCGCTTGCCATTTCCAAACCGTAACTCCGATTCCGGCGTTCTTTATATCATTTTCAAGCGATTTCATATCATCTTTCCAGTGGCACCCTTGGAATTCCAAGTTGAGGCCGGGTTCATGCATTTTCTGTCATATCTTGCATTTTGCATCCCGCATCGCATCCCGCATAGCATATCATCAATGCATCGTATCGCTTGATCCTTGCACGTGGTTGATTGTATCATTGTTGCTTGTTTGTCTTGTTTGGGTAGAGCCGAGAGACGAGTTCGCTACCGAGGAGCCCGTTGAGTTTGCTTGTGAGGATCCAGTCAAGTCTGGCAACTGTGCAGGCAAGATGATCACACCCTCGAAATCACTACTATCTTTGCTATGCTAGTTTGCTCGCTCTTTGCTATGCCAATGCTACGATGCCTACCTTTTTCTTGTCAGCCTCCCAATTGCCATGTCAAACCTCTAACCCACCATTGTCCTAGCAAACCGTTGATTGGCTATGTTACCGCTTTGCTCAGCCCCTCTTATAGCGTTGCTAGTTGCAGGTGAAGATTGGAGGCCGTTCCTTGTTGGAACATTTATTTACTTGTTGGGATATCATTATATTGCCATGTTATCTTAATGCATCTATATACTTGGTAAAGGGTGGAAGGCTCGGCCTCTCGCCTCGTGTTTTGTTCCACTATTGCCGCCCTAGTTTCTGTCATATCGGTGTTATGTTCCCGGATTTTGCGTTCCTTACGCGGTTGGGTTATAATGGGAACCCCTTGATATTTCGCCTTGATTAAAGCTTTTCCAGCAATGCCCAACCTTGGTTTTACCATTTGCCACCTAGCCTTTTCTTTCCCTTGGGTTCTGCAGACTCAAGGGTCATCTTATTTTACCCCCCCCCCCCGGGCCAGTGTTCCTCTGAGTGTTGGTCCACCTGTCAGCTGTCGATGGCCACCAGGGGCAACTCTGGGCTGGCCTACCCATACCTAAGACAATCTAAGTGTGCCCTGAGAAAGAGATATGTGTAGCTCCTATCAGGATTTGTCGGCACATTCGGGCGGTGTTGCTGGTCTTGTTTTAACCTGTCGAAGTGTCTTGAGTTACCGAGATACCGAGTCTGATCGGAACATCTTGGGAGGAGGTCTATTCCTTCGTTGACCGTGAGAGCTTGTCATGGGCTAAGTTGGGACTCCCCTGCAGGGTTTGAACTTTCGAAAGCCGTGCCCACGGTTATGGGCGGATGGGAATTTGTTAATGTCCGGTTGTAGATAACTTGAACCTTAATTTAATTAAAATGAATCAACTGAGTGAGTTACCGTGATGGCCTCTTCTCGGCGGAGTCCGGGAAGTGGACACGATGTTGAAGTTATGCTTGCGCAGGTTGTTCCCTAGATTCTCGCTCGCGCTTTGCCTCCTCTTCTCGCTCTCCTTTGCGAATAAGATAGCCACCATTTATGCTAGTCGCTTGCTGCAGCTCCACATATATTTGCCTTACCCTTCCTATAAGCTTAAATAGTCTTGATCGCGAGGGTGCGAGATTGCTGAGTCCCTGTGGCTCACAGATTACTATTACACCAGATGCAGGGCCCGATGATTCCGCTCCAGGAGACGCGTATGAGCTCAAGTGGGAGTTCGACGAAGACTCTCAGCGATACTATGTTTCTTTTCCCGACGATCAGTAGTGGTGCCCAGTTGGGGGTGATTGGGACCGTGTCGCATGTTGGGTTTTCTTCTATTTTGGCGCCGTAGTCGGGCCATGAGTGTTTTGGATGATGTAATGTTATTTATGTACTTTGATGTGACGTGGCGAGTGTAAGCCAACTATGTTCTCCCCTTTATTATTCATATTACATGGGATGTCGTGAAGATTGCCTAACTTGCGACATATGCCTTCAATGCGATTATGTCTCTAAGTCGTGCCTCGACGCGTGGGAGCTATAGTCGCATCGAGGGTGTTACAAGTTGGTATCAGAGCCATCCCCGACCTTAGGAGCCCCATTGCTTGATTGTTTTTAGCGGCCGAGTTGTGTCTAGAAAAATGTTTTGAGTCTTTAGGAATTATATATCGGAGAGTTTAGGAATTCTTTTTACTTCCCAGTCTCCTCATCGCTCTGGTAAGGCATCGTGACGTAGAGTTTTGACTCTTCTCTTCTCAAATTTCACTAAATTTTTTTTAGGATCAAGCGAGTATCTTGGAATCGTTCCGATGGCTTATGATGAGAATACTGTCTTGGTGCCTCCTGTCAGGGGTTTAGTGGAAGTGTCCCGGGGAGTTGAGCTCTGAGGTGTTGTCATCATAATTTTATTGTTGCAATTCTGGAATACTTGAGATATGTTCGCCAACATCGAAAATCTCTTTTATGTAGTTCGTTGGTGAGATAACCTCGATGCCACCCAGTACTGGGGCGGGAGTTCGGGAGTATCGCCATAACTTGTATAACGGATGCTTTTCGAAGGTTGAGGTAGATGGTTTCCGAAGTTTTCTTGGTTATGTGTTGAAGGATGGATACAGCTGGATGTAGGATTTGCTAGTTTGGGTGAGATATTATGCTTCCCCTGTATCCCCAACACCTGATTGCATAACCGGAAAGGTTCGGGAGTTTCATAGGTGGGAATTCTAGTAGCTCTAGTTCTTCTTCCACGAATATTGGTTTGAGATTGGGATTTCTTACCGATTATTCGTTCTTGATCCGTACCTTGTTGATTTATTTCTCTACCTTAATTCTACATGGCTTCTCAATTTAGGGATATGTGACCACTTCAAGAGGAATGCATTCGTTCATTTTGTTCAGAAGTGAAGACTATATGTTGCAATTTTCATTCCGTTGGATTCAGCTTCAATATTTATCTGTCAATGTGCTAATGGTGGTCACCCTCTTCAGGATGGCTCCTCCAACGCGCACGACTCCGAATCCTGATCCGCCACCACCCCCACCTCCTCCAGGGGCATGGCAAGCTGTGATGGCCGCAACCAATGCAAACACACAGCTGATCATGCAAATTCTTCAAGAGCGCAATCAAGGCAGTCAAGAGAATCAAGGCAGCAATCAGAGTCACTTTGCTACACTCAACCAGTTCCTTGCTAACGGGCCAAAGACTTTCAGCAATAGTGTTGAGGCAACCGATGCTGACGATTGGCTTGTGGATCTGTGTAAGCATTTCGAGTGCAGTAACGTCAGGCCTGAGGACTTTGTCAAGTTCGCTTCCTTCCAACTCAAAGATCAAGCTGCAGAATGGTTCCAGCAGTACAAGGACTCCAGAGGTGGACGTGTTATCACTTGGGATGATTTCCGTCGAGATTTCCGAGCTCATCATATTCCCCAGAGCGTGGTTGAAAGCAAGCGTGAGGAATTCCGCAATCTGAAGCAAGGCTCTTTGTCTGTCTATGACTACAACAAGTTGTTCCAGAAGCTTGCCCGCTTTGCCAAGCAGGACGTGCCTGATGAGAAGAGCATAATATACCAGTTCAGGGGTGGTCTCAGAGAAGATATTCAGCTCGCTCTTGTTCTCTTCGAGCCCTTGAGGTACGATGAGTTCTACAACATGGCACTGAATCAAGAGGCTGCTCAGTTGAGGTGTGATGCTTCCAAGAAGCGAGTCAGAGATGTTACTCCTTCTTCCTCTACTCAAGTGGCCAAGAAGTAGAAGTTTTGGCTTCCTCCTCCTCCGTTCTGTCAGCCGTATCAGCAGAAGAGCAAAGGTGGCAGTGGTTCTTCCCACCCACCCAACCCTGGCTTTCAGAACAAGACTTCATCTCAAACTCCAAGATCGAGTGCTCCGTATCACCGTCCGCTTTCAGAGGTCATGTGCAACAAGTGCCAACAGAAGGGTCACTATGCCAACAAGTGTCTCAACCAGAGGTGTCTTCCTCCTCCTCCTCCTGTCAGATCGACAAGTTCAGCTGTGGTCAAGCATAACCCCAAGCATGCCAAGGTCAACTTGATGACTGCAGCTCAGGCAGAGGACTCGTCAGATGTGATCATGGGTAACCTTCCTGTTAACGATATTCCTGCAAAAGTTCTTTTTGACACGGGTGCATCGCATTGTTTCGTCTCGAGACCATTTTCATCTAAGCATGGTTTGCCTTTGCAAATTTTGCCTAGTCCTTTAGCAGTTGTCTCTCGCGGTAAGCGCATGCAGGCTAACTCCATAGTTCCGGATGTTTCTATCACTTTGGGTGACTACAAGTTTCTATCTTCTCCAACGGTTCTCGGTGACTCGGATATTGATCTTATTCTCGAGATGGATTGGCTTTCTAAGCACAAGGCTCAGCTTGATTGTGCAGCCAGGCAGATTCAATTGACTCATTCGTCTGAGGATGTAATTGTCTTTGCCGCTCGGGATAATACTATCCGTCTATTTTCTCTCAATGAGAAGGGTGAATTGGATGCCATCTCTCAAATTCCAGTCGTTTGCGAATATCAAGACGTCTTTCCAGAAGAGCTTCCAGGAATGCCTCCGCACCGGCCAGTTGAATTCGTTATTGATCTTGAGCCTGGCACAGAACCTGTGTGCAAGCGTCCCTACAAGCTCGGACCTAAAGAGTTGAAGGAGGTGAAGAAGCAACTCGATGAGCAAGAAAGAATGGGTCTCATCCGGCCTAGTTCTTCTCCATGGGGTTGTGGTGTTCTTTTTGTGAAGAAGAAGGATGGAACGGACCGACTTTGTGTTGATTACCGTCCAGTGAACAAGAAGACCATCAAGAACAAATACCCACTTCCCAACATCAATGAACTGTTCGAACAACTCAAAGGTGCCCAATTATTCTCCAAGCTTGATCTCCGTATGGGTTATCACCAAATTCACATTCGTGAAGAAGATATTCCCAAGACAGCATTCAGAACAAGCTTTGGTTCATATGAATACACTGTCATGTCTTTTGGCCTCGCCAACGCTCCTCCGACGTTCTCTCGCATGATGAACTTCATCTTCAACGCCTACACCAATGACTTCGTTTTGGTCTATCTCGACGACATTCTGGTTTTCTCGAAGAACAAGGAAGATCATGCCAAGCACTTGCGTTTGGCTCTTGATAAGCTCAGAGAACATCAGTTCTACGCCAAGTTCTCCAAGTGTGAATTTTGGCTCGATGAGGTTATTTATCTTGGTCATATCATCTCTGCCAAGGGCATTTCCGTGAATCCCGAGAAGGTGTCCGCAATTGTGAATTGGGAACCTCCTCAGAACGTGAAGCAACTCCGCAGTTTTCTTGGTCTCGCAAGCTATTGCCAAAGATTCGTTGAAAACTTTTCTAAGATCGCGAAGCCTCTCTCTAATCTTCTTCAGAAGCACGTCAAGTACGTTTGGTCTCCGGAGTGTGATATTGCTTTCAACACTTTGAAATAGAAGTTGATCACTGCTCCAGTTTTGACTCCGCCTGATGAATCCAAGTCGTACGAGGTCTTTTGTGATGCCTCTCTCCAAGGTCTTGGCGCAGTTTTGATGCAAGAGAAGAAAGTTGTTGCTTATACATCTCGCTAGTTGAAGCCTAATGAGAAGAACTACCCCACTCATGATCTCGAGTTGGCGGCAGTTGTGCATGCTCTTTTGACTTGGAGACATCTTCTATTGGGAAGAAAAGTGGACATTTTCACTGATCACGAGAGTCTCAAGTACATCTTCACTCAGCCTAATCTCAACCTCAGGAAAACTCGATGGGTCGAAATGATTCAAGAGTATAATCCGAGTATTGAGTACACTCCAGGCAAGGCCAATGTGATTGCTGACGCTTTGAGCAGGAAGGCTTACTGCAACAGTCTGATTCTTAAGCCTTATCAACCCGAGCTTTGTGAAGCTTTCCGCAAACTTAATCTGCAAGTTGTTCCTCAAGGTTTCCTCGCCAACCTTCAAGTCTCTCCTACCTTAGAAGACCAGATTCGCCAAGCCCAGCTTCTTGATGCTATGGTGAAAAAGGTGAAGATTGGGATTGCCAAGAGTCAGTCCAAGTACAAGTGCTACCGCCTTGATGACAAGGACACTCTCTTCTTCGAGGATCGTATTGTTGAGCCCAAAGGTGACCTCCGTAATGTGATCATGAATGAGGCTCACAATTCTCTCCTCTCCATCCATCCTGGGAGCACGAAGATGTATCAGGACCTCAAGCAAGCTTATTGGTGGACTCGAATGAAGCGCGAGATCGCTCAATTCGTGAATGAATGTGATGTCTGCAGAAGAGTGAAGGCAGAACACCAAAGGCCAGCTGGTCTCCTCCAACCTCTTGCCATTCCAGAATGGAAGTTTGACCTCATTGAAATGGACTTCGTGACTGGGTTTCCAAAGTCCAAGCGGGGCAATGATGCTATATTCGTTGTCATCAACAAACTCACCAAAGTGGCTCACTTTCTGCCTATCAAAGAGTCGATCACTGCAGCTCAATTGGCGGAACTCTATACCTCTCGCATTGTCTCTCTGCACGGTATTCCTCAAGTGATATCTTCGGACCGTGGCAGCATCTTTACCTCGAAGTTTTGGGATTCTTTCCAGAAGGCCATGGGCACTAACATCCGCTTCAGCACAGCTTTCCATCCTCAAACAAGCGGTCAAATCGAGCGTGTCAACCAGATTCTTGAAGATATGCTCCGGGCTTGTGTGATCTCCTTCGGCATGAAGTGGGAGGATTGTCTTCCTTATGCTGAATTCTCCTACAACAATACTTTTCAAGCAAGTTCGGGCAAGGCCCCTTTTGAAATTGTGTATGGCAGGAAGTGTCGTACCCCTCTCAACTGGTCTGAAACTGGTGAACGTCAGCTTTTGGGTAATGACTTAATCACAGAAGCAGAAGATATGTGCAAAGTCATTCGTGATAACCTCAAAGCAGCCCAATCCAGCCAGAAGAGCTACTATGATAGTAAGCACCATGATTTGGCTTTCGAGATCGGAGATCATGTTTACCTCCGCGTCTCTCCTATGAAAGGTACTCGTCGCTTCGGTATCAAAGGGAAGCTTGCCCCTAGATACATGGGACCTTTCAAGATTGTCAGCAAGAGAGGCAACCTCGCCTATCAACTCGAGCTTCCTTCAAACTTTGCAAATGTTCATGACGTGTTCCATGTCTCTCAGCTTCGAAAGTGCTTCAAGACTCCTGACCGCACCGTCAACTTCGAGGACATTGAGCTCCAAGAAGATCTCTCTTATCGTGAGCACCCAGTTGCTATTCTTGAAGAGACTGAACGCAAGACTCGCAACAAGTCAATCAAATTTCTCAAAGTCAAGTGGTCACACCATTCCGACCGTGAAGCTACCTGGGAACGCGAGGATCACCTCCGTTCTGAATACCCGGCGTTCTTTCAGTCCTAGATCTCGGGACGAGGTCCTTTCGTAGTGGTGGAGTGTTGTAACGCCCCGGATGTAACTTTCCCTATTTGTACTCCAACTCTTGCCGTTTCCGGCGTTAAGTTATATTTATTTCTCGGGTTCGGGTCTTTGTCCGTGTGTTGTTTTCGTTTTCATGCATCTCATATCATGTCATCATGTGCATTGCATTCGCATACGTGTTCACCTCATGCATTCGAGCATTTTCCCCGTTGTCTGTTTTGCATTCCGGCGCTTCGTTCTCCTCCGGTGGTCATTTCTAACTTTCTTTCGTGTGTGGGGATTAAACATTTCCGGATTGGGCTGAGACTTGCCAAGAGGCCTTGGTTTACTACCGGTAGACCGCCTGTCAAGTTTCGTGTCATTTGGACTTCGTTTGATACTCCAACGGTTAACCGAGGGACCGAAAAGGCCTCGTGTGTGTTGCAGCCCAACACCCCTCCATTTGGCTCAAAACCCACCAAACTCTGCTCCATGTCCTAGAGCGTTCGATCACGATCACGTGGCCGAAAACCGCACCTCATTTGGACTCTCCTAACTCCACTTATGCCTATAAATAGACACCCCCCGATTTCGGATCTCTCCCTCTCCCCGAAACCCTAAAAATCCCCCGCCACCGACGGACATGTCCACCGCCTGACCGGACGTGTCCGCCCCGCCGCGCCCGGCCACTCAGAAGCCGCCACGTGGCCGCGCCACTCGCCACCGCCGCCGGCCCGTGGGAGCCCATCTCCGGCCCCCGCGCGAGCGCCACCTAGCCAGGCCGAGCGCCGCCGCCTCGCTTCTTCTCCTCCTCAACGCCCGTACGCCGGCCGCCTCCGCCGCACC
>NC_041382.1:402667378-402791993 GCF_002162155.2 Triticum dicoccoides | reverse complement strand
TACTCCGGCCCGACGCCGCCGCCTCGCCGCCCGCGGGCACCGCCTCCTCTCCCGTGACGCCGCCCACCACCTCGCCTCGCCGGATCCGCCCCGGCCCCGCTGCTCCGGCCACCTCCCTCGACTCCGGCGACCCGTCTCCGGCGACCTCGGCGCGGCTGCTACAGGAGCTGCTATAGTGTCGCGCCATATCTAGATCCAAAAAAACCCTAGCCGGTTGACTTTTTCCCTCTCCCCCCTAATTTTTATGCCTACTTTGACCGGCTATATCTCCGCATCCATAGCTTCGATTTGGACATATAGCATATCAAAATGTTTGTCTCGACGAGTACATCATTTCATTCCATTGCATCATTTTCATTTGAGTGCATCTTGATGCCCTAAATGCTGTTAGAAGAGGGCTTCGTAAGTTAATTGTCAGATCTGCTAGTTCATCTTAGACTTTTGTCATTTTTGCCATGATTATTTTGTGCATGCTATGCCTGTGAGTCCTTCATATGTTTTGTTAAGGATTTTGTCTTCTATCTAGAGGTGCAACCCATGCATTTTTAGGATGTGTGTGGTGACTTGTGCAACCTTGCAAAGTAAGGCACCCGGTAACTCTGTTTTCAGGGACTTCGTAGTTTTCACTAAGTCTGGGATTATTTAGTTCATGATGCCATATGTTCAACTTGTTTCCTAGTGATCCATGCATCTTTTGAGGATGATCAATAAAGGAGTTTTGTTAACCATGTTATGCTCTATTCGTCCATGTCTTTACTTGCAATTTTGGAGCAAACTAGATTGAGTCAATGGAGTTCTACTTTTGCTTCATGGTGAATCTGGGCAGATCGTCAACTCGTTTGCGATTTTGCCGATGCTATTGTAGTTGATCCGTCCATGCTATGCCTTTGTTCTTGCCATGTCTAGCTAGAATTTTGTGCCTTCTTAATGTATGTATGCTTGCCTTGCCATTACTTGCACCGTAGTGAGTGCATCGAGCCCATTTACATGCCTTCGTGAGTTATATTTCAGCATGTCTCAGTTTTCACTAAAGTCTAAAAACTGATTGTGTTTTAGCTATGTTCGTGTGCCCGTTAGTATATTTTGTGAACCCTTTTGGCCCCAGGTCACTTTGGGTCTTTTGTTAAGATTTTTGAGTATCTCCACACGATGTTTTTACTTGTCTTAATTAGGTCATGTATCATGTTGTTTTGCTGCTCCGAAGAGGGCTTCGTGATCTGAAATTCCAGACAAGTGTTAATTTCACTAAGTCTGAGATCTGTTTTGCATTTGCGTTTTTTCCATGCTTTTTTGAAGCTCATAATGGATGAATTGGCCATGGCTCACTGCTAGTCTTTTGTTAAGCATCTTATGTACATACCTGCCATGTATTTTGTTGTCATGTTTGGGTGCTGTAGCATGTTCATCTCATTGCATTTAGATGCCTACTTGCTGTAAATCGCAGACCGGTGTCATTTTTGAATCGCTTGCCATTTCCAAACCGTAACTCCGATTCCGGCGTTCTTTATATCATTTTCAAGCGATTTCATCTCATCTTTCCAGTGGCTCCCTTGGAATTCCAAGTTGAGGCCAGGTTCATGCAATTTCTGTCATATCTTGCATTTTGCATCCCGCATCGCATCCCGCATAGCATATCATCATTGCATCGTATCGCTTGATCCTTGCACGTGGTCGAGTGTATCCTTGTTGCTTGTTTATCTTGTTTGGGTAGAGCCGGGAGACGAGTTTGCTAGCGAGGAGCCCGTTGAGTTTGCTTGTGAGGATCCAGTCAACTCTGGCAACTGTGCAGGCAAGATGATCACACCCTCGAAATCACTACTATCTTTGCTATGCTAGTTTGCTCGCTCTTTGCCATGCCAATGCTACGATGCCTACCTTTTGCTTGTCAGCCTCCCAATTGCCATGTCAAACCTCTAACCCACCATTGTCCTAGCAAACCGTTGATTGGCTATGTTACCGCTTTGCTCAGCCCCTCTTATAGCATTGCTAGTTGCAGGTGAAGATTGGAGGTCGTTCCTTGTTGGAACATTTATTTACTTGTTGGGATATCATTATATTGCCATGTTATCTTAATGCATCTATATACTTGGTAAAGTATGGAAGGCTCGACCTCTCGCCTCGTGTTTTGTTCCACTCTTGCCGCCCTAGTTTCCGTCATATCGGCGTTATGTTCCCGGATTTTGCGTTCCTTACGCGGTTGGGTTATAATGGGAACCCCTTGATATTTCTCCTTGATTAAATCTTTTCCAGCAATGCCCAACCTTGATTTTACCATTTGCCACCTAGCCTTTTCTTTCCCTTGGGTTCTGCAGAGTCAAGGGTCATCTTATTTTACCCCCCCGGGCCAGTGCTCCTCTGAGTGTTGGTCCACCTGTCAGCTGCCGGTGGCCACCAGGGGCAACTTTGGGCTGGCCTACCTGTACCTAAGACAATCTGAGTGTGCCCTAAGAAAGAAATATGTGCAGCTCCTATCGGGATTTGTCGGCACATTCGGGCGGTGTTGCTGGTCTTGTTTTAACCTGTCGAAGTGTCTTGAGTTACCGAGATACCGAGTCTGATCGGAACGTCTTGGGAGGAGGTCTATTCCTGCGTTGACCGTGAGAGCTTGTCATGGGCTAAGTTGGGACTCCCCTGCAGGGTTTGAACTTTCGAAAGCCGTGCCCGCGGTTATGGGCGGATGGGAATTTGTTAATGTCCGGTTGTAGATAACTTGAACCTTAATTTAATTAAAATGAATCAACTGAGTGAGTTACCGTGATGGCCTCTTCTCGGCGGAGTCCGGGAAGTGGACACGGTGTTGGAGTTATGCTTGCGCAGGTTGTTCCCTAGATTCTCGCTCGCGCTTTGCCTCCTCTTCTCGCTCTCCTTTGCGAATAAGATAGCCACCATTTATGTTAGTCGCTTGCTGCAGCTCCACATATATTTGCCTTACCCTTCCTATAAGCTTAAATAGTCTTGATCGCGAGGGTGCGAGATTGCTGAGTCCCTGTGGCTCACAGATTACTATTACACCAGATGCAGGGCCCGATGATTCCGCTCCAGGAGACGCGTATGAGCTCAAGTGGGAGTTCGACGAAGACTCTCAGCGATACTATGTTTCTTTTCCCGACGATCAGTAGTGGTGCCCAGTTGGGGGTGATTGGGACCGTGTCGCATGTTGGGTTTTCTTCTATTTTGGCGCCGTAGTCGGGCCATGAGTGTTTTGGATGATGTAATGTTATTTATGTACTTTGATGTGATGTGGCGAGTGTAAGCCAACTATGTTCTCCCCTTTATTATTCATATTACATGGGATGTTGTGAAGATTGCCTAACTTGCGACATATGCCTTCAATGCGATTATGTCTCTAAGTCGTGCCTCGACACGTGGGAGCTATAGTCGCATCGAGGGTGTTACACAAATTCCTGGTGAACAAAGAGCTACCAACTGATGAGACCTCAGCTCGGCAAGTACAACGCCGGGCGGCAGCCTACACCATAATCAACAGAGAGCTGGTCAGGCGCAGCGTCACTGGTGTCTACCAGCACTGCATAGAGCCAGAGCAAGGCCAGGCGATCCTCAAAGACATCCATCAAGGCGAATGCGGCCACCATGCGGCTTCAAGAGCACTCGTCGCCAAAGCTTTTTGGCACGGTTTCTTTTGGCCGACTGCCTTGGAAGAGGCCAAGGAGTTGGTCCAAAAATGCAAAGGGTGCCAGAAGTTCAGCTCCAAGCTGCACCAGCCGGCTTCCGCGCTCAAGACCATCCCCATTGCTTGGCCTTTCGCAGTTTGGGGTCTAGACATGGTGGGACCATTCAAGACAGCACGAGGCGATCTAACTCACCTACTTGTCGCAGTGGACAAGTTCACCAAGTGGGTGGAAGTAAAGCCAATTAAGAAACTGAACGGTCCGACTGCCGTGACCTTCATCACCGATATCACAATTCGGTACGGCATACCACACAGCATCATCACTGACAACGGCACAAATTTTGCCAAAGGCGCCTTGGCCCATTTCTGCGCAACACAGGGCATCCGATTGGACCTAGCGTCCGTCGCCCACCCGCAGTCAAACGGCCAAGTGGAGCGAGCAAACGGCCTCATCATGTCCGGCATCAAGCCTCGCTTGATCGAGCCTCTGGAGCGCTCGGCTGGCTGCTGGCTCGACGAGCTGCCAGCCGTCCTCTGGAGTCTGCGCACGACTCCAAACAAGTCGACCGGCTTCACACCCTTCTTCCTCGTCTATGGTGCCGAAGCCGTCATCCCAACGGACATAGAGTTTGACTCCCTAGGAGTCACCATGTACACCGAGGAGGAAGCAGAAGAAGCACGACAAGACGGCGTCGATCTGCTGGAAGAGGGCCGGCTGTTGGCACTTAGCCGGTCCAGCATCTACCAGCAGAGCCTGCGCCGATACCACAACAGGAAGGTCAGGCCAAGATCTTTCCAAGAAGGCGACCTTGTGCTCCGGCTGATCCAGCGAACAGCCGGCCAGCACAAGCTGTCACCGCCTTGGGAAGGCCCTTTCATCATCAGCAAAGTACTGGGCAACGATTCCTACTACCTGATCGACGCTCAGAAGCCCCGAGCACGCAAGAGGGACGACTCCGGCAAGGAGACAGAGCGGCCATGGAATGCAAATCTCCTCCGAAGATTTTATAGTTGATGCAGTATGTACCACGCTACCTTTTGTATTAAAGTACCAAGACTTCGGGCCCCCCGAGACGAGCTCGGGGACTGGCCTCTTTTGTCTGTATGATAAAAATTATGCCTACAAGTATGTTACTCTTTGTCATGCCGCTTGGCACCGGGCTCGAGAAGTCGGCCCGAGGACTTGCCGCCTTGCACTATGAAATGCTTCCTATAGCCGGACAAGTAGTGTGTAACACCTAAGCCGTCTTCTGTCAGAAGCCGCAGCTCGCAGAGCAACTGTACGGTGGGCAGAGGTAAGGTAGAATGGGTGCTCGCACGAAAAATGGCTAAGGACTCAATACGTAAAACATATCTCAAGACGACTTCCAGCCTTTCTCGCAAACCGACTCTCGGACGGTCGGATTGTCGTTTTCTATCCAACTTGCTCAAACAATCTTGAAATCGGCTAAGTACTTGCTTTCCCAAAGTAGCCTAGCACTTGATCCAGCAACAGTCCGCAGAGCGGCTGTCCGATTGGCAAGACAGGCAACTAAGATAAAGCAGCAAAGGAAAACAGCCAAAAGAACAATGAGCAAGAAAAGATAGATATATATATAACATAGGCCCTTGGCCGAATTATCGAGTAGAGGTTCAAAATACACCCCGCGGGTGGAATTGTGCGAATTAACAAGTTCTTCAAAAGACTACTGAAGCAGATAAAACAAAAGACATAGCGGCAGCTTAGGAGGCGGCAGACGGATTCGGGGGGTCGGAGGAGGCGCCAGCATTAGGCGTCGGGGCGGTCGGCCGGCTAGTCTCGGCTTGATCGCCTCCGGCAGCAGTCGGATCGGTTGCACGCGGCTCGTTGCTGGAGGCGCGGTCGGGCTGAGGTTGGCCGTCTGCTCCTTCTTCTGGTGCTTCTGCCTCGCCCTCATCCTCCACCTCGTCCTCCTCCTCGACGCTGGAGCCAATCACCTCCGCCAAGTCTTCGCCGTAGTCTGGGTTCATCCCAAACCACTCCGGCGGTACCTCCTCGCCGTCTTCAGACTGCTCGGGACGAAGATGCTCGTGTCGGTGTACTCGGCGATCACCGCAGCACGCTTGACGAGGGCGTCTTCCGCAGCCACCAGCTCCGGCTGGGCCTCCGACCGAAGCGTGGCTAGCCGGTCCAGATCCAGCCCCGGGTACCATGCCTTGACGAACTCCAAGGCCCGGCGCACTCCAGCACGGGCCGAAGAGCCCTTCCAGGCCTCGAGGCGACCAGCCGCGACCTCCAACCAGTTGGCCGTCAGACTGGTGATGCGCGGAGCCTGCATATCCAGCCAAAGGGCGGAAATCACCTGGGCACCAACGCGCTGAAGCCGGCGCAGCATCCGGTGAGCCGGCCGGAGGCGAGCCTCGATGCTCAAGATGTGCTCATCAAGAGTTCGGGGGGAATCGGCGGTGATCTCCGCGCCCTCCGCCCTCCGACTTTCACGATCGGCCTCGATGGCTTGGATAGTGGCCTGCGACTGCCCAGGGAAGAAGTCTGCAAAAGACACAAAGAAACAAAAAAGCAAGTCAAAAACCAGGAGTCGGCATGATCTAAGTCGGCAGTTCGAAGAAAGAAAATAAAGAGACTCACCATCAACGATGTCTTCAATCTCGTGGAAGCCGGAGGACAGCAGCACCTCCTTGTCAGACCAGGAGGAGCGCTCGCTCACGAACTCGGCCAAGAGGGCGGTTTCCGTCTCCTCCGCCTCCCTCTGCGACTTCGCAAGCAGCTCCTTCTGCTCTGCCAACTGAGTGGCCAGAAGATCGCGCTCCGTGGCAAGCTTGCTGCACTCCTCCCCTTTGGCGAGCAGGGCGGAGTTGGCCTTGCTCAGCTGCTGTTGAAGAGCAGAGTTGGCTCCTGACGAAAAGGAAGAAAGACAACAGTCGTCAATAAAGTAGGTCGCCGGGGAGATCCGGCCCGACTACTCAGCAGTCGGCCCGAATCTCGGGGACTACAGCCTGCGGGTGCGCTAGCGCGCCCCCGCAGAGAAGAAAAAAGAGGGAAGGACTTACTCCGGCTCTCCGCCAAGTCAGCGGTCCTCTTTCCCAACTCTTCAACATTGCGGTTGAAGGCAGTGACACGGAGGTTGTGGTAATCCTGCCACAAGCATTTCAGACAAAGTTAGTACCCAGAAGTTCATAAATTGGAGTTCCGGGCCGCCTGCTCAGTAGCCGACCCGAAACTCGGGGACTACACCCAGTTGGTGCGCTGGTGCGCCCCCATAGAGAGGAACAAGAAAAACAAAATACCAAAGGAAAAAACATACCCGGACGGCTGCCCGCGACGCTAGGAACGCCTTGGTGCAACTCTGGAGGGCGCCGCCCTCAGCGCGGAGCTTCGCCTGGACGTCCAGGAGCGCCCGGTTCAGCGGCCCTGTGCCGCGTCCTCGCACCGACCCAACAGGTGTGGCGCTTGTCGCTTCGACGTCTGGAGCCGCCGAGCTGGCGGTGCCGGCTTCCAGGGGGCGGGGTGCCGAAGTCGCCTTCTCCAGACGACGGCGCGCTGGCGAGCTGACTTGGAGGAGTAGCCTCGCCACAGCCTCGTCTTTGGTCGGCGGCACCGGTGGGTCCGCTGGCTGCTCGCCTTGCACGCCTTCAGACGGCGGCGGAGCCTGCGGCGGAACGTTCGCACCCAGAGTAGAGGGCTCGCCGCCTTCCCTCTCCTCGACGAGGTTCTCCCCGCCGGCTTCTCCAGTCTGCCCTGTGAACTCCAGGGGCGGCGGCGCAGAGTTCAGCGGGGTAACAAGCAAGGCCGAATGGCGGTGTGCGGCTTCTTCAGCATGCTACTTCGCCGCGGCGGCGGCTTCGGCCTCCGCTAGTTTTTTCTTAGCGGAGGCCTCCGCCCTGTCAGCCTCCGCCTTCTCCAAGGGCTTCTAATTCGTTGCGCTTCTTCTGCGCATTCTACTCCGTCGCCTCCCGGAGGTCGGCAGCGGGGTCTATCCGCCCATGACGGAGGCAGCGGCGACCCGCTCAAGAGAGAGGGGAGCCCTGAAGAAAGAAGGGCGAGCAGAGACTCAGACAAATCACGAAGAAAGAATAAACTTTGAAGACAGAATACTTACGCAAAAACCAACGGCGGCTTCTTCACTTCCTTACGGAAGCGGATGGCCTTCGTGGCTGCCTCGTCCCGCCGGGTCGCTGCAGTCGAGCACTTGGGCTTCTTTGGCCGGCTGCCGAACAAGGTCGGTGCAGCCCGTCGCTTCTTCCCGCCGCCTGGAGCACCCGGCGTAGAAGAAGAGCCCGCGCCAGGCTGGCCGGCTCCTGGCCGATGGCGAGGGGTGACTTCTCCCTCGGCGTCGTCTTCAGGCCAGTCGGCGAAGGTAGCCGAGGGCCTGAAGTCGCCTGTCGTCCCTCCTCCTCCCTCGGCATCGTCTTCCAGAGCCCCCGCCCCCAGATCGGGGTCGTCGACGTCGCTCTCCGCCCGTTTGGCGACGAACTCACGGGCCGGCCCCGAGGTGCCGGCTAGTGGGTGAAGAAGGGGATTCTAACCAAAGCCGACTGATCAGAACAAAACTCGGCAAGAAGAAGACAATCTAAAGAAAGGAAAGAAAGGCGACTCACCTAGGGCGGGGGGTTGGCGCAGGAATACGGCTCCTTGCTGAATCGCCAGTCCTCCGGGAGCCTGCTGTCCAAGAGGTAGTTCACCATGTGGGCCACCTCTTCGTGAGGCATGTCCTTGGTGCACATCCGACTCGGGTCGCGACCCCCGCTCATCTGGCATATCATGTGAGGGCGGCCTTGGAGTGGAAGAACTCGGCTCGAGACGAAGGCGGCCGGCAGGTCTGGACCAGTCAGACCCTCCGACTGCGTCAGCTCTCGGAGTCGCGTGATGGCACCGGCTCCCACAGGCATCAGTGACCTGGCCCGGTACGACCAGTTGGGTAGGCTGCCAGCCGGCGGGCCGGCTTCGAAAGCCGGCAGATTGACCCAGTCGCCCCTCATGGCGACGTTCCTGACGTAGAAGTAGGACCTCTGCCTCATCTTCACCGACTTCAACAGCGAGATGGAGGGGAAGTGGTTGTCGACTCCTGTCCTTCGCACGGCGATGAAGGCGCCGCACTCAGCCAGCACGCCCGCAGCCTGGGTGCCGAGCTTGGAGAAGAAGAACTCCCCCCAGAACTCGAGGGTGGGGAGGACTCCGAGGAAGCCTTCGCACAGAGCCACGAAGGCGGACAGCAGCACCACTATGTTGGGGGTGAGGTGGTGCGGCTGGAGGCCGTAGAACTCCATGAACGACCGAAAAAAGCTGCTCGCCGGCAGCCCCAGCCCGCGCAGGCAGTGCGAGCGGAAGATGACCCGCTCGCCCTCCTGCGGGGCGGGGGAAATCTCCCCCTCCGGCGCAAGACGCACCTGCATGCAATCCTCGCCGGGAAGCCGACGGGTCCGGCGGAGGAACTCGATGTGGTCTTCATGGACTTCGGAGCCGTCCCAGGTGCCGGAGCGCGCTGGGGGAGGCCCGGCAGCGGAGGAGCAACTCATTGCGAGCTGTCGCTGCAACGTTCGCCGGAGCTTGGGCGTGCGGCGGAGCAAAGCAGAGAAGAGGAAGCAGGAAAGCGAGGAGCTGCGAGGAGGAAGAAAACAAGGGGTAGTGGGAAGGAGGGGCGCGCGTGCCCCCTCCTCCCCCTACTTATAGCCCCGTGGGCTGCGAAGCCGAGGGGGCGGACGTGGGGATTTACTGCGCCCACAACCCCACGACCCCCATGATCCACGTAAAGTTACTACGCGTAGTAACTTCACGGGAATCCCAACCCTCCACCGAGGCCGCAGCAGATCCGCTCGGGCGCCAAGGCGCGGTAGTAGCGGGCCTCGCCTACGGGCCTGTCCCGTCGCGCGCGTGGGATGGCAGGACGGCCTGGCCACGTGCCCTCACGCGACAGGCCAAGAACGGGCGGCGGCCTGGAAGCTTAGCTAGCACGCCACTTGAAATCCCGCCGCGACGTTCGAACTACTGAGCAAGTCGAAATTGAGTGAGTCCGAGTTGGGCGAGTCTGACTCCTTCTAGTCAGCCCGGCAGAAGTCAATCAAGACCATGTGTTGAGCACCCGGAAAGAGAAACTGCTAAGGCTTCTCGGCTGAT
Organism: Triticum dicoccoides; assembly: GCF_002162155.2. Lineage (NCBI taxonomy): Eukaryota > Viridiplantae > Streptophyta > Magnoliopsida > Poales > Poaceae > Triticum > Triticum dicoccoides. The sequence goes on along the minus strand of NC_041382.1, from coordinate 402,782,271 downwards.
CGTCCGCGGCGCCTCACCAGCTTCGGGGACTACTGTCGGAGTAATGGGCCACAGGTAGGCCAACCCGAACACCATAATCTTTTAAGACATCGGGGCAGGCTGCGCCCCTCAAGACCACAGGGCGAAGAGCCGCCTCCTAGGGAGTCTACAGCAAGGCGGCCGACTGCCCGCTTACGGTCGAGTCCCAGGGACGACTTCCAGAGAAGCCGGCTTTGGGGAGTCGGCCGGCGACTCCAACAAACCGTGACCTCATCGAAGGGGACGGGGCAGGGGCGTGGCTACAGTGAAGCCCACTCCTCGCCCCTTACCAAGGGCAGGCATGGCTACATCACGCCGTACTTGGAAAGATCTCCCTGCGGCGTGTTACTGTTGCCCGGCCGGCCCTGACATCAGCACCACTGTACCGAGTCCTGCACCCACGACAGCTTGTCTGTACGGCCTGGAGGCAGCGGGGCCCACCAGTCAGCGAGACCTCGGGAGACGGCGGGGGAACCGTCAGTCGGACCCATCGGGAGTCGGCCCGGGGGAGTCGGCCGAGCCCTCCCCCAGGGGCCCATGCGCCATTAATCAAGAAGAGATGGGGAGTGGCCACAGTGATCGCCCGCCAGGCGGCGGGGCTGTTGCCACGACCCCATGACCAAGCCTGCGTCATCAGGAGCACGGCTACAGTAATCAGCAGCCGGCAAGACCAGCCAACGGCGGGCGCAGCCTGTCGGCTCCGTACCAGACCAGTCGGCGGGGCCCACCAGTCGGCGGGCCCCAGCAGTCGACGGAGAAGTCGGAGGTTAGAGGCACTGAAGGCTAGGCCCGCGCCCAGTCGGATTACCATTGTACCCCTGGGGGGTAGGCCTATATAAACCCCCAGGGCACCCATGCAAAGGGTTGGATCCCGGTAGCACTAGACGATACCAGATACAAGGAGAGAGCTAGCCTTGCCCTCTTCTACCACCCGGAACAGCTCAAGGAGCGACCGTGTAAACCCTTGACCATAGTGATCATGCGGAGACCCCGCAGAGCAGCAGTAGAGGTGTTATCTCCCTGGAGAGCCCCGAAGCTGGGTAAGATCCGCCGGCGTGCATGTCTTCGCCTCATCCCGTTTCCAGGCACCGGCGACGTTCTACTCGCCCCCACCATGATAAGCCATCCGTTGGCATATGTCGCACCAAACCCCCGACACGCGGGGAGTGGGCCGTGGGCTGATTTCGCTGGCTGGGCTGCGGCTAGCACGAGCCTGGTCGGTTGGGTTCCTTTTTTATTTGAAAAAACCGAGGACACATAGTGCTTGCAAAACAAATCTAACTAATTTTAAATAGCTGGAAAATTTGCACATAAATCCTAGGGAGAATATAAGTACATGTACACATTTTTTGAGCAAATAAAATACATATAAAATTACAAAAATTGCAGAAACATTCTGATGCAATAAAATAATTCAAAAAGACTTTTTGAAATGTCCAAATGACTTAGAACTAATCCCCCACTATTTTTCCTTTGGATGGAGTCATTTTACTGTCACTCATAATTAATCTTTTCATAGAAAAAATTATTTTAAATAAAACACAATAAAAATCATTTTGAAAATACCAAAATGGTTCAAATTTATTTTCTCCTAATTTTACATTGAAGGGAATCATTTTACCCTTATTTCCATTCATTTATTTTTAGGAGGAAAATAATTTGAATAAAAGCCAAATAACTCCAAATTGAAAGTGGGTTTCAAAATAACTTCAAAGGGACTTTCAATTTGATTCTGTGATACTTCCAACTCTCTTTCTTAGCATTTGAAGAAGTCATTTTATCTTCTCTCATGAAACTCATTGAGTTTCACAAAGTTTCCGAATTTGAATTATTTGCCAATGAAATTCAAATATTGTCAAAAACCCTTTTCATTTACTTAAATGGAAGAAGTCATATCATCTTCACTCTAGGGTTTTATATTTGAAAAGAATTTGAATTCATAGAGATCAGAATGCAAAGTGAAAGCTTGGGAAAGTCATTTCATCCCTCTCATTCAATTTTCAAAACTTTCAAGTTTCACTCAATTTCACACTAGCAACCACACCACAATCAAACAATCAATCAAAACTATTTATTTAATATAACATTCCAAAATTTAGAATTTTGGGATGTTACAAACCTACCACCCTTAAAATGAATCTCATCCTCGAGATTCGGAGAGGCTAGCAAGAAATAGGTTAGGTTCAGGGGTCTTCACAAAATCCATCGATCGTCACAGGGGTTCTGGGGTGCTACCACCCTTAAAAGCATTGTTACGGTTCCATCAATACTCATATACTCCATCCTTTTTGTTGACAGTGTAGGTTTTCTCATATCTTCGGGAAAATTCCTTTTTTTGGGCTCTTCTGGTAGTCGCACAACCTTTTTACTCAATCCTTGTGGCCTTCCATCTTGGTACAGTTCTTCTATGACTGGGTCTTCTTAGCTGACAGGTCTGGCGCCAATACTAAACAACTATCGATATCTCATGGGGGTCAACAATTTATGGTTTCTCCTGCAGGAAATGGGTCTGGGCTTCATTCTCACCGTATGACCTATGGTTGGCAACAACTGCCTTATACGAGGGGAAAAATTGTCATACCATTCTAATGTTTAAACAAGGTTTTGATTGTCGTCGCTCTAATTTGGGTAAGTCACTCAGATTTACCATCCCATATAGCAATGCGAATAATAAGAGTAAGTCGGTATGGTGATCAATCCATCCCGCACCCAAATCATTACCTTGTATATGGTTTAGCGAATCTCGCATTCTAACACTCAGTCATCCTCACAAGCATTGCAGCATTTCTCTTGTCGACGAACCAAGTTCGGATAAATCCATGGATTCTGCGAGCCAAACAAACATCTATAGTTCCTTCACAACTCTCAGGTTTTTGCGTTACTCCTATAAGACCATCTGTTGATAAAGTCATATCTTCTTCTAGGGTTTTTCCTTTCGCAAGAGTGTGCTTGCTTCTTGGCAGGTCCTGGAGCCTGTGGGTTATGGCTCATCTCATCACTTGTAGACATTGAACTCATTCTGGGGTTACAATTGCTCCATATTACCAACATTATATCCAATAGTACTTCATCCCTTCATATTCTTGGGGTATCCCACATATCGAGATAACACTCGTACTTATTTTTTCCGAAGTCCACTCCGTGGAATATCATTATCTTTTCCAGGGGTCAAATGTCCTCACAGGGTACTACCACCCTTGAAATGCACAGATTCTTCCATAGAGCATATTTCTCATATCCTCGAAAAAGGTCAAAATCTTTCTTCATAGAGTAACAACTCATAAAATTCAATGTATTAAATCATAACACATGAACTTTATCGATTTCATGAATTTATTACAATATCTTGCATATCCATTTCATGCCTCAACTCAACACCTCAGTATAAAAGAAATGTTCCCACTACTACTACTACTACTACTACTACTACTACTACTACTACTACTACTACTACTACTATATTTCTCACAGACTCAACTATTTAGCACAAGCCTCCTTCTCTTTAGGACAATCTTTGGCAAAGTGCCCTGCTTCATTACAACGAAAAGATATTACTTCTGACAAGTCTCGAGGTTTTCTTGTGATTACATAGCCTCCTTGGGTCCTCGGCTTTCTTTTTGGGCAATCGTTGAAGTAGTGTCCTGAATCTTTGCACCTAAAACATATGATATGACTCAGGTCCTTGTTTGTAGAAATTGGGTTATTCCTGGAATCCAATCTATTTCTCTTCCTGGAATTTTCCGTGTCAATTAGGGCTTCTATTTCCGGTGGGTCATAGTGTACTTCCACTATCGAAAATGCTGATAGATCCCCATTCAGACAATTTTGGGAGATGTGCCCTTCTTCTCCACATGAATAACATGACTTGGTGCAGGGTTTAATCGGGCCTTCTTCGGGTGTGTCCTCCACCTCTTCCTTCATCATGGGTTCTAAAATTTCCATGAGGGCTTCTTTCATTGGTTCTTTCATCTGCTGGATGGTTCTTTGTACCATGGGATAAATGTGACACTTAGCAGGGTAGTGGGTAGTCCCATCACACAAGAAACAAGTAATCTGCCTAGTTGGGCATTCTTCAGCTGGGTGATTTTATTCACAATGAGGGCATTCATCTTTATGTTATTTATGTTTGTTGTCCTATTTCTCCACAGATCTTGCATGCACAAGGTTTCTTCATATCATTTGCTTCAACTTCTGGGACACAAGCCGAGACTTTAGCAGACTCAACATAAATTCTTCCCAAGTGGTTACTCCTTGCCATCCATTGATGGTTTGGTACATCCTCCACCAAGTAGCAACACCTTTTGCAAAGCACTGAATAACATGCTGGGTCATATCCTTTCCGGTAATAGGGTTATTCTTCATCTGATCTTCCCTATTCTGAATCCATCGGTCAGTCTCCAATTGAGTCATCGGTCCCGGAAATGTGAGTTCATGTCCATTCATCCTCTATTGGTTCCAAGGGTTTTGGGGTGAGATAAGAGGGATCGAGAGGGATACACACAATACAAACAATAGTTTTGAAGCAACAAATTTTATTTTGTGGCTGTCGGAAAAACATCAAACAAATGACATCTCACAATCGTCGCATCTAACATAGGTATAACAGGGGTTTGTTCTTCTAAAGGTCAATGAATCCTCAAAGTCGCCAAACTCTTCAAGTCTTGGTCATGTCTCCAATGGCTTCTTCCGATCGTGCTTGTCCTTCTCAAGTTCTTTGGCCAGATCATCTCTGTTAATGCGACATCTCTCGTGACGTCCTTCAATATTTCTGGAGTTGCATTCCAAACTTCTTGGTTTCAACATCCTTGGCATGGACCATGGTCCTACTGTCCTTCAGTTCCTGACAAATCTCCATGTATCTCGAGGTTTTTGTCCTCCAGCTTGGCTATTTTTAGCTTCTGGGTCCTGAGTTCTTCACGAAACACTTCCTTGTCAAATACGACTTCCTAAAGGTCCAACCTAAACTTCTTGATGTAATACTCCAGATCCTGGTGATACACCAGCTAAGCTTAAAACTTCATCTTTTGCTGATAGGTGATCAATTAGCCCTTTTGCCATCCAATCCTTCCAAAGAAATGCATGCTTAACTCAGCCCGGTGACAATATCATAAGAGGGCAATAACATCATGGATAGCCGTGTTTATGCCCATATCATTACCATGAGCTATCATACCATAGTTGATATCTCCTGCCTTAGGGGTTTTCTTGACAAAAAACTTTGAGTTCTAACGCTCCATGTTCCGGTCTTTCTTCAACACACCTTGATCTTGGGTATTGATAGCTTCAAAAGTCTGACAAGTTACATAAGGGTAGCCTTCCTGGGTCACACTAATCTGGAAATTCTTCAGAGCCTTCAAATTCTCCTAGTATTCGGAGTCTTCAACCATTGTAGTTTCCACTATTATAAAGCACGGTAAAATCCTCTTCGTTCTGAAGTGGTCTTAGTTGTCCGATATCTCGTACTTCTTGGAGTGGTCTCATCAGCTGAATCCTCACATGGTCAAAAAGGGGAAAGGGGTATAGTCTAACTAAAAGGGAATATTTGATAAAGCTCAGAAAGGAAGAGAGGTAAAAGATCTTTTTGAAAATAAAGTTTTAGAGAAAATCTTTCTTATGGGCTTGCCAGTTTCTAGGGGTCACGTCCTACAGTCAACATGTGCTCTGATACCATCTTGTAGCGACTCGATCCCAATGGATCGAAGTCTTTGTGCTTAAGTGGCATCCCTGGATCAGTATGCTAACACACATAGTACTCGAGGATTTATAACAGAGGTAAATCACATGTATAAAGTAACGTAAATACTATTACCTCAATCCATATAGCGGAAGTAACAGCAAGGTTGTGGATTCCCACCAACACCAATGGCAAAGTTGTGTGTAGACATCGTAACCCTAATGTATCACTTACTCATCGTAAGATTCCTGCAACATGAGACGTTGCAGCCATGTAGGTTAGTACATTGAATGTACTGGCAATTTCACACTGTGGTGCAATACTGAATAATGGCTATCACTACATGCATATTTGGCTGGTGGAGGCTCTAAGTTTAAAGTTTGCATAAAGCTAACTTTTCCCTACAACAAAGGAATAATTTTTTATTTTACTACCAAGTTTATGCTATTATTAAGAAGGTTCCTCCAACTCAATCCCAAAATTCCCAAATTATTAACAACCCAATTCATTAATTAAGTAACATGATGAGATCAACCAATAATTCAAGTACCAGATACTCAAGATGTCCATAACTAGGGACACGGCTAATCATGTTTAATTTGTACAATCTGCAGAGGTTTGCGCACTTTTCCCCACAAGACTCGATCTCCTCCGTTGAATTTCTCGCACTACATGATGTTTGGGAAACAGATGATCGAGACACAGTCTTTCCGAAGCATTTACTATTTACTCTGGGTCGACAGTAGCACCTACTTTCCCCTACATCTGCTAGCCTACCACTGAAGGAGGTCACACAACATACTCAACTATGCCAGAGCCCATAAAAGGCTTGTGGCTGCACATAGAAGTTTCTAGCATGAATAATCTTATGATCCCTTTGAGCCTGGGTGGCATTCCATAGGGTGATCACACGGGTACTCCGGGATCCATTTGGGCAAGCGTTGGGTTCTCTAGGTGCCCGGGCAAACCACTGGGTGCTCCAGGGTGCCCCAACTAATCCACCTAGATGTGTATTAAAGTAGCCACCTTAAGTTTCCCTTAGTTAATGTTACTCTCGCAACTTTCATGAATCTCACATACCAATCCCCGTCTAAGAGCATGACTAAGCAATATGAGCATAATGTATACTCCCGGGGTGATCAAAGGTAATAGGTTACTACCTCATCAACTACATAGCAATGCCCCAATTCCCAATCCTACTCATGCAATCTTTGAGGCTTAAACTAATGAAAGTAAAACTGGGTATAAAAGAGTATGATCAAAGTGTAAACTTGCGTTTTACTGTTGATGAAGATGATTCACACTCATAACTCCTGATAGTTCTACTCGTCACACTCCGATCAATCTATCGTAAGCAAGCAATTGCATACATAAGCACTCATGCAAAAGAATCGAACAAAAGAACTTGGAAAACTTCGAAAACAAGCAATTAACTCTTGCAACTGAAAACAATTTCTAACAGTACCAAAATTGGGTAGATTTGGTCTTATCACAAAGATTTAGGTCAAGAGCTTTGATTAGGAAAAGAATCAATTAAATCGGAGTTACGAAACTCAAGTTATGAACAAAATGAGTTTGAATTCAAATCTGTTTGACACTCAAATTTTAAACTTTCAAAAATATGTTTAAGTTGGTTATCTGGACAGAGGGGATCATAACGAAGAATTTGGCGTTGGTTTTGTTGGATTTGGACAAACGAGCAAGAAGTTGTGCTAGATTGAAAAACAAGGACTGATCTGTAAGAAAAGTATTTGCTACTGGGTCCCTCGCTACGTGACAGAAAAGCTAATGAACGAGCGTTCACTACAGAACTAAAATAACGAATTCGTTCGCTGCAGGGACCTAACCAGTGAACGTTCACTAACTAAAGGATACCGGTTAAAAAACAATGTGATCTAATCTTGGCCGTCGATCCTAGATCGATGATGGTAAAATAAAAACTGTTCGGGCTAACTAAAAACTGGACAGGTTTATTTGTAAACGATGGGTTCATTGGTTGAACCGAACAAACCAAAAAAACAAGAGGAGACTTGTGGCGCTTACAGAGGGCATGGTCGCTGGCTCAGGCGATGACTCCGGCTAGGCAGACAAAGGCAGGGAGTGGCGGCGGCTCCAGCGTGGGGTCGGGTGGCGCTGGATGACGGGGTCAGGCAGGAGGTGACGCTGGGGGAGTTCAGGCGAACCGTGGCTCCGGCGAGGTAGCTTCGGCCGTGGACGACGGTAACGAGGCGGTGGCTCCGGTGGTTCTCCATATCGTCTGAGAGCACGGGGAGGTGTGGCGCGGCAGGGCAGACATGATGGTGGTGGCGGAGGTGATCGGAAGGGGAGGGTGGAGGCGCGGCAAGGCGGCAGAGCTCGGTGAAGCTTCGCAAACTCCGGCGAGATCAGAATGACTCCCTAGGGCATGGGAGATCAAGGTTTTCACGAAAATCGGACGAGGAAGTGTAGGGGAGTATTTATAGGTGGCATGTCTTGCGGAAGGGAAACAAATCGAGCGAATCCCACGAGGATTTGGATTGGCAGGAACAAACTCATGCGCATGCAGGATTTAGGCGTGGCTTGAGGAAGAAGATAACGCGGGCCCCACTGTCAGTCAGAGGGAGAGGCGAGCGAGAATGAGAGGAGGGGTCGGGCGACCAAAGTGAAGCGCTTCGCGCGCGAGCTGTGGGCTGATTTCACTGGCTGGGCTGCGGCTGGTGCGAGCCTAGGTGGCTGGGTTCCTTTTTTTATTTAAAAAATAGAGGACACATAGTGCTCACAAAACAAATCTAACTAATTTTAAACAATTGGAAAATTTGCACATAAATCCTAGGGAGTATATAGGTACATGTACACATTTTTGTTTGACCAAATAAAATACATATAAAATTACAAAAATTGCAGAAACATTCTATTGCAATAAATTAATTCAATAGGCTTTTTAAAATGTCCAAATGACTTAGAACTAATCCCCCACTATTTTTCCTTTGGAGGGAGTCATTTTACCCTCACTCATAATTAATCTTTTCATATAATTTTTTTAAATAAAACCCAATGAAAATCATTTTTAAAATACAAAAATGATTTCAAATTTGTTTTCTCCTAATTTTACATTGAAGGGAATCATTTTACCCTTATTTCCATTCATTTACTTTTAGGAGGAAAATAATTTGAATAAAAGCCAAATAACTCCATATTGAAAGTGGGTTTCAAAATAACTTCAAAGGGACTTTCAATTTGATTCTTTGTAACTTCCAACTCTCTTTCTTAGCATTTGAAGAAGTCATTTTATCTTCTCTCATGAAACTCATTGAGTTGCTAAAGTTTTCGAATTTGAATTATTTGCAAATGAAATTCAAATATTTTCAAAAACCCTTCTCATTTATTTAAATGGAATAAGTCATATCATCTTCACTATAGGGGTTTATATTTGAAAAAAATTGAATTCATAGAGATCATAATGCAAAGTGAAAGCTTGGGAAAGTCATTTCATTCCCTCTCATTCATTTTTCAAAAGTTTCAAGTTTCACTCAATTTCACACTAGCAACCACACCACAATCAAACAATCAATCAAAACTATTTATTTAATATAACATTCCAAAATATAGAATTTTGGGATGTTACAGAGGGAGGGAGAGGGACCGACAAGGTTTGTGTTTGTATGCGTGCAATAAAAATGAAGATTGTCGGCTAGAGAGAGAACAAGAGTCTGGGATGGGGGGGGTCGCGTTTATCCATCGAAGACTGATATAAACCATGTTTCAACATAATTTGCATTCAAATATTCGAATTGGAGAACATCGTTTTTGCAATCCACACATGAACGGAGATATGCGTATCAAACAAGTTCATTAATTTGACTTTCACCATGTTCATGGAGTACTATAATACAACATGCGACTCAATTGAGGTGTTCAATTTTCGATTTAGTTCACAATTTTGACCGGGTGAACGGACTATTTCATTCAATCGAGATATTTCATTTGGGTTTGATTGTCGTTTTTGAGTGGGTCAACTTTTTGTGAAATAGTAAATCGTTACCAACGAGCATGCAAAAGCACATTAGTCCCGAGCATCATCTCACCATCTAAAAAAGAAATGGCAAGCTAATAAATTTGATTCCAATAGACTTGGTAAGATAGATGTGGATGCTCGTTCGCCCAAAATTTGAACGAACCGAACACCTTCTACTCACTGGAATTCACCCGAGCAAATAAATGGGTGACGCGAAATTACCGGCCTATGAGCGACACACGTCAATTGGCCTGTTGTACATTGAGGGTAGGTTTGTAACTTCATCCAAGCGCACCTCCTCCTCGGCCGAAATGGCGGCGCCAAATAATTCATAAACCATGGGTGGAAAAACACCCTCTCCTCGGCCGAAATCGCTCGTGCCCACTATTTCAAAACACACCCTCCTCGTCCGAAATCGCTCGCGCCCACTATTTCAAAATGTGCCCTCCTCGCCCGAAATCGTTGTCGCCCATTATTTGGGAGAAGTTACCCTACTATCCCGGACCCTCAAGACACAAACCCTAGCCCAGAAGCCAAAAGGCAGGGGTAGAACTATAACTTCCCCCACATTTCAGACAAATGCATCCGTAAGACATGGTTCCCCCTCCCAATTCCCCATTCATACAGCATGGGCGCCCAATCACCTTTTCCCCAACCACAAAACCTCAACCCCTCCTCCATGGTGACCCCCACCACACCAAATTCATTGCCACCCTCCTCCCCAATGCTAGAGCCGCTATCCATTTGCCGTCGTGCACTAGGCCGTGTGCCTCTTACTCTGTGCTGCTGGAGCTGCCTCGATAACGATTGCATGAACCGTACCGGAGCCAATTCACCCGCGCCATTGTGCACGACGCCGAAGTGGCTCCAACTTTGGACGCGTCCAAGGCCCTGGCGCTGCTTCCCCGTAGCCGTTTATTAATAATCCATTTATTAATCTAATTGAAATTTCATATTAAGCACACAATATATTTCATTTTCATATTAAGGAAGCAGGATTTCATAATTGAAATACATCAGAGTACAACATCATATAGATTCAGCACTCAGCTACCCCATTACACAACTGCACCAGCACCAAGTTTCACATGCAACATCTATAACCTTTCGAAATTAGCATGATAGATGGTACATAGATAGATGAATCTCATCTGGAAAATTGCTGAAGCAGAAGGCGAATATTGAGCCTTCATTTATGTTGAAGGTCTTTGCAACATTAGGCCAATGCCTGTGGATGATTGATCGTTCATCCTCCGTCCTCTTCAGGAACACTTCAATATTCAACAGTGGGTTTTGTATGAATACCTTCCTCGCCTCCTAACCATACAGGTGGTTCAGAGGTAATCATCAGTGAACTGCTTTGGAAAGGCCTGAAAACAAGGATGTGCATAAATATCTTCTCCATATTTGAAATGGGGCAAAGGCATAAAAACGACATGGTGTAATAATTAGTACCATCCTGTAGTGAACTGATGTCTTCTTCATTGTGTAGACAAAGATCTTGTTGTTTTTTGTCGCTAATTTATTTATCCTAACAATCTTTCTGAGTTTCTTGACTTGACCGATATTCATGGAGAACTCATTTCCCCATATACAAAAAGGGTCGAACAGTGGGTCAAAACCTCTGATAGCAGGACCTGCATGTGCAAGACCAAATTGTTAGAAACCTATATATTAGAATGGTTCCTGCAAGTGCACAATATTATGCTATTAGACAACGGACCATGCATGTGCAAACCTCAATTTATAAACCTCAGTGCTTCCCATTGTTTCCCTACAACACATATAAGGTAGTTAGTGATCAGGTTAAGTGAGGGTTCGCATGCTATCAGTAAAATATGTTGATGAAAAATAAGCACATTGCAGATTCATTAGATTAATTCAAGCCACATGGAAAACCCATTTATCCAAACCAAGCATGATAAAGAAGTAGGAAATATAGCAATTGTATATGTTTCTCATATATTAAGTGCAGTCAAATTCGATTTATTCCTCACATGCACAACAAAACAAAATTCTACCCATGACAGTTGGACATCACATTGCAGAATTGAACCAAGCAGTTAACTAAAACCCACAACAAATGAATCAAACATTAACTGAGCACCACATTGCACAATATAACATACTCCTAATAGAAGATCAGACAGTTAACCAAACCAAGCATCCTTAACAACTCGCAAATATAGCAATTGTATTTGTTTCTCATGTATTTAGTACAGCCAAATTCGATTTATTTCTCACTGGTATACAATAACAGAATGCACCCACAACAATTGAACATCGCATTGCAGAATTGAACCAAACAATTAACTAAACACCACAACAAATGAACCAAACGTTAACTGAGCACCACCTTGCACAATGTATAACATACTAGAAGATCAGACAGTTAACCAAATCAAGCATGCTTGACAACTTGGAAATATAGTAATTGTATTTGTTTCTCATGTATTTTGTAAAGATAAATTTGATTTATTTCTCACATGAAAGACAACACAAAATTGCACCCGAAGAATTGAACATCACATTTGCAGAACTGAACCAAACAGTTAACTGAACACGACAACTAATTAACCAAATAGTTAATAAGTGAGCACCACATTGCAAGATATATAGAACATATACACTAGAGCAACATATTGCATGGTAAAAGTAGATAGGACAATTCACTAGAATTTGTTAAGGAAACACACGAGCAACACATGCAACGGGTAAACCAAGCATGCTTAACGGCCATAGCTAGCAAACTAAACATAGGTCCTTATAGTGAGCTCATAAGACAAGCTACTCCTCATCGTCAGAGATATCGATGATGATTGGCTCCTTTGACATGGAAGAGGGTGAGGCCTCCACATCGTGGGTGCCCTCATCGTAGTGGTGAGTTTCCTGAGCCACTCCGGGCACCAACCTTCTGGCTCTCGAGTTGAGTAAGCACAGGCATGCTGAGAAAACACCTCGTAGTCTTCGTCAAAGGCATCGACGGTGGCATCGAGAAAACGCCATGAACTGTCGTTTAAATCATCCAACCGCATAGTGTTGTCGGTGCGTGAGGCATTGATGTCTACTACACAACCTTCTTCTTATAGACGTTGTTGGGCCTCCAAGTGCAGAGGTTTGTAGGACAGTAGCAAATTTCCCTCAAGTGGATGACCTAAGGTTTATCAATCCGTAGGAGGCGTAGGATGAAGATGGTCTCTTTCAAGCAACCTTGCAACCAAATAACAAAGAGTCTCTTGTGTCCCGAACACACCCAATACAATGGTAAATTATATAGGTGCACTAGTTCGGCGAAGAGATGGTGATACAAGTGCAATATGGATGGTAGATAAAGGTATTTGTAATCTGAAAATATAAAAACAGCAAGGTAACTAATGATAAAAGTGAGCGTAAACGGTATTGCAATGTGTCGAAACAAGGCCTAGGGTTCATACTTTCGCTAGTGTAAGTTCCCTCAACAATGATAACATAATTGGATCACATAACTATCCCTCAACATGCAACAAAGAGTCACTCCAAAGTCACTAATAGCGGAGAACAAACGAAGAGATTATGGTAGGGTACGAAACCACCTCAAAGTTATTCTTTCCAATCAATCCGTTGGGCTATTCCTATAAGTGTCACAAATAGCCCTAGAGTTCGTACTAGAATAACACCTTAAGACACAAATCAACCAAAACCCTAATGTCACCTAGATACTCCAATGTCACCGCAAGTATCCGTGGGTATGATTATACGATATGCGTCACACAATCTCAGATTCATCTATTTAACCAACACAAAGGACCTCAAAGAGTGCCCCAAAGTTTCTACCGGAGAATCACGACGAAAACGTGTGCCAACCCCTATGCATAGGTTCATGAGCGGAACCCGCAAGTTGATCACCAAAACATACATCAAGTGAATCACGTGGTATCCCATTGTCACCACAGATACGCACGGCAAGACATACATCAAGTGTTCTCAAATCTTTAAAGACTCAATCTGATAGGATAACTTCAAAGGGGAAACTCAATTCATTACAAGAGAGTAGAGGGGGAGGAGAAACATAAGATCCAACTATAATAGCAAAGCTCACGATACATCAAGATCGTGCCAAATCAAGAACACGAGAGAGAGAGATCAAACACATAGCTACTGGTACATACCCACAGCCCCGAGGGAGAAATACTCCCTCCTCGTCATGGAGAGCACCGGGATGATGAAGATGGCCACCAGAGAAGGATTGCCCCCTCCGGCAGGGTGCCGGAACGGGTCTAGATTGGATTTCGGTGGCTACGGAGGCTTTAGGCGGCGGAACTCTTAATCTATTGTCTGCTCTCTAAGTTTTAGGGTACATGAGTATATATGGGTGCAGGAAGTACGTCGGTGGAGCTTCGGGGGCCCCACTAGGCAGGGGGCGCACCCTAGGGGGGCCACCCTCATGAGCACCTCCCTTGGCTCCTCACGTGGGGTCCAAGTCCATCCGGTAGCTTTCCTTCCAAAAATAACTTCTCCAGTTGATTTCGTTCCGTTTTGACTCCGTTTGATATTCCTTTTCTTCGAAACACTGAAATAGGAAAAAAACAGCAAATCTGGGCTGGGCCTTTGGTTAATAGGTTAGTCCCAAAAATATTATAAAAGTGGATAATAAAGCCCAATATTACCCAAAACAGTAGATAACATAGCATGGAGCAGTCAAAAATTATAGATATGTTGGAGACGTATCAAGCATCCCCAAGCTTAATTCCTGCTCGTCCTCGAGTAGGTAAATGATAAAAACAGAATTTTTGATGCGGAGTGCTACTTGGCATAATTTCAATGTAATTCTTCTTAATTGTGGTATGAATATTCAGATCCGAAAGATTCAAGACAAAAGTTCATATTGACATAAAAATGATAATACATCAAGCATACTAACTAAGCAATTATGTCTTCTCAAAATAACATGGCCAAAGAAAGTTTATCCCTACAAAATCATATAGTTTAGTCATGTTTCATTTTCGTCACACAAGAATTCTCTCATCATGCACAACCCCGATGACAAGCCAAGCAATTGTTTCATACTTTAGTAATCTCAAACTCATAAACTTCCACACAATACATGAGCGCGAGCCATGGATATAGCACTATGGGTGGAATAGAATATAATGAGGGGGGTTATGTGGGGAAGATAAAAAGGAGAAAGTCTCACATCAACGAGGCTAATCAATGGGCTATGGAGATGCCCACCGATTGATGTTAATGCAAGGAGTAGGGATTGCCATGCAACGGATGCACTAGAGCTATAAATGTATGAAAGCTCAACAAAATAAACTAAGTGGGTGTGCATCCAACTTGCTTGCTCACGAAGACCTAGGGCACTTGAGGAGGCCCATTGTTGGAATATACAAGCCAAGTTCTATCATGAAAAATTCCCACTAGTATATGAAAGTGACAAAACAAGAGACTCTCTACTATGAAGATCATGGTGCTACTTTGAAGCACAAGTGTGGTAAAAGGATAGTAGCATTGTCCCTTCTCTCTTTTTCTCTCATTTTCATTTTTTTGGGCCTTCTCTCTTTTTTATGGCCTTTCTCTTTTTTTGGGCCTTCTCTCTTTTATGGCCTTTCTCTTTTTTTATTTTTTTATTCCTCACTTGGGACAATGCTCTAGAAAATGATGATCATCACACTTCTATTTATTTACAACTCAATGATTACAACTCGATACTAGAACAAAGATGACTCTATATGAATGCCTCCGGCGGTGTACCGGGATTGCGATGAATCAAGTGTGACATGTATGAAAAATTATGGACGGTGGCTTTGCCACAAATACGATGTCAACTACATGATCATGCAAAGCAATATGACAATGATGATGCGTGTCATAATAAACGGAATGGTGGAAAGTTGCATGGCAATATATCTCGGAATGGCTATGGAAATGCCATAGTAGGTAGGTATGGTGTCTGTTTTGAGGAAGATATAAGGAGGTTTATGTGTGACAGAGCGTATCATATCACGGGGTTTGGATGGACCGGCGAAGTTTGCACCAACTCTCAATGTGAGAAAGGGCAATGCACGGTACCGAAGAGGCTAGCAAGGATGGAAGGGTGAGAGTGCGTATAATCCATGGACTCAACATTAGTCATAAAGAACTCACATACTTATTGCAAAGATCTACAAGTCATAAAAACCTCGGTACTACGCGCATGCTCCTAGGGGGATAGATTGGTAGGAAAAGACCATCGCTCGTCCCGACCGCCACTCACGAGGACAATCAATTAACACCTCATGTTTCAAATTTGTTAATAACGTTTACCATACGTGCATGCTACGGGACTTGCAAACTTCAACACAAGCATTTCTCAATTTCACAACTACTCAACTAGCACGACTTTGATATTATTACCTCCATATCTCAAAACAATCATCAAGCATCAAACTTCTCTTAGTATTCAACACACTCATAAGAAAGTTTTTACTAATCTTGTATACCTATCATATTAGGATTTTAAGAAAATTACCATGCTATTTAAGACTCTCAAAATAATCTAAGTGAAGCATGAAAATTCATCTATTTCTTCAAAATAAAACTAACACCATGCTCTAAAAGATATAAGGGAAGCACTAGAGCATCGACAAACTACTCCGAAAGATATAAGTGAAGATCAATGAGTAGTTGAATAATTATGCAACTATGTGATATCAGGACCCCGACTCGATGTCACATCGATCTAGCCGGTAACACCTCATATCACTTTGCGGCCTCACGCACGGTATCCCCACGGGTGTCGCCTTACCTTTGCCCGGGACCGTTTGCGCCTTTTGGCTCACGTATATGACAGTGTCGCTAGCATCCATATGATAAGGAGCCCGGGCTGACATGACTAGTCGTAAACCCAAAGTGGCACAGACTTACAGGGACAGGCATTCATGACCCAGCTTCGAACGTGTCGGTCATCAGCAAGTGGGTCCGGGCTGTAGCACTGGGCTAGCAGGACTCCGGTAAACCGGGCTGTAGCGGGCTAACAGGACTCCGGTACTCAAAGCGTGACATTTCCCCGAAGGGACAGACACAGGAACGAAGAAGGACACATGCCGGCCAGCCTAAGTGTTCCAGAGCAGTAGCAAGCTACCATGGCTCAGCGGTAACACTAGGAGACATTTCCCGGTAAGAGAGGCTACTAAAGATAAACAACTAGATAGTCAGATCCCACACATACCAAGCATTTCAATAACATACACACAATATGCTCGATATGTGCAATACAACATGGCATCACAAAATGACTCTACGACTCAAGTAGTTTATTCAATAGGCTCCGAGGAGCGAGACATTACAAACATGGGTCTCATGACCCAACAATCAGAGCATACAAGTCAAGGCACAAGCGGAAGCTATCATGTCTGAGTACAGACATCTATAAATGAAAAAAGGCTGAGAAGCCTGACTATCTACCAGATCCTGCCGAGGGCACAAGATCGTAGCTGAGGTATCAAGCTAAACGTCGAAGTCCAAGCGGAACTACTAGTGAGACTGAAGTCTCTCTGCAAGAACATAAAATAGGCAAACGTGAGTACAAATGTACCCAGCAAGACTTACATCAGAACTAACTACATATGCATCATTATCAACAAAGGGGTGGTGGGGTTTAACTGCAGCAAGCCAGCTTTGACTCGGTGGCTATCCTAAACTATGACTGCAAGCGACTCTTTTGAGGTGGCGCACACGAGTCCACATATTCACCATATCAATACACCACTATGGATCCGCTCCCGTCTCCCTCCGAGAACGCCATCCATAGCACTCACGCTTATCTTGCGTATTTTAGAGTATCCACTTTCACTTGTCTATGAACTATGCAAGGGGTCCAAGTTTCCATATCCGAGGAATCCGGCTATTCGAATAGATGATGTTAACCCTGCAGGGGTGTACTTCTTCACACACGCTCTCGCCACTTACCGCCCTGTACACGTCATGTACCTCGGCAACCTTCAAGCGGAAGCCGGGCGAGGGAGTCGGCCACGACCTGACTAATCGAACAAGTCTCTAGTCCAGGTTTATCGCCTATTCGGGTTCCATCCGCAAGGAGATCCGGCCGGGGTGTCGCTCACGGCCCCAAACGATGTGAGCAGGGTTCCCAAGCCCACCAACCGGGTGCCACTTGGTACACCGTGCCACTGTGCCTAGTCTGTCCCAAGCCCACCTGTACCGGGTGCCACTTGGTAGACTACTAACACTACCTACAAACACCAGAAACTAGTTGCAACTCCTGGACAGAGATCAAGTTGATTAATAAGTCGAGAGGGCTTGGAGCGCCCGGAGCCCAATGTGTGGTAGTAACTGATCATGGATCCCAAACACAGAACTCAGTTCCTGAGGACGGCTGCAATGAGACAACCCACCATGTACTCCTACATGGCCTCTCACCGCTACCTTTACCAAATCGTGTTCACACACTTAGCTCACACACAGTAGGACATGTTCACACGCCTCTGATTCATCCCCGATGAATCAGACCTGACTCAACTCTAAGCAGTAGCAGGCATGACAAACAAGCATGAATGAGTAGGCACAACAGGGCTCAAACAACTCCTACTCATGCTAGTGGGTTTCATCTATTTACTGTGGCAATGACAGGTCATGCAAAGGATAAAGGGTTCAGCTACCGCAGCAAGTATCAAATATGTCGTTGTTGTCCTAATGCAGTAAAAGAGAGCAGGAGCGAGAGAGTGGGATTTTATCGGAATGAACAAGGGGGTTTTGCTTGCCTGGCACTTCTGAAGATAGCATTGAGTCTTCATCAGTGTCAACGATCACATCATCGGTATCACGTCTATCGAGAGGGGACAAACACCGACAACACAGAAGGGAACACAATCAATGCAATGCACAATATGATGCATGATCATGACATGGCAAAATGAATGTGTGTTGGGCTAATGCAACTGAAACCAGATTAAATGGAGTTGGTTTGAATCCAAGATTCAAATTCAAACTCCATATGTGGATATTTAAATGCCCTTTATATGATTTGTGCTAAACAGCAGCTATAAGTTGTTCTAACATGCATGAAAATGGTACAGATGGATTCCTTGAATTTTTCTGATAATTTTTCATATATAAATTATTTAATTTGGAGTTACGGTTAATTTTCTATGAATTTTAGAAGTTTATACAATTTTCTGGAATTTCCTGAATTATAATAAATCCAGAAAATGGTTTATTGCGTCAGCATTGCGTCACTATGACGTCAGCAGGTCAACAGACGCTGCTGGTGGTCAAACCTGACGTGTGGGGGCCACACGTCAGTGACACAGTGCTGGCTGGAGTCACAGACATGTGGGGCCGGTCAAAGGCCACGTCAGCGAGGTCAACGCCGACGCGTGGGGTCACTGCAATTAGATTAAACTTAATCTATTTTAGTTAGCCGGTTAGTTAGGCCGTGGGGACCGGCTGTCAGTGGCTCTGGGGGGTTAGTTAGTGGGGTCATTAGCGCTAATGACGACGCCACGTCAGATACGCCGGCGATGAGTCGCCGGTGACCACAGAACACGGCGGGGCACGCCGGACTTGCGCTAGAGGCGTCAGTTTGGCGCGCTGAGGGCACCAGGGGATGGCCCTTGCTCCCGCGCATCCAGAGGACCGAGTGGGAGGTCGTGGGGTCGACGGAGCTCGCCGGAACGGAGCTCGCGGCGGCGGCCGGAGTTCGGGCGAGACGCGAGCGAGAGCTAGGGGGCACGGGAAGGCGAGCTGGGGCGTGCTACGGGCTTGTGGAGACGGTCTGAGCACGATGGTGCACTCAGGTGGGAGCTCCAGTGGGTCTGGCCACGATGGCGACGAGGCACGGCGGCGGCGAGCTTCGGCCGTGGTGGAAGAAGGAGCTAGGGGACGAAATCAGGTGCGGGGATTGAGGGGAAGAGAAGAGGAACTCACGGGGAGTCGGATGAGACGCTAAGTGGGCTCGGGGACGTCCTGTCGGCGGCGAATCGAACGGCGGCGAGTTCCGGTGGCCGAGGAGGGGAACGGCGACGTGGGCGGCGATGCAGGGCTCCCGGCGTCACGTGAGTTGGTGGAGACGAAGAAGAAGGCGCGGCGGTTCTTCTGGAGGCATCGGCGAGGCGAGGGGTGGCCGGTGGCCGCGGCGAACGGCGTCGGTGGCGACGGCTGTGCTCGGCACGAGAGGGAGAGAGGAACAGAGGAGGGGGAGAGCTCGGGGGAGAGTGAGGGAGTTCGTGGGGGCCGCGTGGCGTCTCCAGGGAGTAGTGGAGGCAAGCAGGGAGGCAGGAGGTGGCCGAAGCAGGGAGGAGGTGGCCGGGGCGCGTGGCCGCGCGCACCGGGCACGTGCCCGTCCTCCTGGCATAGGAGGAAGGCGACAGGGGAGGGAGGCGGTGGTGGGCTGGGCCAGCGGGAGGAGCTGGCCAGCTGGGCCGGCTACAGGTAAGTGGCCCAGGTAGTCTCTCTCTCTCTCTTTCTTTTTTTTAAATACTGTTTTTATTTATTGTTTTCTATTTTGTTCTGTTTTGTTTTAGTTTAGGAAAATACTAAACCATTTTAATAAATTCTGTAGTTTATTATGTGGCTTACTAAAATATATACCAAGCCACTCACAAACTTCCAGAATTATTTGGAGTCATATTTAATATATATTAAATATAAATCCAAAGCAATTAGTTATTGGATTAATTCAAATGGCCAAAATAATTATCTCTGTGACTCCAAAAATATTGGTTTAAATTTTACCTCTTACCAATATTTTTATGGAATAACAGGAACATTTTCTTGGACACATTTGAGAAGATTTAATTGTTGGTTATTTTTAGAGGTTTCCTGAGGCTTTTGAAAATTCCTCAATTCAAATTTCATTTGAATTTAAACATGATGCAGCAACCAAGCTAGTCCAAGGCCAGGGTAAGGCTAGGGATGTGACAACTCACCCCCACTAAACAAGAATCTCGTCTCGAGATTCCAGCGTAGGGTAAGGTGAAAGGTAAACGCAACTAGTATAATCTTCACGATCCAGGGTGCACTTCAGTTGAACGTTGATTCATTCACCATTATTGTCTTGAAGTCTTGCTCTGAGAAATCTTGCCAACATGACATGGAGGAAAGAAGGAGACCCTAGAAGGGTCGATCTCCTCGAAGATCGAACAACTCAAGATTAACTTACGGAATGAGACATAGAACCATCTTTCGGGTTGAGACACGAGATACACATCAATAGGGGTGGAAGAAACGGATGACGAAGGTTCACTAGGAAGACAACAATTTCATACCTAAGAAGGTGGTGAACGATTGTCAACGTAGCGAGGAGTTGAGTTGCCATGATACCACAACGAGACACCTGGAGGAGGGTGATTTGTAGATTATTATCTTAAGTGGCAAAAAGAATTACCTTTGATATAGAGATCATCGAGACTCTCTATATCAGCCTAAGGCAAATCACAGTGATCGATTGGCGGGGGTCGGTAGAATGGCATACTCGGACTTGGATGATGTGGATTACCTTGTTGAAGACAACATAATGAATGAATTTGCTTACCACCGGAAATGGGAGAGACCCATGGTAGAATGGCACATTGGTGGTGCATGCTGGGAACAAAATGCAAATGATGGGAATGATTCTGGTAACTGGGGAAGAACCCAACAATAGAGAGTGAATTTACTGTTTGAAAGGATCATAGCATTGCCGAGGAAACTGAGAGTAATCCCAGTTAGAGCCGATGATAACACGTAACGCTTGTGCGTGCTCTCAAGAACTTGAGCATTTCCACATTCATCAAGATTCCACCAATATCCGTGTCAAGGATTCTGGCAACACAACTTGCTATCATGATGAATGGTGATGGAGGATGCAGATGCAAAGGAAGATAACACCTTCTCAGATTTCACCCTTGACGGGGCCAAGGAAATAAAATCTGGATGATCGACCGAGAGACATTTAGCACTCCGCTTCTAATGTTCTCCTTGATGTGCTAGCGTATCCCATTCATAGATATGGTTTGATAACTAGAACATCAAGTAAAAGGTCGGACTTCGGGAACACAAAAATCCATAGGGGCAACTAGGGAGTAAACCCTACGAAATCCCTATGAGGAGGTGGCCAACTTCATCAATCAAGATATTATAATAACAGATCTTCCGGCTGGGTGTGTTGGCCACGACATCCACTTAACCGGTTTCAGAGAGACCATTATTATAATTCTTGGGAAATATTCCAACCATCATATCTGCCTGAGATTCAGATCTGGTTGGTGTCAGGATATTCCAGACTCATCGAGTCTAGGAAGAAAAACGGAAGTTTGCAACACAAATCGACGAGATGACGTTGCGGGATTCTCGGGAGATGAACTACGATAGCAAGCTCCAAAACATGAGCTGGTTCTGCTACAAACATGTGAACACGCTGCCTCAGACAAACATGATCACATGGTAGTCTTACAATAAAACACTACCGAGTTCTGGTTAGGAACCATCAGCGAGGATATCGAAGTTCTTTCATAAGTCCGGATTAGCTCTTATGAAGATACTCCTTCTCTTTGAACAAATCAGTCAGTGGCTTGGTGTGCTAGGATATACATATGGAATGAAGATGATCAGTCTAACAGACCACAGAATTCTTCGCACGTGCATGACCGACTTGGGATGATTCCAAAGGAGCAAAAACGAACTTTCTCGAATTCACGACGGCAGCTTACATCAAAATGCACGTGAATCAAAGGAAGTCACTCCTTTCATCAAACAAGTACTTCATGAGCTAGCATGAAGAAAATGCTTTCAAAAGTTCCCAACACTAACTTAATGTTCAACAGAATTATGGAGAAGATAAGGATGTTGTCAATGGACTCAACAACAACTCATCGGAATTTCCATATCACTGGACTTCCACCATCGTGTGAACACGGTGATAGCATTGGTCAGACCCAAAAAATATAATGGTGTATGCTCGAGGGATCAACCACGAGTAAGACAACATTACGAACATCGTTGGTTCTGACTTGATTTGACGATAGCCCACACTCAAATCAAAGGATTGATAAGACAATAGGTCCAGCAACTGATCACAGAGGCCAATCGATGAAGATATCACCTTTCTTCAACACACACTACACAAGAATATCCCTTTGGAACGAACTAAGTTAGGCAAGCTTTTATCTCCCAACTCTCCAAGTTGTCGTTTAGCTTAACCAACTAGCTCAGGGATATCTAACACCGACTCTTGGAGAGAAGGTGGTTCACAAGAAACCAACTTGATCACGAGCTCAACATAGCGGTCAGGTGACAACCTGGTAATACTTCTGAGAAGATATTCAGAAAATCACGAACCACCGATATGTTACTAAGCTCGAGAACAATCTCGCTTTTGAGGGCAAGACGATATGATCAAATGGGTGAGGACTTGACAAGATCCTAGCTCATCAATCGAAGGGTGCACCAAAATAAGGACTAGGTAGCACGACCAATCTTAGAATGATGATTCACTAACCAACATACTAAGAATGAAATTATTATCCTTTAACTACCAAGCAACAGAGTTGCTAGCAGTATTGATTTCACACATCACAATTCATTTGTCAGTATTCCGGTTGCATCAACACGAGGGCCGAGGAATGAACAGTGATGGCAAGAAGTATCACTGTACCAAGAGTTCATAGGATGGTGTGCAATTCCTATAACAATCTCGATATAAAATATGTAATACTCCAAGGTAGAACAGAACCAAAAGCTGGATTGGCATTTGATCTGCGGAATACAACTGCTTTGACCCAATCCTGGATATGGAAGAGGTACTGGAATTTGTTTCTCCCAGTCATTCTGCGATAGAATGGCTTGACGGACCACAAGAGTAATAGGCATCGATAAGCGAACGCACGCATACTCTTGACTATCAATTGATAGACGAGGGTCAGAATACAACTAAAGGGAACAACTCAAAGGAACATATAATTTTCTGAGTTGTGGATGCATAGATTAGTATGTCGAACCAAGTTCAACATAATTCTTCCGGATAATCCATGCAGCAAGGTAGAACTGGCAGAGTCACGATTTATGAATGGAGAACTCCTCAAGAATAATCCTGTTGTGATATTTCAGTTCAACGAGGAACTTCTACCATAAGTAGTTCATGGTATTTGGAAGAAGAAGATACCACGGACTTCGAGGACTATCGCAAAGGTTACTGATATACTAAAGGAACTAGCAACACTATCAACATGATGTAAGTAGGGTGAATATCGGGTTTAAGAACCCAGGAATAGAATACCTATTACTAAGTAGCATCACGGGATGCTTCCGAGAATAAAGGCCAGAATCTTCACACTAGGACACAAATCATGGATAGACCACTAGATGATCCCCTAAGCACTTAGGGTCATAATAATAATTCCAACATATATGTCGAGGCAATAATTACCTCAACACACCGATTAGTGTGGTTAATCTGGCCCATGGGAACATTGAACCGGGAAGAAAGGATTTGCAAATGCATCAGACTACTTAGAAACTTGGGATGACTCGGACAGCATAACGGCTGTAAATGCTCAGAAAAGATTTGAGACATTCACAAAAATGGTGGCATAACCACTCAGAAGCACAATATCAAGGTTCCGAGATCAACAGTTAACATACGGAAGTAGTAGGAACTGAACTGAGACTTAAATCCAACAATTCTATAAGTCTACGGATTAGTAACACGTGATCCTGATAGAAAGAAGGGATAGCCTAGTTCTTAATCCCCGCAGGAAAGATAAGATGACTCAGATCAGAAGGCATAAGGTATAAGGAGTAAAAAAAGAGCCTTACGTTCCATCCCACAATCAATTCCCTTATATAACTAAAGAATTTCTAGACTCAACTTCGACCAGTTTGGCTTGGTAATCCTACAGGCAGTCAAGCTCTGATACCAACGCTGTCAGGACCCCGACTCGATGTCACATCGATCTAGCCGGTAACACCTCATATCACTTTGCGGCCTCACGCACGGTATCCCCACGGGTGTCGCCTTACCTTTGCCCGGGACCGTTTGCGCCTTTTGGCTCACGTATATGATAGTGTCGCTAGCATCCATATGATAAGGAGCCCGGGCTGACATGACTAGTCGTAAACCCAAAGTGGTACAGACTTACAGGGACAGGCATTCATGACCCAGCTTCGAACGTGTCGGTCATCAGCAAGTGGGTCCGGGCTGTAGCACTGGGCTAGCAGGACTCTGGTAAACCGGGCTGTAGCGGGCTAACAGGACTCCGGTACTCAAAGCGTGACATTTCCCCGAAGGGACAGACACAGGAACGAAGAAGGACACATGCCGGCCAGCCTAAGTGTTCCAGAGCAGTAGCAAGCTACCATGGCTCAGCGGTAACACTAGGAGACATTTCCCGGTAAGAGAGGCTACTAAAGATAAACAACTAGATAGTCAAATCCCACACATACCAAGCATTTCAATAACATACACACAATATGCTCGATATGTGCAATACAACATGGCATCACAAAATGACTCTACGACTCAAGTAGTTTATTCAATAGGCTCCGAGGAGCGAGACATTACAAACATGGGTCTCATGACCCAACAATCAGAGCATACAAGTCAAGGCACAAGCGGAAGCTATCATGTCTGAGTACAGACATCTATAAATGAAAAAAGGCTGAGAAGCCTGACTATCTACCAGATCCAGCCGAGGGCACAAGATCGTAGCTGAGGTATCAAGCTAAACGTCGAAGTCCAAGCGGAACTACTAGTGAGACTGAAGTCTCTCTGCAAGAACATAAAATAGGCAAACGTGAGTACAAATGTACCCAGCAAGACTTACATCAGAACTAACTACATATGCATCATTATCAACAAAGGGGTGGTGGGGTTTAACTGCAGCAAGCCAGCTTTGACTCGGTGGCTATCCTAAACTATGACTGCAAGCGACTCTTTTGAGGTGGCGCACACGAGTCCACATATTCACCATATCAATACACCACTATGGATCCGCTCCCGTCTCCCTCCGAGAACACCATCCATAGCACTCACGCTTATCTTGCGTATTTTAGAGTATCCACTTTCACTTGTCTATGAACTATGCAAGGGGTCCAAGTTTCCATATCCGAGGAATCCGGCTATTCGAATAGATGATGTTAACCCTGCAGGGGTGTACTTCTTCACACACGCTCTCGCCACTTACCGCCCTGTACACGTCATGTACCTCGGCAACCTTCAAGCGGAAGCCGGGCGAGGGAGTCGGCCACGACCTGACTAATCGAACAAGTCTCTAGTCCAGGTTTATCGCCTATTCGGGTTCCATCCGCAAGGAGATCCGGCCGGGGTGTCGCTCACGGCCCCAAACGATGTGAGCAGGGTTCCCAAGCCCACCAACCGGGTGCCACTTGGTACACCGTGCCACTGTGCCTAGTCTGTCCCAAGCCCACCTGTACCGGGTGCCACTTGGTAGACTACTAACACTGCCTACAAACACCAGAAACTAGTTGCAACTCCTGGACAGAGATCAAGTTGATTAATAAGTCGAGAGGGCTTGGAGCGCCCGGAGCCCAATGTGTGGTAGTAACTGATCATGGATCACAAACACAGAACTCAGTTCCTGAGGACGGCTGCAATGAGACAACCCACCATGTACTCCTACATGGCCTCTCACCGCTACCTTTACCAAATCGTGTTCACACACTTAGCTCACACACAGTAGGACATGTTCACACGCCTCTGATTCATCCCCGATGAATCAGACCTGACTCAACTCTAAGCAGTAGCAGGCATGACAAACAAGCATGAATGAGTAGGCACAACAGGGCTCAAACAACTCCTACTCATGCTAGTGGGTTTCATCTATTTACGATGGCAATGACAGGTCATGCAAAGGATAAAGGGTTCAGCTACCGCAGCAAGTATCAAATATGTCGTTGTTGTCCTAATGCAGTAAAAGAGAGCAGGAGCGAGAGAGTGGGATTTTATCGGAATGAACAAGGGGGTTTTGCTTGCCTGGCACTTCTGAAGATAGCATTGAGTCTTCATCAGTGTCAATGATCACATCATCGGTATCACGTCTATCGAGAGGGGACAAACACCGACAACACAGAAGGGAACACAATCAATGCAATGCACAATATGATGCATGATCATGACATGGCAAAATGAATGTGTGTTGGGCTAATGCAACTGAAACCAGATTAAATGGAGTTGGTTTGAATCCAAGATTCAAATTCAAACTCCATATGTGGATATTTAAATGCCCTTTATATGATTTGTGCTAAACAGCAACTATAAGTTGTTCTAACATGCATGAAAATGGTACAGATGGATTCCTTGAATTTTTCTGATAATTTTTCATATATAAATTATTTAATTTGGAGTTACGGTTAATTTTCTATGAATTTTAGAAGTTTATACAATTTTCTGGAATTTCCTGAATTATAATAAATCCAGAAAATGGTTTATTGCGTTAGCATTGCGTCACTATGACGTCAGCAGGTCAACAGACGCTGTTGGTGGTCAAACCTGACGTGTGGGGGCCACACGTCAGTGACACAGTGCTGGCTGGAGTCACAGACATGTGGGGCCGGTCAAAGGCCACGTCAGCGAGGTCAACGCCGACGCGTGGGGTCACTGCAATTAGATTAAACTTAATCTATTTTAGTTAGCCGGTTAGTTAGGCCATGGGGCCCGGCTGTCAGTGGCTCTGGGGGGTTAGTTAGTGGGGTCATTAGCGCTAATGACGACGCCACGTCAGATACGCCGGCGATGAGTCGCCGGTGACCACAGAACACGGCGGGGCACGCCGGACTTGCGCTAGAGGCGTCAGTTTGGCGCGTTGAGGGCACCAGGGGATGGCCCTTGCTCCCCGCATCCAGAGGACCGAGTGGGAGGTCGTGGGGTCGACGGAGCTCGCCGGAACGGAGCTCGCGGCGGCGGCCGGAGTTCGGGCGAGACGCGAGCGAGAGCTAGGGGGCACGGGAAGGCGAGCTGGGGCGTGCTACGGGCTTGTGGAGACGGTCTGAGCACGATGGTGCACTCAGGTGGGAGCTCCAGTGGGTCTGGCCACGATGGCGACGAGGCACGGCGGCGGCGAGCTTCGGCCGTGGTGGAAGAAGGAGCTAGGGGACGAAATCAGGTGCGGGGATTGAGGGGAAGAGAAGAGGAACTCACGGGGAGTCGGATGAGACGCTAAGTGGGCTCGGGGACGTCCTGTCGGCGGCGAATCGAACGGCGGCGAGTTCCGGTGGCCGAGGAGGGGAACGGCGACGTGGGCGGCGATGCAGGGCTCCCGGCATCACGTGAGTTGGTGGAGATGAAGAAGAAGGCGCGGCGGTTCTTCTGGAGGCATCGGCGAGGCGAGGGGTGGCCGGTGGCCGCGGCGAACGGCGTCGGTGGCGACGGCTGCGCTCGGCACGAGAGGGAGAGAGGAACAGAGGAGGGGGAGAGCTCGGGGGAGAGTGAGGGAGTTTGTGGGGGCCGCGTGGCGTCTCCAGGGAGTAGTGGAGGCAAGCAGGGAGGCAGGAGGTGGCCGAAGCAGGGAGGAGGTGGCCGGGGCGCGTGGCCGCGCGCGCCGGGCGCGTGCCCGTCCTCCTGGCAGAGGAGGAAGGCGACAGGGGAGGGAGGCGGCGGTGGGCTGGGCCAGCGGGAGGAGCTGGCCAGCTGGGCCGGCTACAGGTAAGTGGCCCAGGTAGTCTCTCTCTCTCTCTTTCTTTTTTTTAAATACTGTTTTTATTTATTGTTTTCTATTTTGTTCTGTTTTGTTTTAGTTTAGTAAAATACTAAACCATTTTAATAAATTCTGTAGTTTATTATGTGGCTTACTAAAATATATACCAAGCCACTCACAAACTTCCAGAATTATTTGGAGTCATATTTAATATATATTAAATATAAATCCAAAGCAATTAGTTATTGGATTAATTCAAATGGCCAAAATAATTATCTCTGTGACTCCAAAAATATTGGTTTAAATTTTACCTCTTACCAATATTTTTATGGAATAACAGGAACATTTTCTTGGACACATTTGAGAAGATTTAATTGTTGGTTATTTTTAGAGGTTTCCTGAGGCTTTTGAAAATTCCTCAATTCAAATTTCATTTGAATTTAAACATGATGCAGCAACCAAGCTAGTCCAAGGCCAGGGTAAGGCTAGGGATGTGACATGTGAAGACTCTCTAACATTTAATAATTTAAGATCTTGGTATTTTATTCAAATAGCAAGCAAAGCAAAATAAAATGGCATCTAAGAATAGCAAAGATCATGTGAAGAAGCAAAAACTTAGGATCAACCGATACTAACTGATAGTTGTTGAAGAAGAAAGGTGGGATGCCAACCGGGGCATCCCCAAGCTTAGACGCTTGAGACTTCTTGAGATATTATCTTGGGGTGTCTTGGGCATCCCCAAGCTTGAGCTTTTGTGTCTCCTTAATTCCTCTCATATCACGGTCTCCCTAAATCTCAAAAGCTTCATCCACACAAAACTCAACAAGGACTCGTGAGATAAGTTAGTATAAACCATTGCCAAAACCTTATCATAATATAATGTAGCAAATAACTAAAATTATTATTCAACATTGCATACTAAATGCCTCTGTATATTTAATAGTCCTATCCTCAAATAGAATCATTAAAGAAGCAAACATATGCAAACAATGCAAACATAACAGCAATCTGCCTAAACAAGATAGTCTGTAAAGAATGCAGCAACATCCATACTTCCCTAGCTCCAAAAATTATGAAAGAAAATTCCCACTGTAGTAAATTTATCAGATCTTAATATGCAAAAGGTTTCAACATTTTATTACATTCTGAATTTTCTAGGGAATTACTGCAACAGCGGTAAACTTTCTGTTTTCAAACAGCAACATGTGGACTTCTAAAATAGTCATAGTAAAGGCTATCAATGCCACTTTTATTGAAATAAAAGATGCAAAACATTTTTCTAAATAACAGCAAGAAAATCCTAACAAAATAAATTGATGCTCCAAGCAAAACACAAATCATGTGGTGAATAAAAATATAGCTCCAAGTAAAGTTACCGATGAAGGAAGACGAAAGAGGGGATGCCTTCCGGGGCATCCCCAAGCTTTGTCTCTTGGCTATCCTTGAATATTACCTTGGGGTGCCTTTGGCATCCCCAAGCTTAGGCTCTTGCCACTACTTATTCCATAGTCCATCAAATCCTTACCCAAAACTTGAAAACTTCACAACACAAAACTTAACAGAAAACTCGTAAGCTCCGTTAGTATAAGAAAATAAATCACCACTTTAAGGTACTGTAATGAACTCATTCTTTATTTATATTGGTGTTAAACCTACTGTATTCCAACTTCTCTATGGTTTATAAACTCTTTTACTAGCCATAGATTCATCAAAATAAGTAAACAACACATGAAAAACAGAATCTGTCAAAAACAGAACAGTCTGTAGTAATCTGGATCAAACGTATACTTCTGGAACTCATAAAATTCTCAAATAAATTTCTGTACCTGTGGAATTTATCTATTAATCATCTTCAAATAGAATTAACTAAATATCACTCTCCAAATAAAAATGGCAGAAATTCTCTTGAGCGCTAAAGTTTCTGTTTTTTACAGCATGATCAACAAGACTTTCCCCAAGTCTTCCCAAAGGTTCTACTTGGCACAAACACTAATTAAAAGCATAAAACCACATCTAAACAGAGGATAGATGAATTATTTATTACTAAACATGAACAAAAAGTAAGGAACTAAAATAAAATTGGGGTGCCTCCCAACAAGCGCTATCATTTAATGTCCGTAGCTAGGCATGATGATTTCAATGATGCTCACATAAAAGATAAGAATTGAAATATAAAGAGAGAATCATGAATAATATGACTAGAACATTTAAGTCTAACTCACTTCCTATGCATATGGATTTTGTGATCAAACAACTTATGAGAACAATAATCAACTAGCATAGCAGGGCAAAACAAGCATAACTTTGAAACTTTAAGCACATAGAGAGGAAACTTTATATTATTACAATTCCTGCAAGCATATGTTCCTCCCTCATAATAATTTTCAGTAGAATAATGAATGAATTCAACAATATAACCAGCATATAAAGCATTCTTTTCATGATCTACAAGCATAGAAAATTTACTGCTCTCCACATAGGCAAAATTCTTCTTATTTAGAATAGTGGGAGTATCATAGGAAACTCGAATACTATAAATTGTTTCCACATTAAAAGTGTAATGTTCAGAGAAGGGGTAATCATA
Source organism: Triticum dicoccoides (assembly GCF_002162155.2). Lineage (NCBI taxonomy): Eukaryota > Viridiplantae > Streptophyta > Magnoliopsida > Poales > Poaceae > Triticum > Triticum dicoccoides. Next base: position 402,751,396 of record NC_041382.1, on the reverse strand, counting down.
ATCATGACAAGTTTTATAAATATAATCACTACTTTTTATAGCATAAGTATCATCACAATAATCATCATAAGTAGGAGGCATGCTATCATCATCATAAACTTGCATATCAAAACTTGGGAGACTAAAAATATCATCTTCATTAAACGTAGCATCCCCAAGCTTGGGACAAACATTAATTGCAGAAAATATATTCTTAAAAACATCATCTTCATCAAACATAGCATCCCCAAGCTTGGGCCGTTTCATATCATAAGCATAATCACTCTCATCATTAATAGTATGGATAGCACCAATAGTATAGCAATTATCATATTCTTCCAAGCAAGTGCCAAAAAGATTTTCAAGATCATAAGAAGTATCATTATCTTCCACAATTATATTTTCATGAGGCACAATAGTAATAGGAGAAGAATTATTTGGGGGAGATATCTTTTTACCTCTCTTCCTTTTTCTTTTCTTCTTCTTCACCACATCATGTGTGGGTTAGATCCTCTTTTTGGAGCTCCTTATCAATGAGATTAGTTGAATAGGAGGCTCCTCCTCGTTACCTGATTCATCATAAGAAATAATAGGAGGATATTGGGAAGTCTCTTCTCTTCATCTTCTATTTGTTTTCTTTTCTTTATGTAGTTGGCAATATAAGGATTTTCAATGCAATTCACCACACAATACATATAAATTTCTCTAGATCAAAATGAAGAACTTTATCAAGGGAAAATTTTGGAATATCCTTAGTTATACGTTTAATTTCTTCATAACCCAAGAGAAAACTAAGTTCATTATGATGTGCAAGGTAAATCAAGTCATCACAATTTTTGGACACGATACGATCATGAAACAATTTGCATTGGGTACTAAAATGATCACGTTCATTGCAAAGTTCACAAGTAGGGCTAAGAAAGATTAAATTTTCAGCACATTCATCTAGCTCTTCTTGCAACAATTTAGTTTCTAAGTACTTATGCCTCTTGCAATATCTATCTTCCCTATTTGGTGTATACTTACAAACCCAATGCACTCCACAAAAATTGACATGTTTATAGGAGACATTTTCATCATAACTAGTGCAATCATCATTAGTATCATGGATATTCAAAGAATTCGTACTAACAACATTGCAATCATGCTCATCATTCAAAGATTTAGTGCCAAACATTTTAATGCATTCTTCTTCTAACACTTCAGCACAATTTTCCTTTCCATCATACTCACGAAAGATATTAAAAAGATGAAGCGTATGAGACAAACTCAATTCCATTTTTATAGTTTTCTTTTATAGACTAAACTAGTGATAAAACAAGAAACTAAAAGACTCGATTGCAAGATCTAAACATATACCTTCAAGCACTCACCTCCCCGGCAATGGCGCCAAAAAAAGCTTGATGTCTACTACACAACCTTCTTCTTGTAGACGTTGTTGGGCCTCCAAGTGCAGAGGCTTGTAGGACAGTAGCAAATTTCCCTCAATTGGATGACCTAAGGTTTATCAATCCGTAGGAGGCGTAGGATGAAGATGGTCTCTCTCAAGCAACCCTGCAACAAAATAACAAAGAGTCTCTTGTGTCCCCAACACACCCAATACAATGGTAAATTGTATAGGTGTACTAGTTCGGCAAAGAGATGGTGATACAAATGCAATATGGATGGTAGATAAAGGTATTTGTAATCTGTATATATAAAAACAGCAAGGTAACTAATGATAAAAGTGAGCGTAAACGGTATTGCAATGTGTTGAAACAAGGCCTAGGGTTCATACTTTCGCTAGTGTAAGTTCCCTCAACAATGATAACATAATTGGATCACATAACTATCCCTCAACATGCAACAAAGAGTCACTCCAAAGTCACTAATAGCGGAGAACAAACGAATAGATTATGGCAGGGTACGAAACCACCTCAAAGTTATTCTTTCCAATCAATCCGTTGGGCTATTCCTATAAGTGTCACAAACAACCGTAGAGTTCATACTAGAATAACACCTTAAGACACAAATCAACCAAAACCCTATTGTCACCTAGATACTCCAATGTCACCTCAAGTATCCGTGGGTATGATTATACAATATGCGTCACACAATCTCAGATTCATCTATTCAACCAACACAAAGGACCTCAAAGAGTGCACCAAAGTTTCTACCGGAGAATCATGACAAAAATGTGTGCCAACCCCTATGCATAGGTTCATGGGCGGAACCCGCAAGTTGATCACCAAAACATACATCAAGTGAATCACGTGGTATCCCATTGTCACCACAGATACGCACAACAAGACATACATCAAGTGTTCTCAAATCTTTAAAGACTCAATCCGATAAGATAACTTCAAAGGGGAAACTCAATTCATTACAAGAGAGTAGAGGGGGCGGAGAAACATAAGATCCAACTATAATAGCAAAGCTCGCGATACATCAAGATCGTGCCAAATCAAGAACACGAGAGAGAGAGAGAGAGAGAGAGAGAGAGAGAGATCAAACACATTGCTACTGGTACATACCCTCAGCCCTGAGGGAGAACTACTCCCTCCTCGTCATGGAGAGCACCGGGATGATGAAGATGGCCACCGGAGAAGGATTACCCCCTCTGGCAGGGTGCCAGAATGGGTCTAGATTGGCTTTCGGTGGCTACGGAGGCTTCTGGTGGCGGAACTCCCGATCTATTGTCTGTTCTGGAAGTTTTAGGGTACGTGAGTATATATGGGTGCAAGAAGTACATCAATGGAGCTTCGGGTGCCCCACGATGCAGGGGGCGTGCTCTAGGGGGGGCGCACCCCCACCCTCGTGAGCACCTCCCTTGGCTCCTGACGTGGGGTCCAAGTCCATCCGGTAGCTTTCCTTCCAAAAATAACTTCTCCAGTTGATTTCGTTCCGTTTCGACTCCGTTTGATATGGTCGCGCCCCCACCCTCGTGAGCACCTCCCTTGGCTCCTGATGCGGGGTCCAAGTCCATCCGGTAGCTTTCCTTCCAAAAATAACTTCTCCAGTTGATTTCGTTCCGTTTCGACTCCGTTTGATATTCCTTTTCTTCGAAACACTGAAATAGGAAAAAACAACAAATCTGGGCTGGGCCGCCGGTTAATAGGTTAGTCCCAAAAATAATTTAAAAGTGGATAATAAAGCCCAATATTTCCCAAAACAGTAGATAACATAGCATGGAGCAATCAAAAATTATAGATACGTTGGAGACGTATCAGGCATCTATGGTGTCCTCGATGGTGAGGTGCTCCTCCAAGATCTAGGGATCGACACGAATGGCGGCCTTCGCGACCTCATCCGCACTTGTTGCTGCGATTTGCTTCTCCACTGCCAAATGCTCCTTGAGCTCTTGGCTATACTGCGTGCACCATGGCTTAGGGCGACACTTATTTGGGGGAGGGGGAGGTGATTTGGGTGGAAGGTGTCGCGCCGGCGGTTGGGGCATGTGGGATGTGGAAGGAGGAGGAGGATGGGGGTCGGGTGTGGATTACCTGCCTGGATTGATGAGGCCGAGTAGCGTGAAGGAGGGTTGTCGGTGAGGAGGTGGCGCTACAAGCAAGGAGTGAAGGTTTGAACTTGGAAAGGAAGGTGGAAACAGGGGAAATGTGGCTTCTAGTAAGGGGGAGGGGGAGGGGTGGGAAGGTAGATATTTCCGCGGAAGCCAAAATTTTTGGATCGGTGTAGTGAAAAAACTGGCGCGCAAGGTGTCATCAGACACGGTCCCTTATTCTACACTATGTACGATATGTGAACATCACAAACAATTCATATAGCTTCACCCGTGTGTGATGAGTTGGAATGTGAAAAAATTTGGTTCGAATTTCCCTGGTTACAGTGGTCATCCACGTCATTGCATAATTTGGGTACATAAAGGAGACTATAGCACACCCACACTTCTTAATCTAGCAAGTTCAGCAATTAAACATCACTAGCTAACCTAAACATTACTATAACAAACTAAAGACATGCGCTCTTAATTAAACAAAACAAAGAGTACTACTATGGCTGGTGCTCCTTGATCTCCGCGGCCTCCTCCATGTCTAGCTCGCGCCCGATGATCTCCTGTGGAAGGGGCTCCATGGCATCCATCGCACCATACTCGGCAAGCGTCTCGCCATCCGTGTCCGCCATCTCTTTGGAAAAGGCCGCCACGAGCTGAATGTGGGCAGCGATCTGGGATTGGACGGGCTCCATCATGGCAAGGTATGCCGCGGAGGAACAGACGGCTGCTCGAACGCTCTCGGTGATTGCCAACTCTTTGGCCATGGGTTGCCGACCATTGTCGGAGAAGCTTCGTTCAATTTGTGCGGTGACCGCCACGAGCTGGGCATGGGCGGCCTCCGCCAGGGCTAAGGCCGCCGTTGCAGAACGAACAGCTGTTGTGCTGCTCTCGCTAGTTGCTATCACCGACGCAGATGTGGTTGTCGCCACCTGAGAAGCAATAGCGGTCGTTTCGGCTACCTTGGCCGCCCGGTCGCAGATTGCGGCCGCGCTCATGCAGCTTGTTAGCACGCGCATGGTAGCTACGGCCGCGCTCTCACCGGAGTGGGCCGCCGAAGTTGCCCTCACAACGCGGGTCCATGTCCCCATCTTTCATCGGCGACGATTGAATAGTGAAATGATATTTGGGGAGTGACCTAGTGTGCTTGACACGCCAGCCGTGGACTGCCGATGCACCTCTCGCGTAAGCCACATGCATACTATACTCCAACGATGCTCCAAGATATTTTGTACTGCATCTCACACGGTTGGTGATACTAAAATATGTGTGATCTTCTTGATTTTTCATCTTGATTTGAATTACATAATGGGGTCACAGCGGCAAAGGAGGGTGTTTGAATTGCTAGAACTTTTATCTGCGGTGAACATGAAATTATAGGTGTGTTGTCAAAAAATTGGAATGATTGAGGGTTTGTTTGGATATTTTTATATATTAACTTGGTTTTCTAGCCATTTCAGGTGCACAATTCAACATTAAACTACAAGCACATGCTCAAGTGCACCAGAATGGGTTGTAAAATCATATCTGTGTCTATGGGTTTATGCTTATGTTCCATGCAAGAAATGGGGATGAATTTCGAACACCACGGCACCGTGGCTCTCTGGCAAACGTTGAAGGACTTGCTTTTGTAATTCTAGTAAATCCAAAACACGTATGATATTCATGAACCTTGGCATATAAGGTTCTCACAAGAAGCCTCATGGTTCCGGTAGGGAAACATGTCACCTTTGTGGACAAAACGATATTCGTCGCCTCTTCTTGCTTTCATTTTTTTTCTGGTGTCAACATAGAACAACATGAGTGCTGTGTTAAATTTTGGAATTTTCAGGGATCATTTGGACATTTTTATACGTTAATTGAGTTTTCTTGGCATTTATGTGCATAATTCAAATTGAACTACATACAAATGCTCCAGTACATAAAAACGGGTTGAAAATCAAATGTGTGTCCTTGGTTGCAAGCTTAGGTCACATGCAAGAAATGAGAATGAATGTCAAACACCTCGACATTGTCGCTCGGCCGCTAACATTGAGATACATGGTTTTAAAATTCTAGTAAATCAAAAACTCGTATGAAATTCATCAAACTTGACATGATATCATGGAACATCATCGACATGCCGTGGTAAAAATATTATCCCATTGGGGCAGGTTTGGGTATAAGCTTCTCACAAACCAGAGCTTCTCACAACAAGCCTGATGGTTTCGGTATGGAACGTGCCACCTTGGGGGACGAAACAATGTCCGTTGCCTGTTCTTGCTATAATTTTTTTCTCGTGTCAACATAGAACAACAGGAGTGTTGTGTCAATTTTTGGGATTTTTCGGGGTTTACTTGGACATTTTTATACATTAACTGAGTTCTCTATGCATTTATGTGCATAATTCAAATTTAAACTACATGCACATGCTTCAGTGCAAATAAACGGGTTCAAAATTGAAATGTGTGTCCTTGGTTGCATGCTTAAGTCCCATGCAAGAAATGGGAATGAATGTCAAACACCTTGCCACCGTCGCTCGGCCGCTAACATTGAGATACTTGGTTTTAAAATGCTAGTAAATCGAAAACGTGTCTGAAATTTATGAAACTTCACATGCTAGCATGGAACGGCATCAACATGCTGTGGTAAAAATATTGTCTCATTTGGGGCAGGTTGGGGTATAAGCTTCTCACAAATCAGAGCTTCTCACAACAAGCCTCATGGTTACAGTAGGGAACGTTTCACCTTTCTGGGCGAAATGATATCCGTTGCCTGTTCTTGATTTCAATTTTTTATAGTGTCAACATAGAACAACAGGAGTGTTTTGTTAAATTTAGGAATTTTCCAGGGTTCGTTTGGACATTTTTATACATTAACTGAGTTTTCTATGCATTTATGTGCAGAATTCAAATTTGAACTATAGGCACATGCTCTAGTGCATGTAAATTGGTTGAAAAAACAAATTTGTGTCCTTGGTTGCATGCTTAGGTCCCATGCAAGAGAATGGGAATGAATGTCAAACACCTTGCCACTGTCGCTCGGTCGCAAACATTGAGATACATGGTTTTTAAATTCTAGTTAATCCAAAATTCATCTGAAATTCATGAAACTTGACATGCTATCATGGAGCGGCATCAACATATTTTGGTAAAAAATGTCCCATTTGGGGCAGGTTTGGGTACAAGTTTCTCGCAAACCAGAGTTTCTCACAACAAGCCTGATGGTTTCGGTAGGGAATGTGCCGCCTTTGGGAATGAAACGATATCCGTTGCCTCTTCTTTCTTTCAAAAATTTTCTACTGTAAACATAGAACAACAGGAGTGTTGTGTCAATTTTTGGTATTTTTCGAGGTTCGCTTGGATATTTTTATACATCAACTGGGTTTTCTAGGCATTTTATGTGCATAATTCAAATTTGAACTACATGCACATGCTCCAGTGCAGAAAAATGGGTTGACATATCAAATGTGTTTCCTTGGGTGCATGCTTAGGTCCCATGCTAGAAATGGGAATGGATTTCAAACACCAGGGCACTATTGATTGCCGTCAAAACATTGAAATACTTTGTTTTAAAATTCTAGTAAATACAAAACTCGTCTGAAATTCATGAAACTTGGCATGCTATCATTGAACGGCACCTGGCATGATGTGGTATTTTTGTGTCCATTTTGAGACAAGGCGCACTCGAATAACAGCCAACAAAGGCATTTTGAAACAAATAGCTGCCAGTTTAACATCTCGAACGTTTGTATAATTTAAATCATGTGCGTTTTGTTAACGATTCACGTGATTCCATGTGTCTCTCTTTTAATGGCTAGGGGGTGTCGTGCAGACAACTGCTTGACTGAACGGGAGGCGTGCAAGCGTACTCCGCTGCATAGGCTGACCGAGAGGAGTGCAAACTGTCCCCCAATGCGTAGGCTCACCGGGAATCCTGCGATCTGTATGTTGTGCAAGCTCACTGGGAAGCGAGCCCTTTAACTTCCATGGTTTCCCACCTTGCGCGCATCCTCTCCATTAATGGCACCCAAGCCATTGTTTAATAGGCGCCGCCTTACCGTTCGCCTCCCATTCCCTTTCTTCCCGTAGACCTCCACCAACGCCATGCGCAGAAGGATCATCTGCCACTAGTCTTCCAGTTTGGTGAAGTCGACTCCGAGCCGGAAGAGGTAGAAACTAAGGAGGAATGGGGCCTAATGCACATGGCCGTGAATGACATGGCCGCAGCGATTGCTGCCCCCACGCCCGTCCTAGCTCCCATCTCCGCGCCCGCGCCCGCGACCATCCCCATAGCATTAACGGGCTGGTCGCCGAGCACTATCGCAGAGCTGGAAGCCGCGGGCATTAGCGAGGTCTTCGCCGACCCGCACGAGCTCGTGTACATGCTAGCGCCAGCACGCGCGCCCCTGCACCCATCGCGGCAGAGGTCCCCATGCGTTTGCCTGCACCTGCTGTGTTCGTGCTCGTGTGCGTGCCCCTCTCTGTGGCATGGGACACCACCATATACCGCTACCTCGCAGCGTCGCGAATTGCCGTCCTCCCGTGCCCCGCCCGTCGATCGCGCGACGACATGATGTTTGATTTCCAAGTGAAGATCATTCTGCGCTGTCCTTGAAGACTTCAACAATGGCATCCCGGAGGATGACAACGACAACTCCAGAACGGCATGCCGCCTCCGCCGTCACCAGAATTAGTTTCTTTTGGTTTAATATTGTATTTCGATCACATGGATATAAATTTGCAGTGTGACTGAATGAAAGATATGGTTTGAACAAACTTGCATTTTTCTCTCTGAATGTATAGACTTATCAAGCGATTTTCTTTAAAAAATGTCAATGGTTTTTAAATATAAAACACTCATCGCAAACATTTTAGTTAGAACACCCATATGCAAACCGATAGCTTTCCCAGGAAGCCAAGGGAAAATATGACGAGAAGGATTTGTGTAGCTCTTGATCGCAAACGTTTTAGACAGAACACTCGTTTGTAAACCTACATCTTCCCTAGTAAGCCAAGGGAAAATGTGCCGAGCAGGATTTGTGCAGCTCTTCATCGCAAATGTTTTAGATAGAACACTCGTATGCAAAGTGAGAGCTATGGTCCTCCCCAGTAAGCCAAGGGAATATTCGTCGCGTAGGATTTGTGCATCTCTTCAACGCAAACGATTCAGATTGAATACGGTATGCAAAGCGAGACTTCGGTGCTAAGCGAAGAGAAAATCTGGCACACAGGATTTCTACATCCCTTCAACGCAAACAGTTGTTTTGGATGACCCGTGTGCAACCACATACAGACAATTTGATAAGATTTGCATCTGTCATATAGGGTATATTGCCATTTGTCAAACTGGAAAGCTTGACATTTGTTGATCTAGTAATATTGCCATTTGTCAACCTTGTAACACTACCATTTGTCAAAATATGTAGCTAAAAATCACTAGCACTATCTAATTTTTGCCACTAAAATTCAGTAATTAAGCATAGATTTCATTCATATATTGAGCAGTCATTCTTTATACAAACAATTCAACTCGACAGCTGAACCGAGCACACTTTTCCCCAATTGTTGCCAACCACGTACTGAAATAGGTAGTTCAACTATATATACTAGATAATTTGAAGCACGTTGCACAGTTCCACCACATCTATAGTCAGATGAACAGAACAAAATAGCCCCTAAATACTACTACTACAGAGGGGCTTTGTACTACTTCCGACAGCCTCTCCTCTGCCGGGCGCGCTCAGTAAGAGGTAGAGGTGGAGGAGCCTATCGATGAGCTGGACAAGTGCAATACGGTGCCTGTCACTGCTGCACCTTTAGCGACGCTCACCTCGAACGCCCTTTGCCGCTCTAGACGACCCCTCTCAAAGCGGCGAGACTCCTCGTAGATCTCCTGATTACTCGCCTCTGTGGTGACGCGTGCTGCGGCCACGACGGCGGTAAGGCTCTTTGCATCCTCGAGGAGGCTGAGGGAGTCCTGGATTAGGGGTCTCCGGACAGCCGGACTTTGTCCTTTGGCTGGACTGTTGGACTATGAAGATACAAGATTGAATACTTCGTCTCGTGTCCGGATGGGACTCTACTTGGCGTGGAAGGCAAGCTAGGCAATACGGATATGTATATCTCCTCCTTTGTAACCGACCTGGTGTAACCCTAGCCCCCTCCGGTGTCTATATAAACCGGAGGGTTTTAGTCCGTAGGACAACATACATCATACCATACGCTAGCTTCTAGGGTTTAGCCTCTCCGATCTCATGGTAGATCAACTCTTGTAATACTCATATCATCTATAATAAATCAAGCAGGACATAGGGTTTTACCTCCATCAAGAGGGCCCAAACCTGGGTAAAACATCGCGTCTCCTGCCTCCTGTTACCATCCGCCTTAGACGCACAGTTCGGGACCCCCTACCCGAGATCCGCCGGTTTTGACACCGACATTGGTGCTTTCATTGAGAGTTCCTATGTGTCGTCGCCGTAGGCTTTCATTGAGAGTTCCTCTTCTGAGATAGTCGCATAGCAGATCCTTCAGTACGTCCGACCGCATACCAGATGGTGCCGAACTCTTTTGATTGCTCTCTTCAAGAGCCGGATACTGAGGGCTTTGGGTGACCATGGGATTACCTTCTGGCCTTGCTGGATCCGGAGAAACTCTCCGTGATGACACTTCAAGGTCGCCCGCTTCTTGAGCTGGGGAGTCCGGGGGAGGCGTTTCACTCTCCATCATCTCCGGAAGAAGATCCCCCGAAGACGAGCTCTGTTGAGAAGGGCTCGGATTTGAACTGCAAGATAAATGCTTCGGTTATTTTCCTCAGAGGTAAGGTAGTATATCTTCACTATTAAGTACTTTTTGATTACTCACAGCTCGTTAGAGGGCTGATCCCCGCACGGACTTTGTGCGGCAAGAGCACCCTCCGAGGCAGGACCCTCTGGTGGAGTTTTCTTCTCCCGTTTAGAAACCTTGGTTTCCGGATCTTCAGAGGTAGTCCTCTTCCTCCCCCCAGGGCGAGGGAATGTCAGATTCCTCCCCTTGGTTATCCTCCCTCACGGAGGCGCTCGTTCCCTCGGTTGGAATAGGTAGCGGCGGAGGCCCGCTTTCGCCCTCTTTATTCCCCCCTTCATCTTCCTTTGAGGGCACCGGGCAAGGTGCTGGCTCGAGCATCTTTTCCAGCACCGGATTGTCCAAGCCTTTGGGAAGGGGAGCTGAACACCGGATCATCTTCGCCTTTGTTATCCAGTCCTGGTCAAAGCGATATTCTTTAGAATGATGTCGTGATAAATGAAGGACAGTGTGTTCGACTAGAGGATTCCTTACTTGGGCCGCGGTGCGGTTGCTGCTCAGGCCCACGTCCTCAGTGGTGTCCGGACACTCTATTTGGGGCACGAAGAACGACTTGTACATCTCCTCGTGCGTCAGGCCGAGGAAATTCTGAATAGCGCGCGGTCCTTCTGGGTTGAATTCCCACAAGCGGAGGGGCCGGCGTTTGCAAGGCTGGACTCGATGAACCAGCATGACTTGCACTACCATAACCAAACTAAAATCTCCCTCGAAGAAATCTCGGATGCGGTTCTGCAGTATGGGCACATCCTTGGCTGGACCCCAGCTCAGCCTCCTGCTAATCCAAGACATCAGTTGTGGTGGAGGGCCCGAGCGAAAGGTGGGGGAAGCTACCCACTTGGCACTTCTAGGAGCTGTGACGTAAAACCACTGCCGTTGCCATAATCCGGACACCTCTGGAAAGGAACCCTTTGTCCATGGAGCTCCAGCGATCTTGCTTATTAATGCACCTCCGCACGCTGCATGCTGCCCCTCGACCATCTTCGGCTTCACATCAAAGGTCTTAAGCCACATGCCGAAGTGAGGGGTAATGCGGAGGAAGGCCTCACATACGACAATGAATGACAAGATGTGAAGAAGGGAGTCCGGGGCTAGATCATGAAAATTTAGCCCGTAATAGAACATCAGACCCCTAACGAAGGGATCTAGAGTGAGGCCTACTCCTCGGAGGAAGTGGGAGATGAACACGACGTCTTCGTTGGGTTCAGGAGTGGGGACGACCTGCCCTTGGGCAGGCAGCCAATGCGAAACTTCGGCGGTCAGGTATCTGGCCTCCCTCAACTTCTTGATATCCTCTTCCGTGACGGAGGAGGGCATCCACCGGCCCTGAAGGCTGGATCCGGACATGATTGAAGGTCCGAAGCTCCTGACCTGGGCTTTGGGTGTTAAAACTCGAGGCAGGGGGAGAATTCGATTGAGCACGTGAGGGAAAAAGTAAAAGCCTTGTCCCTTTATAAAGAGGGTGAATATCAAGCGTCCTCCTCGTGGCCATTTGGGACTTGCCTAAAAACTAGGAGTCCTAGGCACGGTTGGGTTACCCACATCCGTATTGATGAGAATCCCGTAATAAGGGGAACACGATCTCTGCTTTGACAAGACGTGTCAAGAAACTGCCTCGCGTTATGTGCGGGGCTGGTTAAAGAGAAACGGTTAGAATAATTACCGGGCCACGACATGATGTCCTATTGCTAAAACATGTCAGCAGATTAGATTTGTGGAAATATTATTCTCTCTTCGGTGGTATGTGGAACTTATTTTGCAGGGTCGGACACTATCCTTATATTCAAACTCTTCTGTGATGTATTCGGAGGAGGAACCCGACTTGCAATGCCGAAGACAACACTGCGCGTCGGACTCATCGTCATTGAAGCCTGGTTCAGGGGCTACTAAGGGAGTCCTGGATTAGGGGTCTCCGGACAGCCGGACTATGTCCTTTGGCCGGACTGTTGGACTATGAAGATACAAGATTGAAGACTTCGTCTCGTGTCCGGATGGGACTCTACTTGGCGTGGAAGGCAAGCTAGGAAATACGGATATGTATATCTCCTCCTTTGTAACCGACCTTGTGTAACCCTAGCCCCCTCCGGTGTCTATATAAACCGGAGGGTTTTAGTCCGTAGGACACCATACATCATACCATAGGCTAGCTTCTAGGGTTTAGCCTCTCCGATCTCGTGGTAGATCAACTCTTGTAATACTCATATCATCAAGAATAAATCAAGAAGGACGTAGGGTTTTACCTCCATCAAGAGGGCCCGAACTTGGGTAAAACATCGTGTCCCCTGCCTCCTGTTACCATCCGCCTTAGATGCACAGTTCGGGACCCCCTACCCGAGATCCGCCGGTTTTGACACCGACATTGGTGCTTTCATTGAGAGTTCCTCTGTGTCGTCGCCGTAAGGAAGGATGCATCATCTCGTTGTTAAAAACAACATTACCGCCAGGGGAGCCCTGGCTGTTGGCCAAACTCTCCGACTAGGCAGTTTCATCATGACCGCATGTTCGGCTGCTGCACCGACGATGACTTTTCGGGTCATCGAAAACAGCCTCCACGTCGGCTCAGAATTCGCCGAGCAGATGGATCCAATGGAGCTCTCTTCCCTAAACGAGCTCTTGGATTGCATCACTGCCTTGGGAGTTGCTACGAACTATGATCGGGTTGGGCTTAAACCCGATCAAAGGGAGATTAACTCTCCACCGGTCACCCATCATGTTGCGGTGGTGGAGGAACAATGCGGCGATTCTTCCTCTATCTTGAGGACTAACTATGTCCGGATTCCTGAGCTCTCCGAGCCGGATACCCATTCACGGGAGGACATCACCCAAGCCCTGAACCTAGAGTCAGGCAGCGGGCCAGACTAATTGGGCAACATCCTGGAATCCAAACTTCCAAGATCGGAAACTCCTCGGCCCCTGGGTCTCAGATCGGGTAGGGGTTCGGACTCAAAGCAACCCACCCACCCAGACATAAATGATCTTTCCCACATTAGGCAAGAGCCCCATGAAACAGTACATCATTATTGGGCCAGATTCCTCCTTGTGATGAACAAGGTTAAGGACTGTCGCGAGGAAGACGCAATCTCACTTTTCTGCAATAACTGCATGGACAAGGGAATCCTTAATGCCATAGGTCGCCGTGACATATCACGCTTCGCCGACTTTGCGTCCATAGTACGAAAGTACTGTGCGATGGAAAGTGCCTGGAAAATCGAAACAAAATTTTGGGATAATCCGGCTCCGAATATACACCCAGTCCGAAGTAAAAGGGTGCACTATCATAAGACACCCGAGTTAATTACAAAGAAGCAAAAACCCTCTACAGGGCATGGAACCATATTGGAGGGATGGCTCAATGGACCCTGCAAAATTCATAGTACAACGGATACCATATGAGGGAGTCCTGGATTAGGGGGTGTCTGGACAGCCGGACTATATCCTTTGGCCAGACTGTTAGACTATGAAGATACAAGATTGAAGACTTTGTCCCGTGTCCGGATGGGATTCTACTTGGCGTGGAAGGCAAGCTAGGCAATACAGATATGTATATCTCCTCCTTTGTAACAGACCTTGTGTAACCCTAGCCCCCTCCGGTGTCTATATAAACCGGAGGGTTTTAGTCAGTAGGACAACAACCATAACATACAATCATACCATAGGCTAGCTTCTAGGGTTTAGCCTCTCCGATCTCGTGGTAGATCAACTCTTGTACTATTCATATTATCAAGAATAATCAAGCAGGATGTAAGGTTTTACCTCCATCAAGAGGGCCTGAACCTGGGTAAAACATCGTGTCCCCTTCCTCCTGTTACCATCTGCCTTAGACGCACAGTTCGGGACGCCCTATCCGAGATCCGCCGGTTTTGACACCGACATTGGTGCTTTCATTGAGAGTTCCTCTGTGTCGTCACCATCAGGCTTGATGGCTCCTTCGATCATCGATAGCGATGCAGTCCAGGGTGAGACTTTTCTCCCCGGACAGATCTTTGTATTCGGTGGCTTTGCACTGCGGGCCAACTCGCTTGGCCATCTGGAGCAGATCGAGAGTTACGCCCCTGGCCATCAGGTCAGGTTTGGAAGCTTAATCTACACGACCAATATCCGCAGAGACTTGATCTTCGACGGATTCGAGCCCCTGCCTAGTGCGCCGCACGACCACGATGAGCATGATTTAGCTCTGCCATCGGACAGTGTCCAGGAGATCGCGCGGGCGGATGGATAGACCCCGCCACGGAGGCCGTACTCTCATCGGTGATCGAGCCGAGTATCGACCTTACCCATCACGAGAGCCGTGATGCCGAACTACCGGATTCCTCCCCAGCCACGGACTCCCAACCGCCTGCGCCCGTGCCTATCGAATCCGATTTGGTGTCGATCATGGAGTTTACCTCCGCGGATATCTTTCAGCACTGGCCCTTCGGCGACATACTGAACTCATTAAGGTCTCTCTCCTTGTCCGGAGAGTCCTGGACGAACTATGTCCGGCAGGATTGGGATGCGGATGACGAAGAAATTCGCCGCCCACCAACCACCCACTTAGTATCCACTGTCGATGACTTAACCGACATGCTCGACTTTGACTCCGAAGACATCGACGGCATGGACGACGATGCGGGAGGCGAAGAGGAACCACTGCCCACCAGGCACTGGGCAACCACCTCATCATATGATATATACATGGTGGACACACCCAAAGAAGGCAATGGCGACGAGACAACAGAGGATGACCCCTCCAAGAAGCAACCCAAGCGCCGGCGTCAGTGGCGCTGCTCTAAGTCTCGCCAAAGCAAAAGCGGTGACGCCGGCACAGGAGATAATAGCACTCCGGACAGTGCCGAAGACGAAAAAATTCCCTCCAGCAAGATCTAGGGCAGGAGGATGGAGAAGCCAGCCCTCCAGAGAGAGTGGCAGATGGAGAGGCGGAGGATGATAATTACATGCCTCCCTCCGAAGATGTGGCAAGCCTCGACGATGAATTCGTCGTGCCTGAGGATCCCGTCGAACATGAGCGCTTCAAGTGCTGGCTTATAGCCACGACAAATAGCCTTAAGAAAAAGCAACATCAGCTTCAAGCTGATCAAGATTTGCTAGCTGACAGATGGACCGAAGTCCTTGCGGCCGAGGAATATAAACTCGAACGCCCCTCCAAGAGTTACCCAAAGTGTAGGTTGCTACCCCAACTGGAGGAGGAAGCACTCAAACCTACATCTCCAGCATATGATGCGGCTGACCGGCCACCTCGTGGCCGCGATAGAGAGGCATTTCAGCCAAAAGCTCAGCCCGCACTCCGACGCCACTCAAATAAAAATGTTAAGGCATGGGGAAATACGCCAGACCTGCGAGACGTATTGGAGGATAAATCAAAACATGCAAGATCGATCTACGGATCACGAGGGCACGCCACTATGCGAGACGATAACTGTCATGCCGGATATAGTAAAAGTAAGTCTGGCTGGGCCGAACGCAGCGGGCAAGACTCATTTGAGCTGCGTCGCGATATAGCCCAGTACAGAGGCGCCGCACACCCCCTATGCTTCACAGACGAGGTAATGGATCACCAAATTCCAGAGGGTTTCAAACCCGTAAATATCGAATCATACGACGGCACAACAGATACTACAGTATCGATCGAGGATTTCCTCCTGCACATTCACATGGCCCACGGTGATGATCTACATGCCATCAAATACCTCCCACTCAAGCTTAAAGGACCAGCTCGGCATTGGCTCAACAGCCTGCCAGCAGAATCCATTGGCTGTTGGGAAGATCTGGAAGCTGCATTCCTCGACAACTTCTAGGGCACTTATGTGCGACCACCGGATGCCGACGACTTGAGCCACATAATTCAGCAGCCACAGGAATCGGCCAGGCAATTCTGGACATGGTTCCTAACAAAGAAAAATCAAATCGTCGACTGTCCGGATGCAGAGGCCCTAGCAGCTTTTAAGCACAACATCCGCGACGAGTGGCTCGCCCGGCACCCTAGCCAGGAAAAGCCGAAATTCATGGCAGCCCTCACGACACTCATGATCTGATTTTGCATGGGAGAAGACAGCTGGCTGGCTCGCAGCAATAACATATCAAAGAACCATGGTACTTCGGATACAAAGGATGGCAATGGCAGGTCACGTCGCAACAAACACAAGCGCCGCATTAACAGCGACAATACCGAGGATACAACAGTCAATGCCGGATTCAAAGGCTCTAAACCCGGTCAGCGGAAAAAGCGATTTAAAAGAAGCACTCCGGGCCCGTCCAGTCTAGACCGTATACTCGATCGCTCGTGTCAAATACACGACACCCCCGACAAGCCAGCCAACCACACCAACAGGGATTGTTGGGTGTTCAAGAAGGCCGGCAAGTTAAATGCCGAAAACAAAGATAAGGGGTCGCATAGCGATGACGAGGAGGAGCCACGGCAGCCGAACACCGGAGGACAGAAGAGGATCCCCCCACAAGTGCGGACGGTGAACATGATATACGCAACCCACATCCCCAAGAGGGAGCGGAAGCGTGTGCTAAGGGACGTATATGTGTTGGAGCTAGTCGCCCCAAAGTTCAACCCATGGTCCTCTTGCCCGATCACCTTCGATCGCAGGGACCACCCCACTAGTATCCGTCATGGCGGATTCGCTGCACTAGTTCTAGACCCAATCATTGCCGGATTTCACCTCACTCGAGTCCTTATGGATGGCGGCAGCAGCCTGAACCTGCTTTACCAGGACACAGTGCACAAAATGGGTATAGACCCCTCAAGGATCAAACCCAGAAAAACGACCTTCAAAGGCGTCATACCAGGTGTAGAGGCCCATTGCACAGGCTCAGTCACACAGGAAGTGGTCTTTGGATCCCCGGATAACTTCCGAAGCGAGGAGTTAATCTTCGATATAGTCCCATTCCGCAGTGACTATCATGCACTACTCCGGCGAACCGCTTTTGTGAGATTCAATGCGGTACTGCATTATGCATACCTCAAGCTCAAGATGCCAGGACCTCGGGGGGTCATCACGGTTAATGGAAACACGGAGCGCTCTCTCCGCACGGAGGAGCACACTGCGGCCCTCGCAGCAGAGCACAAAGCATCCTCTTAAGGCAATCCACTAGTTCGGCGATTAAGGACCCGGACACCTTCAAGCGCGCCCGGAGTAATCGGCAACAAGACCGCCTGGCACGTTCCGAGCTCGCATAGCAATGCGGCCCCACCCCAGTCCCAGCCAAATGGTGAAATCCGTGCCGCGCGTACATAATTACGCATTGAAAATACGATGGGCATAGGTGGGGAGGGGGGCACGACTACGGCACGCCCCAAGACGCGGCTCAACCGCACTAGGGGCTTCCCGCTTTGTTATTTTTCTCTCTTTCAGGACTTTAATCTCTGGAAACCCTATCCGGCAGTATGATTGCCGAACACATGATGCAGCAACCAAGGAGGCAGAAAGCTACATCGCACCACGGAACTCCCAGGTGGATTACGATAACGAGTGAAATACTTGCTTTAATGCCATTCCTCAGCTTGCCCTTAGAGGGGACATGTCAAATAGTCCTACTTTTTGCTTATCGTACTACTTGTATCATTTTGCTTTAACACACCTTTTTGAATAAACAATGCATAACACTAGACTATTATCTCATTATTTATTCTTCCTTTTTATATATATATGTTCATTTCATGACATCCAGCACCCGTACACTCTGGTACGGCTAATACTCTAGGGGCTTAAGCATACCCCATAATACGGCGTGAGAAGTCCGAACACTTTAGACAGTGCGGCACCACGAACTTATAGCATTATATGCATCAGCTCCGAATCATGTCTTGGGTCAATAGTTAGGTTTGCACGGCTCCCATGTTTTGGTACCTTACGTTCCGCTATATCGGCTAAGGTAGCACTAGGAGAACTACTGTGATTGTGCCCCGATTCAGCTGGGCTAAGCACCTCAGCAGAGAAAGCTAAAACTGACTGTCATGATAAGGCAAGAGACTGGTCGCTGTTCGAGAGGTTTCGAGTCCCTAAAGACTTATGCCACTTAGAGCGAGGAGTCGACTTTGTCCGGATTAAGGCGTGTATAGCGCCCCAAATTCGGCCTTCCGAATACTAGGGGCTTCGCCAAAATTTAAAATTATAGAATTCTATGGCTAAGTGAGTGATAAAGCATTATAGTCCGATTGCCTTGTTCGTTGCGCTGAGCACCTCCCTCGAAGGACCCAAAAATGGGAACAAGAGTTCTCAGGTTTATCCCGAACACCCCAGCACTCGTGGCATGGGGGCAGAAGCCGATGACTAGCCATCTCTCAGATTTGATAAACATCTGAACAGAAGGTAATATTTTAAATTCAAACAAGCGTTGCATAGCGCATATGAACAAGTTTTCATACCACAGGATCACACGAGCAAGTTCATTCAAATATTACATCTTTCGCACACTCGTCCGCTACAAGACGGGCACCCTTCAGGACACCCTCATAATACATCTCGGGGTGGCGATGCTCCTTGCCCTGCGGCGGCCCCTCCTTCACCAGCTTCTCGGCATCCATCTTGGTCCAGTGCACCTTCGCACGGGCGAAAGCCCGGCGTGCACCCTCGATGCAGACGGACCGCTTGATGACTTCTAGCCGTGGGCAGGCATCCACAAGCCACCTCACCAGGCCGAAGTAGCTGTTGGGAAGGGCGTCGCCAGGCCATATCCGGACTATAAAGCCCTTCATGGCCTGTTCAGCCGCCTTGTGCAGCTCGACCAGTTGCTTCAGCTGGTCGCTCCTAGGCATCGGGTGTTCGGTCCCAGTATACTGAGACCAGAACAGCTTCTCCGTCGAGCTTCCCTCCACGGCCTGGTAAAACTTTGCGGCATCCGACACGCTGCGAGGCAAATCAGCGAATGTTCCTGGAGAGCTCCGGACTCGGGTAAGTAACAATTAATTTACTTTCACATGCTTGCTTTGCATATTGAATGCCTTACCCACCGCTATCTTCCTCATCACCTCAATCTCCTGGAGGGCCTTTTGGGCTTTAGCCTTGGCACTCTTTGCACTCTCAAGGACTGTGGCAAGCTCAGACTCTCGCGTCTTCGAGTCAAGCTCCATCGCCTCGTGCTTCGTCACGAGAGCTTGGAGCTCTTGCTGCACCTCGCCCACCCATGCCTCTTGCTTTTCCCGCTCGGTGCGCTCCTAGGCCACTTTGTTTTCGGCCTCGGACAACGCTTGCTTCAGGGTTGCCACTTCGGTCGTGGCCCCTGGAAAATTCATAATGATCCTGTCATTTTGCAATCGCATATTTTTATTGTATATATATATATCTATAGACAAGGTATTACTTACCTTTGTTCTCCTCGAGCTGCCTCTTGGCAAGGCCGAGCTCTTTCTCGGACCCCTCGAGGTCCTGCTTCAGTGCGGTGACCTCTGCAGTCAGTGCGGCAGAGGCCAGCAGCGAAGCCTGCATACGCATATAGACATACATATATTAGAGTCCTGCAGATATTATTTGATCCTCTATTCGGCTTTTCTTTGTGAACACCAAACAGAGCATCAGGGGCTACTGTCTATACGGTAATATTTTCCCTATATTTTAAATACTTACCTCAAAGCCTATTAGAAGGCTGGCACAGGCTTCAGTTAGTCCGCTCTTGGCGGACTAAACCTTCTTGATCACCGCACTCATAATAGTGCGGTGCTCTTCGTTGATGGAAGCACCGCGAAGTGCTCCTAGCAGGTTGTCCGGTGCCTCTGGATGGACAGAGGTCACCGGCACGGGCGTCTTACCCCTTTTGGAAGGGGGCCGCCTGCCCGAGTCCGGAACCACTGGAGGTTCCGGCGGGGTGTTCGGTTGAGAACCGAACTTGCAGCCCTCGGGACCCTTGCTCCCTTTGCTCCTGGAGTCCGGAAGGTCACCTTGAGGCGCCTCCGAGACTGTCTCCCCCCCGGCTCAGTGCCCCTTGAGAGAATACCTCGGCCTTGTTCGTAGGGCAAGGGGAGGAGGCGGTCGGAAGTGGATCGCTATCCATATCCGACGGATCCAAGGAGCCGTCCGACGAGGACACGTCGATACGGGCTTGGGGCGGTCTGCATAATCATATTCGGCATTAGGAGAAGCAGTGCGACAAAGGTATGCTATGAGTTACTCTGTTATCCGAATACTTACGGCTTCGCTAGGGGCTTGGCCCTGAGCAGCCACTCATCTTCGCCTTCGGCGGCGGTGGTGGAGCAGACCGGAAGGAGAGTCCTTCCTTTCTTGGACCCTTCGGCCTCCTCGGTTGGGGCGGCCTTCATTTTCTTGTCTCCCCCGACTGGAGGGGGAGCATCTTCATCTTCCTCCTCATCTTCATGGGAGGAGTGCGTCGCAGAGTTATCGGACGATGAGTCCGATACCACCTGGCGCCGGGAACTCTTTTGGGTTCCCTTGGCCTTCTTCTTGGTCTTCTCCGGCACCTTATAAGGAGACGGAGTCAGCATCTCCATTAGGAGAGCGTCCGCGGTGTCTTCGGGCAGGGGGGCCGAACAGTCAATCTGCTCTGATGCCTCTACCCAGTCCTGTTAAAGGCATGGGAGCTCAGACCCCGCACATGGTTAAGCTATAGGAAATAAATATCCTACCAGATGTACAGAACTTACCGGATTCGCAGGGCGCTTCGCGCTTAGCCCTCGGTCCTTGCTGAGAGAGGGAGGGACCTCGGCACCCTTGAACATCACCCTCCAGACATCTTTGTGCGTCGTGTTGAAGAGCTCGCTTAGAGTCTGGTGCTGGGCCGGGTCGAACTCCCATAAGTTAAAATCCTTGTTTTTGACACGGGAGGATCTGGCGGAAGAGCATGACCTGGACTATGTTGACAAGCTTCAGTTTCTTGCTTGTCATGTTCCGGATACACTTCTGGAGTCCGTCTAGCTCCACCGATGAACCCCAGGATAGTCCCTTCTCCTTCCAGGAAGTGAGCCGCGTGGGGATTCTGGGTCGAAACTCAGGGGCTGCCACCCAGTTGGTGTCGCGTGGCTCGGTGATGTAGAACCACCCCGATTGCCACCCCTTTATGGTCTCCACGAAGGAGCCCTCGAGCCATGTAACGTTGGGCATCTTGCCCACCATGGCTCCGCCGCATTCCGCTTGTTGGCCTCCCACCACCTTCGGCTTGATATTGAAGGTCTTCAGCCACAGGCCAAAGTGGGGACGGATGCGGAGGAAGGCCTCGGACACGACAATGAACGCCG
The DNA here is from genome assembly GCF_002162155.2 of Triticum dicoccoides. Taxonomy (NCBI): domain Eukaryota; kingdom Viridiplantae; phylum Streptophyta; class Magnoliopsida; order Poales; family Poaceae; genus Triticum; species Triticum dicoccoides. The sequence goes on along the minus strand of NC_041382.1, from coordinate 402,729,915 downwards.
AGATGTTGAGGATGAAGTTCGGGGCCAAATCATGAAAGTCCAGCCCATAGTAGAACATGAGGCCGCGGACAAATGGATGGAGGGGAAACCCCAGTCCGCGGACGAAGTGGTGGAGGAAGACCACCCTCTCGTGAGGTTCTGGGTAGGGATGTCCTGCCCCGCTGCTGGCAGCTAGTGCGCGATGTCCGCGGCTAAGTATCCGGCTCCACGTAACTTTTTGATGTGCCCCTCTGTGACAGAGGAGGCCATCCACTTGCCTCCCGCTCCAGACATGTTTTGGAGAGAGTTGAGAAGGAGGATGCGGACTTGGGCACTGGAGCTCGAGTGCACAAGAATGGATGAGTAGGGAGGAAGAAGGTGTGGGTAGAAAAAGGTGAGATCTTATCCCTTTATTTGGGCGGACTAAACTATGCACCCCCACTAGCCTGGTAAAACTCGCTTATCCACCAAGCGCCGTAATTAATGGCGCGGTTGGCTTACCCACATCCATATAGATGAGAATCCTATAATAAGGGGAACACAATCTCTGCTTTGACAAGACGTGTCAAGAAACCGCCTCACGTTATGTGCAGGGCTGGTTAAGGAAAAACGGTTCGAATAATTACCGGGCCATTGCATGATGTCATGCTGCCAAAATGTGTCAGCAGATTGGATTTGTGGAAATACTATTCTCTCTACGGTGGTATGTGGAACTTATTTTGCAGGATCGGACACTATCCTTGTATTCAAACTCTTCTGTGGTGTATTCGGAGGAGGAACCCGCCTTGCAATGCCGAAGACAACACTGCGCCGGACTCATCGTCATTGAAGCCTGGTTCAGGGGCTACTGAGGGAGTCCTGGATTAGGGGGTCTCCGGACAGCCGGACTATATTCTTTGGCCGGACTGTTGGACTATGAAGATACAAGATTGAAGACTTCGTCCCATGTCCGGATGGGACTCTACTTGGCGTGGAAGGCAACCTAGGCAATACGGATATGTATATCTCCTCCTTTGTAACCGACCTTGTGTAACCCTAGCCCCCTCCGGTGTCTATATAAACCGGAGGGTTTTAGTCCGTTGGACAACATACAATCATACCATAGGCTAGCTTCTAGGGTTTAGCCTCTCCGATCTCGTGGTAGATCAACTTTTGTACTATTCATATTATCAAGAATAATCAAGCAGGACGTAGGGTTTTACCTCCATCAAGAGTGCCCGAACCTGGGTAGAACATCGTGTCCCCTGCCTCCTATTACCATCCACCTTAGACGCACAGTTCGGGACCCCCTACCCGAGATCCGCCGGTTTTGACACCGACACCATACCAACACACAACCTCAGAGCATGTTGGATACTCCGGCAGGTGGCCAAAAGCGGCGAGGATTTTCTCATCCCGGATGCCACAGAGCACCATCCCATGGATAACAATACGGTATTAACAGTCTTTGAGACCTTCGCATCAAATAATAGGCGCAAGCGAACACTCCGCAGCATTGCCGAAATCTGCCACGTAGCAGCAATAAATCCATGGAGCGACACGGCTATTACCTTCACTGCCAGTGACGAACCTAAATTCTGAACAATCCGAGCACCAGCTGCACTGGTCCTCAGTCCAATTGTGGACGGCTTTCGACTCACCAAAGTACTCATGGACGGCGGCAGTGGATTAATCCTCATCTACGAAGAAACTCTTCAAAAAATGGAAATAGACTGGAACCGCATTAAGCAAAGCAGCACAACCTTCAGAGGAATCATCCCCAGTCGGGAAGCACGCTGTGCTGGGAAAATCACACTAGATGTGGTATTCGGCACACCGGAGAACTATAGGTCCGAAGAAATTACATTCCAAGTGGCCCCATTCAGTAGTGGATACCACGCCCTTTTGGGATGGGAGGCGTTCACAATTTTCCAAGCCATACCCCATTATGGTTACATGAAGCTCAAAATGCCCAGGCCTAACGGAATCATCACACTCGTTAGTGATCCGGACACAGCACTCCGCGCTGAAAACAAAACAGCCACATTGGCCCTCGAGGCATTATCCGAAGCCCTTTCGGCCGAGGAATTAACTACACTACGCTGCACAGTGGACAGGGACGACGTGATACTTGACAAGAGATCCAAGTCCACCTCTTTTAAACCAGCGGATGAAATAGTCAAATTCCAAGTCCACCCAACGGACCCTACAAAACAGCCTCCATTGGGGCACAATTAAACCCCGCCGTGGACGCTGCACTATGAGAGTTCCTGCGCGATAATTGGGACATATTCGCCTGGCACCCCTCAGACATGCCAGGAATCCCACGCAGGCTGGCTGAGCACAGCCTCAATATCCTAAAGGGATTCAAGCCGGTCAAGCAGGCTCTTCGGCGTTTCTCTGAACCTAAGAGACAGGCTATGGGAGAGGAACTAGCCAAGTTATTGGAGGCCAGATTCATTAGAGAAATAAAACACCCGGACTGGCTAGCAAACTTGGTGATGGTACCAAAGAAGGATAAATCCTGGTGCCTATGTGTCGATTTCAAGGACCTTAATAAGGCTTGCCCAAAGGATCCCTTCCCCCTCCCCCGCATTTGATCAAATTATCGATGCTACCGCAGGACACAAGTCATTGTGTTTCCTTGACGCATACTCCGGCTACCACCAAATCAAGATGGCGGAGTCTGACCAAGCCGCAACGACATTTATCACACCATACGGCCCATTCTGTTTCAACACAGTGCCTTTTGGGCTCAAAAACGCTGGTGCAACGTATCAGCGCATGATTCAGTCATGTCTGGAGAAATAGATCGGCAAAATAGTAGAGGCATACGTAGATGATGTGGTCGTCAAAACCAAACATGTCGACTCTCTAATAGACGACTTGAGGCTCACATTCGACAACCTCTGAACATATGACATCAAGCTCAATCCGGAAAAATGCGTTTTCGGCGTACAAGCCGGAAAGCTCCCGGGCTTCATTGTCTCCAGTAGAGGAATTGAAGCTAATCCGGCCAAAATTCGAGCTTTGTCAAAGTTGGCTACCCCAACAGACCCCAAACAAATCTAGAAATTAACTGGATGTGTGGCGGCTCTAAGCCGCTTTATCTCCCGCTTAGTAGAAAAGGCATTACCCCTTTATCGCCAGCTTCGGCGCACCGAACACTTCGAGTGGACGGACGCCACCACAACCGGATTGGAAGAAATAAAAGCCATAGTGGCAACCAACACAATCCTGGCCGCGCCAAACATTGGCGAACCAATGCTGTTATACATTGCGGCAACTCATCAGGTTGTAAGCGTAGTGCTCGTCATCGAACGAGAAGCGAACGGACATAAATTCCCGCTTCAAAAGCCAGTATATTATGTATCCACTGTCCTCACTCCATGCAAATCACCGTACCCACATTATCAAAAGATAGCCTATGCGGTATTCATGGCATCCCGGAAGCTGCGACACTACTTCCAAGAGTGTTCAATTACAGTAGCCTCGGAAGTGCCACTTAATGATATTATAAACAACCGCGACGCCACGGGCCGGATTGCCAAATGGGCCATCGAGCTCCTCCCGTTCGACATAACATACAAACCTCGGCGAGCCATTAAATCGCAAGTATTGACCGACTTTGTCGCCGAATGGACGGAAGCCGAACTCCCTAAAGAGTATGGCGCATACTCCAATTGGATCATGCACTTCGATGGCTCCAAAATGCTGGCCAGTCTGGGGGCTGGCGTCGTCCTGACGTCCCCAACCGGAGATGCCGTTCAGTACGTACTGTAGATACTGTATACAGACTCCAACAATGCAGCCGAATACGAAGCCTTGTTGCATGGTCTTCGGATGGCAGTCTCCATGGGCATTCAACTCCTGGAGGTGCGTGGGGTTTCGAACCTTGCAATATCCCAAATAAATGGAGACTCTGATGCCAAGGATCCAAAGATGGTGGCCTATCGAAACACCGTCCAAAAGATGTCAGCTCGGTTCGAGGGGCTCGAATTTCACCACGTGGCTCGGGAAAACAATCAGGCGGCGGATATCCTCGCCTGCATCGGCGCAAAATGCGACGTGGTCCCCCCCAACATCTTTTTGGATAGGTTGTTTAAGCCATCGGTGGTATGGGAAGGGGACACCGGTAACAATAGTCTGGACCCGGCCGAAATGCCCGATACCGAACACTCTGACATAATCGGAGGCTCTGCCACCGAAATAACACCTTCAGCCCACGTAATAATGGTCGTCATCGCCCCGTGGACAGAACCATTCCTGGCCTACCTAACTAGGCTGGAACTCCCCGAGGACCAAAATGAAGCACGCTGCATAGTGCGGCGATCTAAAGCCTACAGGGTCCACAAGGGAGAGATGTATAAGAAAAGCACTACCAGAGTCCTTCAAAGGTGCATCTCCGAAGAGGAAGGGCAGAAGCTTTTGGAAGAAATTCACGCCGGACTCGGCGGCCACCACGCCGCAGCTCGGGCCCTTGTAAGCAAGGCCTTCCGTACATGTTTTTATTGGCCGACGACCCAGTCAGATGCACATGACTTGGTCCAACGCTGCGCCGGTTGCCAGCTTTTTGTAAACCAAAGCCATATGCCACCCACCGCCCTCCAAACAATCCCCATTACCTGGCCTTTCGCGGTCTGAGGGCTTGACATGGTTGGACCCCTTAAAGGGGGAACCCATAAGAAAAAATACTCAGTGGTCATGGTGGATAAATTCACCAAATTGATAGAAGCCAAACCTGTTAAAACAGCTGAATCCGGACCGGTGATAGACTTCATATCCGGGGTGGTACACCATTATGGCGTCCCCCACAACATCATCACTGACAATGGCACGAACTACACGGTCAACGAGGTAAAACTCTGGTGCAGCAACATGGGCATCAAGATCGATTATGCTTCTGTCTATCACCCACAAACCAATGGCCAAGTTGAGTGAGCAAATGGTCTTATCATGAGCGGCATTAAACCTAGATTAGTGCGGTCCTTAAAGGAGTCTAACACGCACTGGGTAGAGGAGCTCGACTCCGTACTCTGGGGGCTGCGGACCACGCTGAATCGCACTACCGGATATACACCCTTCTTTATGGTGTAAAATGCAGAGGCAGTTCTGCCCTGCGACATAATTCATGACTCACCTCGAGTGCGCATGTACGAAGAAAGAGAAGCCGAGCTCGATCGGCAGGACAGTCTGGACACCCTGGAGGAGGAGCGCGACGTGGCAAAAGCACGTTCCGCATTTTATCAGCAACAGGATCGCAGATACCAAAGCAGAGAAGTACGGGCCAAAACTTATAACGTTGGCGAGTTAGTCCTACGCCTGCCGGAGAAGAAAAAGTCCAAGCTTGAGCCCAAATGGGAAGGTCCCTTCATTATTGACCAAGTTCTGACTGGTGGTGCGTACCGTCTGCGGGATGCATCGAATAATCAGCTTGAGCCGAACCCATCGAACGCAGCCAAGCTCTGAAGATTCTACGCCTAGCGCCGGACTCTATGTTCGTCTCCTTCCTCTGTCCATTTTTTGCATATACATTATCTATCTTTTTTCTCTTTCTTTCTTTTATTCTTTCTCTAGGCCTTCAAGGGCCAACTTGTGCCTCGCTTGCACATTATAGATGCACTAACCACGCTCATTATACCTGGGGGCTTCTTACACAGAAGCTTAATTATCTATCTAGGCTTCACGCCTCGCACATGTGTTATTCTTCCACATGTACCTTTTCTTCGCCACTATATGCATCGATATGACTTAAGTTTTAGCCAAGCTGGGTTTCCTGGCTCTTGTATTTATGCCCTACGTTCCCGTTAATTCGGCTAGGGCATAAGGGGAGCACCTCTGCGATTGTTACTGCCGGGTCAGCCGGATGTGTACCTCAGACTGGGTGAAGCTGAAAGCTAGCATTCTTAAGGGAATATTTGGTCGGCGAACAAAAGATGATTTTTATTTATTTATTTTCCATATGTGCCCCCAGATGTTTTTGCCTGCATTTTCTCTCGCAGTACGGACATGCACTTTAGGGCATTCATACCCAGGGAAAGGAACCCTTAACGGAACTATTCTCCCTGGAAGATGTTTCTTACTACCCATGTAATATAACATAACTAGTTGGGCACTTGTCTGTTCAAGCACTAATGACCCCTACGCCTGGTTTCCACGCATACCCCGGTTCTTATATAACTGGGCGGGTATTCGGACACACTTCGGACTATCGGGTCCCGAGGTTGAAGCGAAAAGGTCCGCCATGACAAATGATCTACAATCCGGCTAGAAGGCATTATACATGTCACTTTAATTACATAGTCATGTAGACTGACTAAATTCCTCTTCTATACCATCCAACAGGCGGTCTAGCCTACAATCCTGTTGGGAATACTTTGTGGCTAATTCTACTTGCACATACGCTAAGCTAACAGGGATTTCTTTCCCATCGGGCCCCACAGGTCCGACCTCGGCCATGTGGTTTGGGTCAGTCTTGGTATACCGCGTCTTCACCATGGCCTAGGCTTCCCTGGCACCTTGACGGCAGGCCGATATCTTCCATAATTGGAAGCGCTGCCGTGCTCTGTTGAGCTTCTCCGCAAGCTCTCCAATGCCTTCTGGCAGGGAGACGGCTGGCCACAAGGCCTGGGCAAAACCTTGCATCACCTGCCACACTTGTTCGTGCAGTTGTGAGAGCTCAGATAGAAGATCACTCGTAGACCCGGGCATCTCCTCCGTGGGATGACCCATCAGCATACCTGCAGACATAACTCTGTTAGCCGGCTTCTCCGCCGACCCATTTTTAAGGGTTCGTTCAAGCACTTACTGAAAATGCCGCGTCGAAGCTGCTTATTCTCCTTCTCGGAGTCCGCAAGCTGGGCTCGAACATCTTTCAGTTCCACGCTCAGCTTGGTATTGGTGTCTTGGAGATTGCTTTTCTCCCGCCTGACCTTAGTCAGCACGCGTTCGCCAGCCTTTAGCTGTCGTACGGCATGCTGGTCCTCCGGATTGTCTCCGGATTCATCTGCAATATCTATTGTTAGATCTGCAGCCACGCCGCACGCTATATGGCACCTGTTATTCTTTGAAAGAAATGTTACCAGTTGGGGACTTTTTCGGTTCCTTCAATGCGGCAACAGCGGCCCGAAGTTGGGGCTTGCATTCCTCCAGCTCCTGTGACAGTCGAGTATTCTTCTCTTTAAGAACTTGCACAATAAGATGATCCTTAAATCAGTTCTGCTAACTGTTTCAAGTCTCAGAGGCTACTGATACATATAATCGTTAGATTTGCTTACCCGTACATCCTTTACATACTGGTCCGTGGCTCTGGCTAGACCATTTTGAGCAGCACGGAGGTACGCCTCTCTAGAATTGAAGGCATCAAATGCCTCTGGTGAGAAGCAAGCGTCGCGGAGTACGGCCCGGCGACGCCTAAGATTCATGGCGCTCTCCACTTCTGAATTCGTAGCGAATAGCCTATCCGCATCCTCCATAGGGGGAGTATCCGGCGTCCGCCCCATGTCGGCTTCCGCCTCTATGTCCGGTCCTGGAGCCCGACTGGTGGAAGCGTGATCGGCAGCCTCACCGGACATATTCCAGCGAGAGTTTTTTCTGTTAAAGAAACAAGGACGTCATTACATTTCAAGAAAGACGACAACCACGGAGCGGGGTTTCTGTCAGACCTCTGCGCCGACGTCTCTGTCCTGACCGCTTTCCTTTTTGGCCTGCCCAGCCTCGGTGCCTCTTGTTGGCGAGTTGCTGCGGGTTCGGCATGGCGTCCCGAATGCCTTCCCTGTAAAACACCATATGTATATGGTAGGTGAAGTGTCTAAAAGGGGATCCTAGTTTTTGGAGTTGGGATTTTTGGTTTTTCTTACGTGCGATGCAGGAAGCAGTCCGGGATAGTCGGCCGTAATGGCCACCATGGCGTCATCACAGCTTAACTGATAGAACTACCGGTCTATCAGCTCTACGAATATGTCTGGATCTTCTTCGAGTCCGGGACCGAGGGCCCGGTGAGGGTCCTCTAGTTGTGGAGATGGGCTGCTGACCTCCCTTATGTCTTTTCACAGTTCCTGCCGCAAAATGGCAAGGTGAGTACCCATGACAAAGAATGCGGGAAGAATGGGAGTAAGGAGATATAACTCACCCAACTTGGAGGGTTGTACATGGAGAATCCATCTCGTGGCTTGATGCGGATGAACTCCTCTTCCTCCCCCTTGAACAAATCGGACAAAATTTTTGCTAAAGCGGCAGCGTTGTCCGGACCCTTACGCCCGCAACGGGTGGCGTCATCTTCCCCGTTAAAACACCACAAGGGGTGCCCTCGACATTGAAGTGGTTGCACTCCCCGCATTATGCATATTGACATAACCTCGATTACTGTCAATCCTGATTGAGCCAGCGCTTTAATCCGGTTCATTAGGCAAAGGACTTCTCTGTTGTCTTCCTCCTGGGGGCTACATGGGCGCCAACTTCGGCGTTTCTTCAGAGGAGCATTGCTGAACTCAGGAAGACCCCGCCGAACAGGGTCCGAAAGGGGGACGTCCTCCACATAAAACCATTCTGAAGGCCAGTCTTCGGACGTCTTCTTCGGAGTACCGGACAGGTATTCGGTTTCGGTGATGCGCCATATTTCGGCTCCGCCCACTTGATAAAGTGACCCCTTCTGTGTGCGAGGGACGAGGCAAAATAACCTTTTCCACAGCTCGAAATGAGCCTCGCAGCCCAGGAATAACATGAATGGGGCAACATAGCCGGCGATGTGTAAAATGGAAGCAGGGGTGAAATTATGCAGTTGGAGGCCGTAAAACTCCAGGAGCCCGCGGAGGAACGGATGAATCAGAAATCCGAGTCCCCTCAATAAATAAGGAACAAGGCATACCCGCTCCCCCGTAGAGGGGCTGGGGAAGCTCTCTGCTTGCTCCCCGCCATTGTAGGTGGCGAGCCCGGCTCGGACCGGCACCATATACGCTGGAGGGAGAAATCCCTTAGTCTGCAGTTCGACTAATCGGCTGTGTGGGACTGAACACCTCTCCCAATCAACCGGCTTAGGGCTGCAGGGGTGGGAGGAGGAGCTGCGGAGGTCGGCCATGCTGGAGTGGATCTTTCGGAAGCGCGCTCCGATGGATTCTCGTTGGGGGAGGATGGTATGGATTGGATCTAAGAATCCCCATCCCTTTAATAGACAATTTATTTATCTGGCTAGGGGGCGAATGTAAAAATGCCCTGGCGCCTCGCATTCATTCGACGCGTGGAAGATAGCCCTTATTGGGCGCAGAAGCGAAGAGGTTCAACATTTATGGGACCGGACACTGCTTAACAAACGTTTGAAATTTGGAGAAGAACCCGCCTTGTAATGCCGAAGACAACACTGCGCGCCGGACTCATCGTCATTGAAGCCTGGTTCGGGGGCTACTGAGAGAGTCCTGGATTAGGGGGTATCCGGACATCCGGATTATATCCTTTTGCTAGATTGTTGGACCATGAAGATACAAGATTGAAGACTTCGTCCCGTGTCCGGATGGGACTCTACTTAGCGTGGAAGGCAAGCTAGGCAATACGGATATGTATATATCCTCCTTGGTAACCGACCTTGTGTAACCCTAGCCCCTCCGGTGTCTATATAAATCGGAGGGTTTTAGTCTGTAGGACAACATACAATCATACCATAGGCTAGCTTCTGGGGTTTAGCCTTTCCGATCTCGTGGTAGATCAACTCTTGTACTACTCATATTATCAAAAATAAATCAAGCAGGACGTAGGGTTTTACCTCCATCAAGAGGGCCCGATCGTGGGTAAAACATCCTGTCCCCTGCCTCCTATTACCATCCGCCTTAGACACACAGTTCGGGGCCCCCTACCCGAGATCCGCCGGTTTTGACACCGACAGTTCCTAATAAAAAGAACCAAATTGTTGACTGTCCGGATGCCGAAGCCCTCGCGGCCTTTAAACACAGTGTCTGCGACGAATGGCTTGCCCGACACCTCGGCCAAGAAAACCCGAAGTCCATGGCAGCCCTTACCGCACTAATGACCCGCTTTTGCACGGGAGAAGGCAGCTGGCTAGCCCGCGGAAGCAATAGCAGCAGCGACCCTGGCACCTCTAAAGCCCGGGACAGTAATGGCAAACCACGATGCAACAAGAACACGCGTCAAATCAACAACGAAAGTATGGAAGACACATCGGTCAATGCTGGACTCAACGGCTCTAAATCTGATCAAAGGAAGAAGCCATTCAAAGGAAACATAGATGGTCCATCTAGTTTGGACAGAATACTCGACCGGCCTTGCCAGATTCACGACACCCCTGATAAGCCTGCCAATCATACCAACAGAAACTGTTGGGTCTTTAAACTGGCCGACAAGCTTAATGCCGAACATAAAGGGAAAGGGCCGTCCGGTGAGGACGACGACAAAGAGCCTCGCCCACCGAACACGGGGGGACAGAAGAAATTTCCCCCCAAGGTAAAAATGGTGAATATGATATATGTCACACACATCCCCAAGCAGGAGCGCAAGCGCGCGTTAAGGGACGTCTATGCCGTCTAGACGGTTGCCCCAAAATTCAAACCATGGTCGGCTTGTCCGATCACCTTCGATCCAAAGGACCACCCAACCAGTATCCGTCATGGAGGTTCAGGAGCTCTGGTCCTCGATCCAATCATCGATGGATTCCACCTTACGCGAGTCCTCATGGATGACGGCAGCAGTCTCAACCTGCTCTATTAGGACACTGTCTGCAAAATGGGCATTGATTCATCAAGAATCAAGCCCACTAAAACTACCATTAAAGGAGTAATACCTGGTGTAGAGGCCCGCTCACTACTAGGAAAACCCTTACCAGTAGCGCTGGTTTTTGAGCTACCAGTAGCGCGGGCACCAGCGCTACTGCTACGATGCTACAACTATTTTGTAGCAGTAGCGCTTGTTTAAACCAGCGCTACTGCTATCTGTATCTAGCAGTAGCGCGCCTCTATCCATCGCTACTGCTAATACTAGTAGCGTGGGCTTCAAAAAAATGCTACTGGTAAGCAGCGCTGCTACTACTCCAATACCCCACGCTACTGCTAGTATTTTCTTTTTTTATGTTGCTGTATTCGTATTTTTACAGGTTTTATACAGTTACAACATACACATACACTGGAACTATATGAAAAAGGAATGTCTCATCATCATCATCGAAGTGGTACAACATAGTCTCATCATATCAACGTAGTCTCAACACAAATGATGTCGATCTCATCATCTCGAAATAGCGATACAAGTTAATGATCACATGTCTCTTACATTGTCACCGTAGAAACATGTTTCATCGTCTACCTAAACTAAGACATAAACGAAAAGAGCGATCACGGTGATCAAAAGCGGTACGATGTAGTAGTTTTTGCGGCGGCGCTGGTTCTGAATCCCCTGTTGTGCTATGAATCTCAAGTAACTAGCTTCGGCTTCCGCTCTGCTATCAAACCCTTTCTGGCTTCCGCTGGAGAAGCCAGAGACTTCGGCCTAACACTCTGGCCACTCATCATACACACCCAGAACATGCCCTACATACACGGCATACCACTTCCTCGCCATCGTTGATCTATATACCTGTCAGAGATGCACATATATATACCATGAAGCGAATTCAACAAAACAGTTATGAAATAGAAGCAACATAGTTAACAAATTTCATCGTACCGAAAGTAATTAACTAGAGCGCGGCACCGTACATCTAATAGTTTCGTCGTACTGAGAGATTGGAAGTTTTGTCGTACATAAAGTAACAAGTAACTAAACAGACACATTGTTTTTAAGCAGTGCACTCTTCCCATCTGTCCATATCCGGAAGGGTGTCACCAAGCTTAGTGAAAGGCCTCATGTCCTGACGCTGTAGTGCAATGCGGGTTCAGACATCAGCTCGCGATATTGGGCCGCCGTAGAACATCCCATTCTCTTCGAGGACATCTTTGATGATGATGGACGCAATTTCCTGTTGGATCCAGTAGAAATCATTTCGAAGTCGATTATCTAGCATGGCTCCAAAGGCTTCGACCCATCTCTGGATATGGGTATCGGATGACGATTTCATGCAAAGTGATTACACATCCCTTCTATACTCCATCATTAGATGGATGACATAGAATCCATCATTCTCACTTCTTGCCGGTTGCTGGATGCAACAGAAGTCAGTCTTGTGGCTGAAACAAAGCCATGCCTTATTTGTTTTTTTGCATTGGACGTAGCCACCCCGCATGCTGAAGCCCAGTATAGCTCTATCCAGAACATACTTAATGTGTGTGTAATCTTTCTTCTGTATGTTCTTCGATGGGTCCAAATATAGAGCGCGAGAGTAACGCGGGTAAAGAACAATGAGAACGGCACAACACCCCCCGTTGTGCAAAATACACGATCAAGTTTAGCCTCCATGCGTGCAAAGTAACTATTGAAATGCACGAAAGGATGTATGTGTGCTATCCGCGGATGTCTTAGTTGGGATGATAAGGTAGGAGAATCGTTTCTTTGTCCTTATTGCTGACCAAGAATTCTTCAATGTACTGACTCGCACATTGACGGTTGGCATTGTTGATTGACAAGAAGCCCTCATGCATGTAGTATGGGTCCGCGACCGCAATACCGGTGACTTGCTCTCTCCTGACGATGTAGTTCATGTGCAGCGCATACAGACAGACGAAGGTAAAATCGAGTGTCCTCATTTGAAACATCTGGAAGATGTAATCAAACCTCGGGAAGAAGAGGTCCGCGGGGCATGTGTGGACATACATCTGGCAACTGCTCGGCACATGAACCGTATAAAGTGGGTATCCTGGATCATCCGAGGCGAGGAGGCTTCTCTCTGTCGAAAGCACATGGTCATGGAGTCTCCTGAGATCCCCTTCTATGGCAGCTAGTGCATTCGCCGGTACCATTGGCTGTCTCGCGACATGTATTAATGGCGCATGTTTCATCGATACACGGTCAACCTTGGTCAAAGGCGGTTGGCTGCTAGAACCAACATTGCCAGCTTTATTGGATTTTGTCACCGCCGGTCTCTTCCTCTGCTTCTTCTTGGCTCAGGTGGTGGTGGGTCTCTTAGACCCTCCTTGAGCACCACCCCTAGTGTTGTCGGGCTCAGCTTTGGACAACTATGGATAATCAGTTGAGCTTGGGTGGAGCCGGCATCTGGAGGCGTGTCCTGCGAGGATTGCATGAACAAAGACTTCTTGCACTCCCGAGGACGTTCCGGCTCTGGTACATGCATCTCATATTCATATGGTTGACTCATTGTTACATCATTGTCAAAGGCAGTATTGAAATACTGGTTAGGGTCATCGTCGGCCTCCTCCATGTCATGATCCCTATCCTCTTCCATGGGGCAGATGGCATCATCTGTCGGCGGAATGGTTGGCCCTCCTTCCTCATGTCTCTCGATCTCAGCAAGCAGCACAGACGATGGTTGTACTTGTGTAGGTGGTGTTGTGGTCATACCTTCCTGAGGTCCCGTTGGTGTGCTCCCGGCTACCTTGACAGGAAGAAGATTTTTCGGCCATAGGATCGGCCAATTTTTGCATTGCCCAAGCTGCGTGGGGGTCTCGTCATCCTCTCCATCGGTTTGTATCGGACGAGGGAGACCCTCGTAGCCTGTTTTCACACTCGCCACGGAGACCCTTAAGGCGTTATCAGGCATCTGCCGGCGGTGAAACAATCGATCCTTAGGCTTCACTATAGTACCCTTCCCCACATCCACCAACCCGCCCTTCATGTTGTAAAGGAGGGTGCACAGAGTGGAGTCGGCCTACAAAGACATATACGTGCGGCGTCAGAGATCCAAAAAGAACGACAACTGAAGATTAATTAATTAGTTGAGTTGATGAAGGTGTGACGATGCATATTTACCATGAGGGCGTCGAGCTCAGCCAATGTCGACACCCCGACATTCAAGCCAGAGACGGAGCTAGGGCTGCTGTGAGAGCTGGGCGGAGGAGCAGGTGCCGCTGGAGGAGGTGTGCTGGTTGCCATACTAGGTACGGGTATGGGTGCGGTGTTCATTGAGTTGCTCCCGCTGAAGCTGGGCATGGGAAAATCACTTGGTGGCGTGTTTGGATTTTGTTGCACCCATGTGACCACTGTTGGAATCAAGCTTGTAAAGGCAGCCACCATATCATCTCTACAGGCAGCGATTATCTCAGCTTTGGTCTCAGCTTTTGCTTTCTCCATCGCCCGCGTCACCTTCTCGTCGATAGTCACTTGACTGTACTTCTTTCTCTGTCTTTTGGCCTCGGGGTCCTCATTATAATAGTACTTCCAAGTGGCCCCATCCCCGGTGCCATGCACACGTCCATATTGCGGCCGCTGGCCGGGCGGTTGTCCCATCATTATGTTCATGGCCTGGTTGAAAGGAGTGTCCCACTTGTACTTCACCGATGACTGAGTCGACGAGTCGCTCTCGGCCGCAAGCTTGTGTTGCTCTCTCTGCAAAATGGACCGTGAATCATTTATGAATGCGACTAGAATGTAGTAGACTTCGTTGCTCAGAACCTAATATGTAAGGTGGTAAAAAGGATAATTACCAGTAATCTCACACTACAAAAAATACACTTCCGTGATGATACGTGTTTGTCACAGTAGGTCGCTTTTTTTGTCATGCATGTACATCCATGACAAATTTATGACAGAATCAAGATAGTCATACCTGTGCTGTCATAGAAGTGTTCCATGACATTACCAAAATTATCATCATGGAAGTGTCCACTTCCATGACGATAAATCGCGCGTCACAAAAGTGCTTTCGTCAAGGGTGACCGACACATGGCATCCACCATAACGGAACGCCGTTAAGCTATCGGGTCGGGTTTTGGATCCGATAACCCGTTAACAGCCCCGACCAATGGGGATTTTCCACGTGTAAAATCATCATTGGCTAGAGGAAACACGTGTTGGCTCATCGTCGGGACAGATGTCATCCACTCACTGGACAGAAGGCGCCTATGATACGTCGACACGTGGCACGGCCCAACAAGTTTAAATGGGCTGGCCCAACTAAAGGCCCACAAGATTTTGCGGACCATAATGGGCCAGGCCAGCTAAAGGCCCATGAGATTTTGCGGACCATAATGGGCTGGCCTAGCTAAAGGCCCACAAGATTTCGCAGGCCATAATGGGCCGGCCTAGGTAAAGGCCCACAAGATTTTTGTGTGCCATAATAGGTCAGCCCAGGTAAAGGCCCACAAAATTCTTGCGGATCATAATGGGCCGGCCCAACTAAAGGCCCACGAGATTTCACCGACATTAATGGGCCAGCCCAGCTGTAGGCCCACAAGATTTTGAGGACCCTAGTAGGCCGGCCCGTTAACTGGCTGCCATGTTTTGGGCCAAATGTCGGCCCATATTTGATACGGTCTATTAATGGCCTGCCACGCTCCGGGCCTAATAGTGGCCCATATGAGATCCGACCCATTAAAAGCCTACCATGTTCTGGGTCAAATTACGGCCCAGATCAGGTCCGGCCCTTTAAGAGGTTTTGGGCCTAATTATGGCCCATATAAGATTCGCCCCGTCAACTGGACACTATGCTTTTGGGCCGACTTGCTAAAGGCCCACTTAGTAATTCGGCCTGATATTAGTTTTGGCCTGTTAAGGGCCCCTTTAACATTTCGGCCCTATATTAATTTCAGCCTGTTAAAAGCCTGTCATATAGTTGGGCCTAACTACAGCACGGTTTGCATCCGGCCTGATAGCAGCCAATATCTGATTGGGCCAAACAAGGACCGAGAGAATTTTTCGGCCTGTTAAAAGCCCGTGATTTGATTCGCAAAATCATGGGCCGAGGTTCATTTCAGGCTGCTGCCGGCCCGTGAGCTGACCGGCATGTTTCAAGCACAACCTACATCGTGATTGCATGACGGCCCGATTATGTACCGTAATTTTACGGTTTGGCCGGTTTACCGCGAAGACAGGATATATATACAGTAAAATAACTGCAGCATCGTGAATAAGAAAAAACCTATACTATACAATAAAGAAATCAGAACATATTACATCCACTGGGCATCAAAGTTCGCCACTATGATAATAAAGCACAAGCAGACAGTAGATTACATACACTGGGCATCAAAGATCACCACCAGTGCAAATAAACACACCGACAAAATAATATACAAAACCGACATCACTTCAATAGAGTTCAAGAAAGGTTAGCCCTGCTGGGGAGCTACAGCGCAAGCAGCTGAGCAAGATGATGAGACTGCACTTATTCAACACTTATATCTTCCTCACTCTGAAAGATAAAGAAGCAGACAGATGACATGTTTTGCACATAAAATTATCAGTGCTGACAATTCATCACATTTCTTATTGACGAATGAAGTGACACAATTTAAATTTGCATTAACACAATATGGTATTGTTCAGGTCAAGACATGGCAGGAAATGACATTGTGAAGGAGTTGGCAGCTTCACGACACCACTGGATTACAGATCAAGAAATCATAAGTATCAATGGTTAGTGTGCTGTCAATTTATACCATTTCAGATTGGCAAATAAAGAGACGGTTTAAATAACAGTAGAATGATATGACATTTTTCATAGTTAAGACATTGCAGAATATGACATTGTGCTGTAGTGGGTAGGTTCACCACACCATTGGATTACAGATGAAGAACAGAAGCATACATGCAGTGCAAAAGAAGATCACTTGCTGTGTATAGTTTAATTTACATGGTATGAAGAATGAACTTGGTTGTACAACTGAAAACTTAAATTGAGAAAGGACGAACTTTTGTTTATGAACTACATATAATATACTTTAAACAAGCAATTTGATGCAAACACCAAAAATAAACAGCTATTGCAGTCATGCCTAACCAAATATATACAACAAAGTTTGAAGGCTTGAGATGGACAAACTTACATTATTGGTGAAGACAGGCTCTATAAAGGCCTTGTCTATGCTGATGGGGGGGGGGCAATTCAAGAAGTTTACCACAGAATCTTCTTCAAAAGCATTGCCTTTATTCTACATTTTGTTAAGAGTAAATATAGATGTGATAATATACGAAAAAATGGAGAATATTTAAGATAAGATGAAGAGAGATGCTACATAACCAAGTAGCTATAAATGTAAGTGCAGCGATATAGGAAAAAGGTACAGCCAAGAGAAATGCACAACTAAACTTCTTCAATACCAACCTTATGGTAAGAGTAAATATAGATCTGATGTGTAGAAAATGGAGGGCAAAGGAAAATAAGCTGCAGAGTGATGGTACATGAACAACTACCTGTCATTATAAGTACACTGATAAAGGACAACATGTACTTACAAGAACAATGCAGAGCTAAAAAACATTGGCATTGGATATATTCTACACTAATGTAACCATTCATACAGGTCAGATAATTTGGAGCGAACAATTGATAAGCAAGCCGTCATGCATACTGCCGTCACATAATGAACCAGGTATGTATGCAAGTACAGTGATACAGGACAACAGGTACTAACAAGAGCAAAGCAGGGGGCAGCATATTTGCGATATCCTATCATTCTTGTCAAACCGGAATTCTTCTTCGAGCAGATTTCCTGCAAAAAAGAACCGTAAGGCACATGCGGAAAAGTAGAAGTTCAAATTGTGATGTGATTTCATAGACAGTACCTCATCCTGGGAACGAGACCAGTGCATAACAAGGTTTTTCCATTCAATGTCTTCTAAATTTAGCATAGGAGACTTCACCAGAAATTCGTTTATAGACTTGCATCAAAGTGTGATTTCCTCGGGTAACACCGATACTTTTGCAATGCTTCCTTGAAAAGCACAAGCAAGCTTTGCTCGTCATGACTATCCAGATTGACCCTCGCCTAGTTACAACAATGTAATGTAAATCATTGATGTGTTCAATCAGTAGAAAACAGGAAAATAATAGCCATGAATAATAGCACTTACACGTAAGTCGGACAGGAAGATGTGAAAATGGTGTTTGTCTTCACAATAATCTTCCCATGATGGGAATATATGCACGTAGTCCCTAACAACATTGAAAGCATTGTCTTTAAACTGTGAATAAATGGAATGGGGTTCCAATCTGCAGGAATTGGCCGTCTCTGCAATTGGGATAGGTCTTCGGCCGGTGGACTTGCTGTACTTTTTGCTGGAGTGGGATTTTTTTGTGGTACAGCTGGTGCTATGGCAAATGAAATCGGTATACCTTTTGCTGGAGTGCAGGTCCTGTGTGGTGGGGCCAGTGGTGTGGCCAGTGAAGTATGGGTAAAGTCTACTGGAGTCGATCCTACGTTTTGTGTCACTGGTTGTACAGCCAATATCAGTGGGGTGCTATCTGATTTCTCCGGCACCACCACGTTTTTCAAGGACTTTGCTGGTGCTCCTTCAAGTTCGGCAATCACCCTCTTCCTTTTTGATGTCTGATGCACAAGAACATCATTTGAGTAGAAAAACATGGTATGATGACAGATGGAATATGTATTGATAATGGATGGGCATGGCATCTCGACATATATGATGAGTAAACTAAGTAAATGGCGGTGCAACAAAGTAGAAATGCAAGATACATGCAATCAATAAAACCTTGCCAAATTAGAACTGGCACCTTGATGGGTGAACTGGACAGGCCTTCTGCCTTTGACTCCTCGAGGTTAGAATAGTCATTAGGATGATATTCTGAACAAGAATCAACAGGTGGGGAGCGTACGAGTTACATTGCTTCCAGAATGGCACTCAATGCCTTGCTGCCAATTTTGTAAGTCATTGCAGTGTTCCACAATATTCTTCTGATGCACGGATTCTGATATTCACTGTAATTGCGTATAATATCTAAGAACCATGAAAACATAAATAGTTGTGAGATTATCTTTGTAATGCAGATGATATTCTAATATAGGGGTGCCCCTGTAAACACTTGTGTGCTATCACTGGATTCTGATGAGAGAGCTCATGTGTGCTGTAATATGGTGCGTGCATTTATATAATCTGGCACAAGTACACAAAAAATAGGCTCCAGAAGTAAGGATAGCTGGTAGATGATAGGTTCATAATATATTGTATAGAGAGATTATTGCCAAACCATGATAACAAGAGCACACAACAACTAGGCAGATCATAGTGTACATAATAGGGGTACACCATAACCAGGATATATAAATCGGGAAAGTGGAACTGGCTGGAAATTACGGTGTTGTATTGCCGCTAGTAATTGAAAGCCTATCGATCACGTACAGGCCAACTCTATTAGCTGTTGACTGCAGATGTCCCTGCTCCCCTTCCTGACAAGGAACATACTGTGCTTCCCATACAGAACACCGCATGGGCCGCCGACCGAACCACCGGCCCCACTGCCTGTGTTCCTCTGCCACCCCCACCCCCGCCGCCACCCGCGTCGAGTTTTCTTCGTTCAACGAGGTCCCACCACTGCCTCCCACAACCACCGTCCCCACCCGAGCCCCTTCGATCGCACCGGCGAACTCCGGCGAGCTCTGAAAAATCAACTGACCCAAGTTTGAAATTTAGTCTACTGTGATTTAACTAGTGTGGAATATAAAAGGGGAAAACCATAAGCATTGCGAGTATGTTGTTGAGCGTGCCATGGTAGATCTGATGGTGCAAATCAAACAAAGGCAACTCCGCAACCAAGATAAGAAATCAGAGTAAAGCAGTGGCGATCTATTTTCTTGCTGCGATAAATAAGTTGAGCAGATACGAAAGAGTGCCACCTCTAGTGCGGCGCCGTGTACGCATCTGCTGAGAATTTGACGGTGCTGCGGTAGCGATGGCTGTCGGCGGCGTGGAAACAGATGTAGGAGGGTAGACGGTGGCGGTGGGGCGCGGTGGACGAGAAGGTCGTAGGAGCGGCGCCGGCAAGGTGGACGACGGCGGGGATGAAGCGAGAGGACGGGATGCAAGGATCCCGGTCCGAAGCCGTGGATGAGAGAGGTCGATCTCTTGTAATGGACGGCGGCATCGGGGTATCAGCTCCCGCATGGTGGAGGAGGACGGCGGTGGATGGGGTAGCGGACGGAGGAAGTGTGGGTTGGAGAGGGTGTTTTGGCGCCCACGGAGTATGAATGGGGAAAAGGGAGGTAGAGAGGAAGGGGGGAACCATGTATTCAGGGCGCGCTTGTCTCAAATGTGAGGAAATTTACAAACTTAGCCCCCGTTTCAAATTTCTACTACATCACAGCAACACTAGTCGGTTGGGGATAGGACGGTAATCTCGCATACACCGAATATTTGCCGACGAGAGTTTGTTTTTGGCGCCCACCGTGTATGAATATGAATCGGGGAGGGAGTCGATTTCAGCCGAGGACACACTGTGTTTTGGCGCCCACCGTGTATGAACCCGGGTGAGAGGCGGTTACGTCACGTTTGGGTGAAATTACAAACCTACCCCTATAGAAACCTATAGAAATCCAGCATATAGGCTTTGCGTGGCAGGGATAGGCAGTAGTGATTTCCATCTCGCAGATTTTGGTTTCGGGCGGTTACCGTGACTTTCCCTGCTTCGTTCCAATTTTGCAGAGTGCACGTTTACCGTGCCAACTCAATTCGAATCCCGTTTGTATTCTATTTTTTTCGGGAGGGATCCATTTTCAATTGGAATTACATTCTATATACATCAATTTTTTTATATATACTTTCCAAAGCACAACAAAGAATTCTGCTCCTTTATATGTATAATATGATTTACCAATACAATGATCTCGAAATCTTAAGGTTGAATTGGCAAAAATTTAACCAAATTATGTTCTACTAAAATGTATGGATCAGTAATATCTACATATTAAATAACATAGATGTGCGTGAATTCATATGAGTATGCATGTTTGATAGATCAATTTTGGTTCGAGTATGGATTACATGTATCATCATCTCGAATTCAAATATTTCAATCCCTTTTTTGTTCACTCCTTTCACGCCCATCTCTCTCGCATGCATGATCCTTCAGGTAGCTATCACTCACTTTTCTCCAGCTCACCCGCACGCTCACTTCATGTTGCTCCTATCCTCGCAAACATGGTTTCTCGATGTCTCCCTTGAGAAGTGTCACACTCTCCCTATCATTATAAATTACACGGTTATCATTATCTCTCACGTCTCTACTATTCTCTGGTATCACTCGGTACCCAAGCTTTCTTTTTCACCGCCAAACACACAGTCTCCACTCGTCTTTCACTTTGTCTTTCTCTCTATGGGATTCTCTCACACACCCTATATGTCTCTACATATGACTCATACCACTAAAATTACTCTCTCTATCTCTCTTATAGACACAACATTTGTTGCGGTCTCCTTTTCGTCTCCATCCCAGACTGACATTATTCATTTGTTTACCGATCAGACAACCCCGACTACCATCTCCTCTCTCTCTCTCTGTCACAGACACACACGCACAACTCCTACCACTAAAATGTGAATGGAAAACGAGATTTTGTTATACCCAAACAAAAAAGGACTGGAGGGAGTGATTGCTCTGACACGGACGTGACCTCTCATAGCGCAGGCATTGAACCGGCACGCCGGCTAATAAGGCCGCACTCGCTGCAGGCCCGGCTAAGCACGCCTCCTCGCCGCGTGCCAACCAGCTTAAGACTGCTCTCTTGCCTTCATTGAATCCGCGCGTGTGCCGGCAACACGTCCTTCCGCGAGCCGGCAGGCATTTTAGAACACAAAAAATGACTAAAATATAATTAATTTACGCATGGTCTTGACTTGTTGTGCTCACACTGGTAGCAGGAACTAGTAGAGGGTTTTCTTTATTTATAACTCTCCTCACATTTTTTTGGCTTTGAAGTGAATCATGGTTGTGGACATTATGTATGAATGTGCAGATATCTGTGAACATGAGTTTGATGTGGAAGTTGAACTTGGAATGTTGGGCCTGCGCGTGAAGTATACGATGTCCAATGCTTCGTGTGTTATTGTTTGGAAAGTAATTGCTGTTATTATATGACCTGAAAAAAAACATTTTGTGCCACATCAGTAGATGCACGGACATCACAACAGGCATGATGACCAGATAAACATTTGAACCTAGCTATAATGAAGGAAATTTTGTATTGACAACAGTTTTAGATAGCAGGAGACGCCTAGCCTGCTCTGCCTCTGCTAGCTTATTTCTGGCTTCTTCCATCTCTTCTTTGGCTTGGGTGAAGAGAGCATCTGATTACTCTTTTCGCTTCTTTAGGAACTCAGCTACATTCTCAAGGGCTGCTGCACGCTTTCTTTTAGCCTTTACTAATGCCACGAGGACACGAACAGCTGACGACTCCACCTGGCTTGTGTGTAATCCAGCATCATCTGGGAATTTGCACCTTGTGTCTAATCCAGCGTCATTAGGGAGCTGGCACCTTGTGTGTAATCCAGTCTCATTTTGGAAACATGATCTCGAGGTTAACCATACTTCCCTCCTCGCAGGAACTGCATCCTGACATGAAGTTACTTCTTTTTTAGATCAATACTCAGAGCAACCTAGATCCATTTAGTAGAAACCAGATAAACAGAACTCGGAGTGGTGAATTCAAAAGGAAAAAAAATAAATAAAAACAGACTACAAGGTGAGAACACCCTCTTCCTACATCAAGCTAAAAACGAAAGCATTAGGACGATTAAGACTCTTCTTATTACACATCGAAGAACACCACGCTTAAGAGAAACAGAAACTACAACATATACACATCAAAGAACACGAGGCTACACGAAAGTAATTGAAAGGGTGTTACTTACCAAAGCTTGTTTTACAGGTTCGGTGCAGCTCCTCTTTAACTTGCCACGCTCCTAGAAGATGTCACGAATATCCCGTGTTTGGTCTTCATTGCTCCTCTGCATGTTCGCACTCATGGTTTTAAAATATCAACATGGCAAGAAAAATATACTACTAGTAATACTCCCGCATCTTGTAGGCAAAATTAAAGCACTCGTCTGCCATGTTAGAGCATCTCCAACAAGATAAACTACTCATACAAATGCATCTTGATGCGTGCAACGCATGAGCATTTTGCTAGTTCTAAAAACATTTCCATCATTTGGCACACTACTGGTTGCAGATGAAAAAGCTACCCAAGCACAGCGCGATACAGGAGCGACGCACAATTACAAGCTGATATTTTGTTGGACAATGGAGGCTATAACCAATTACTTTTACGGGAACAATAGCACCTAGGAAATTTGAAGGGTAGGTATGAACAAAATTGGAACTGCACATGTACTGCTAAGTGATTCAATACACACATTACCAATCAAGGAGGAGAACGATGGTCGCGGAGGCCTCTGTGAGTCATGGTCGGCAACGGGAGTCAGTTCATTGTCCACGACGGTGGTACTTCTGCGCTTGGCGTCGGCTTCCGGGAAGCAGATCCGAGACCGTGGAAGACGATGCCGGGGAAGAGGCTCCGTGTATGACGACGACGGTGGACCGGCTCCAGTGCGGCGTACGAGGTCGTCGATGAGGCAGATGCGCTGCGGTGGATGAGTGCGCCGATGTAAAGGGGAGGAGCATGAAGGCTGCGGTGCCGTGGAGAAGTCTATTTTGTGGTGGGGATAGAAATTGGGGAGTATTCAGGTGTACTACTCTGGGTGCCGGGGTGGGGTTGGCTAGGTAGGGTGAACCTGAAGTTACGAATACAACCCCCTACAAAGTGTCATCCGTAGGCCTGTTCCGAAGGCTATGATGGTAACTTCCCACTGCTCGAATTAGGGTCGTGGGAGATTTTCCCGCCGACCTCAAAATTTTGTGACACTGGACTCCCCGTGTGGCGTGTTGAGTGATTCGGCTAAGCAACTAGCAA
Organism: Triticum dicoccoides; assembly: GCF_002162155.2. Classification (NCBI taxonomy): domain Eukaryota; kingdom Viridiplantae; phylum Streptophyta; class Magnoliopsida; order Poales; family Poaceae; genus Triticum; species Triticum dicoccoides. The sequence continues at coordinate 402,706,204 of NC_041382.1, read as the reverse complement.
GTAGTAGTAAACTCTGCATATTAGGTTTGACCAAGTTTATAGAAAAATATAAACATTTACCATAACAAATATGTATGATGTGAAAGTACATTCAATAATGAATCTAATGGTATTCATTTGTTATTGTATATGTTAATATTTTTTGTTATAAGCTTTCTGAGAGTTTACAAAACTTGACTTTGACCAATGCTAATACGCGGACTTAAATAAAAACGGAGGGAGTACACATTTGTTTTCTTAGTTTGTAGTGAACTAATCATTTGTTGAAATTGTGAATTAAATATTTAGGCTATTGACTTCGAATGTAATGGTCTATACAGTTCAATAGTTACAATCATTGTCGAATCCCAAGATGTATACAAGGTCTATAGTACTTCACAACATGCTCAAACTCACATAATCCCAGTCAAATGAGAATCTAAATGCATTTCATAGTTATTACTTTGTAGGATGCAACAAGAACAACCATAACTCTACATCAGCCATTATAGAAGCAACATTTTGACATATCCCAATGTGTGAATGAAACGTGCAGAGAGAGCTTTTGAAGATGGAGCAGATAGGGCGGGAAAGATTGTATGTATGTGGACGAGAGAGTAGGAGACAAACCTAATGAGACAGAGAGAGAGAGAGATAGAGAGAGAAAGACAGAGGAAGAAGTTAGGTCTCTGAGAAAGATGCATACATGTAATATACATGAGATGCGTGTGCATCTAGATTCTGTATACGTGGAAGGAGAAGAGACAAAATGTTTGATGAGAGAGCAGGAAAAACATGGACGAGAGGGGAAGGATCTCGTGGGTTGAGGGATTGACAATTTTGTGCGGGGGAGAGAGGGATTCGTAATTTTGTGCAAGAGAGAGAGAGAGAGAGAGGGTGGGGTGAGGAGTCAGTCAGCCGTCGTCACATCACCCTGCTTCCAAATGACCCCGCATTCTCTAGCGTGGTGTGGTCTCCGTCTTCGATCTGCTTGTTGCCCTCTTTGAAGATTGAGGTGTTGTGCATGTTGGGGTGCAAAGAAGCACAAGCGAGAGTGGTCGTTGTATAACCTTGGATGGGGATGAATTGTGTGCTCGGGGGAGTGTGCGTGTGTGTTGTGCTGCGTGTGTCTCTGTGTGTGTGTGTGTGTGTGTGTGTGTGTCAGATATTGAGAGAAAACAAACCTAAGGAGAGAAATGGGTATTCACGAAGAGATTGTGCGGGCCTTGAGGTGGGCAGGCGCCGGGTGAGGGTGTCAAAATGTGCGCGTTGATGCATGTGTTGCATGCGACCGTGCGAGGGACGGACGAATCGAGAGAGATGGTTGTTGTGTTACAGATGCTCCTCTCTCTGTCTCTCTCTCCCTCTCTCTCTCTCTCTCACACACACACACACACAAAAGTAAACTAGAAGACCGTTCCCTCATTTATACACAACGTATCGGCATCTGTCTATGTCTCACTCATGCACGATCATTTGCACATTCACACCTCTCTATGTCTATATCACACGCACACCGTCTCCACATTGCCCTTCTACCACAACACACATATGGACACATACACACGTTCTCTCTCAGTCACACACACAAAATCAGTATTGAAAAAACTAGGGCGCACCTAAAACGTCCAAATCCAAATAAACACGAACTGGAGCTAAATTCAAATATATGGAAATATTGCAGCGTCAAGAACTTCCATAGGAAAAAAAGTTGAGTAATATTCGAGGATTGTTTTCACACACACAAAAAGGTTTGGTGGATGTCCTTCGAGCGCGACATAGTGACGCACCGTTCGATCGACCGTGCGGTCTCGGTTCACGCGCTTGCACAGGATTCTGTATCGTGGCCGTGGTACTAAGGCTGGTCACAATGGGCAAGAACATAAGCTAGTAACTAATAAAAGCACTGCCTAAGTCTAATGTTTACGTGTACTAGTACGGTTTTCTTTTAAGTTTGACCAACCTTATATATAAAACTAAAGTAAGCTCCCACACACGCACTCATCAATATGCCGCCGCCGTTGCGCATGCCGGCGCCCGCCTGCTCCGGCCAACAATTTCTCGCCCATCACCGCCGTGTTGCTGCCATCCCTGTGCCATGAAGTCGAAGGCTCGCCCGCTCACGTCTTCTGCAGTCCCTCCTCGCGATGCCGCCGCGCTGCCAAGCACGCGAGCAGCTGGTGGAGCCGCGTCTATGCACGCAGCGTACGAAGAGGAGGACGAGCGCGTGCTGCAGCACGCCGGCGAGGAGGAACTAGCGTGTCATTGTCATCTCCGCCCGCGTGGAGGGGGCGCGCATGGTGGCTATCGCGGCGGAAGCCGGTCGCGCGCGCGTCGAGCCCGCAAATTGGGTGCGGACACAGAATCTACCTTCGAGACCTTGAATGCCACGTGGATCCTGCAATCTGAAGGAGCAATTTGGGTCAGTCGACTCATGTGAGCCATTTGATGCAACATGGATGGCTAGAAGGGCTTCTTCCACCTCTTCTACCGTCTTCTTCCTTCGCTCCGTCGAACTTCTTTCACAAATCGACTGACCCAAATAATAGTACTAGTACGAATGTATTAAGTACAGTAGGAACACGAAGATACGAGCAGTAGTACCAACTGCAAGAAGAACAATAGTAAGACATAGTACTAGTACTACTGTATGTACTAAAGAGTTCAAATAACGAGAAAGAACATAAACATAGTTCCGCTGGGGCCTCAGCACAACACACCCTTGAAAATAAACTAATAAGCAACTAGTCCGCTTGACACTACAGTAGAACTAGCATGAGCGACGGCACTGCCACCTACTTGGAGTCCGATTCTGAGTCCACGTCCTCGACTTCGTCCTCGTCCCTCTTCCTCTTCCTCTTTGCCGACTCTTCTTTGCTTCAACCGGACACTGGGCTCTGCTTCTTCATCCAACCCTTGTAGATATTTAAACAAAGGTAGGCATCCATTGCTACGTACAGGATGTGATCTTCATCTAATGTCTTCGATTCCCATGCATGATGAAACTCGTGATGAGGTTTCTTCAGTTTAGCGTACGAAGGATCAATCATGGCTGCTGCCAGGGTCAGCATTGAAGGTTGAGAGGAGAACACCAGGCTTGCCTTCTAGAGATCGAAGGGCTTCCTACAACGAGACCTATCCGACGCAGGACGTCAATGTCGTTCTTAAAGCCTACAGTAACAAATTTCACTCTTTTGTCCTTGAGGAAGTTCTTAAAATCCTGGCACTCAACGTTGGCATGGCATATGTGGTAGACCAAGCAAACGTTATGTACGCAAACCTGGATCACGGCGGGCTTCTTCCTTTCTTCGTCCTTTAGATCCTTCTCTCGTCCCAGGACTGTGGTGTACTCAACATCTAGCCCAGTGACCCACTCATCCGTTGAACTGTTGAACATGCGTAGGAAGCGAGCAAGCCATGCTTTCACCATCTCGGATCCACGTGTGTAGATGACGATGAACTGATCACCGGTGATGGCTCTAACCTGGTACTCAGCGGCGACCATGGAGATTTGGGAGGCCATGGATTTTGGAGGAGGGTTAGGAGAAGTTGAACTGTTGTACCCCACAAAAAAACTGGGAGCGAACTAATGTGAAAGGACGGGATGACTGGGAGCGAACTGTTGTAAGGTAGAAGGTGGGGACGAGTAGGGCGTGCAAACGACATGGGGTTGCTGGCTTGCCCGGTGGATAAACGGCTGCAAGCCCCCAAAGAGTTCTCGAGAACTATGCGGGACCCACTAGATGTCATGTCTACTAGACCCATATCGTAGGCCTGACGGTATAGCTTCTGCCTGTTTGCACGCCATGCCGACGCGTGGATGTAACTTGACTTAATTCCTTCAAACGTCGCGCCTCCCACGACCTTCGCCTCCCTCGCGCGGTCACGCCCTTTGAGACTTCGACCGGCTATAAATGAGCAATTTTTTTTTGCCTTTTTTAGATAAGCAATTTTTTTGCCTACTCTGCATGCATGATACTCCCTCTGGTCCTTTTTACTCCCGTCAACCATTTGCAAAGTGTTTGACCAAATTTATACTTTTTTTGAACACCACCTTATATTAATTAACCAGCCACACCAGTACACTCATTCGATACAATATTCACCACATAGGGCGGTACGTTATTTTCAAGAATACCATCTAATCTATTGTCAAAGCTATACTTAGCGATTAAGTGTGCCACCTTATTGGCCGAACGGCTAATCTTTGACAATTGAAGATTGTTGATCAACTTCGAGATGCTCAATGCTTTCATCTTCAGGTCACGCATAGCAGACCTGTCAACACTTTGACATGCATCAATGAAATCCCACGACCAAATTTATACTAAAAATATCAATATCTACAATACTCCCAAAACACTTAGGCGCGGTGCATTAACTTGTACCTCGTTTCTTGTTTCTTGACATATCAACCAATAGGAGATGTGGGTGTGCATGCTTTTAATGACTTGAGACTACCAACCATGACATGCAGTGGTTAGTTCATTGCATGCAATGCTATTAATTAGCAAATAAACATTAAGATCTCTTGTTTTCCCCTCCTTGGTCACAGTGCACAATCTAAGATGACTTGCTCACCTAGACGGAGGGAGTACTGATTATAATGAGTACTCCCTCCTTCCATCTATATAGGGCCTAATGCGTTTTTCAAGACCGCCTTTGACTATTGATAAAATTAATACTACATGACATGCATAATGTGAAAATTATATCATTGAAAGCTCCTTTCACATACGAATTTGATGATGTGCTTTGTGTAAGTTGCATGTAATGTATTATTGCTCTAACATTTGGTCAAAGTTAGCCTCAAAAAACGCATTAGGCCTTATATAGATGGAAGGAGGGAGTATAAGAACTATGTTTTATAATGAGTGTAAAAATATTGATTTGACATTGTGAATGTTGACACATTGTGGAATAGTTTTTGAAGTCTGCAAAAGTACTCAACTAGTGTTGTCGTTCTCCACAAAAAAATGTGTTTACCAATGCATGCATGAGGACTAGTTACTCTAACCCCCCTCTCTTCTTTAATTCTTTGCCACATCAGCATGTTTTCTATTCCCGTGTGCATGATACCAGCTAAGATACCACCATTATAGCCAGCCTTAATCATCGCATGCAATAATTTAGTGCACCTTGAAATATGAACATGTGTGGGGCGTGTTTGTTTTTAATGACTTGAGACTATACCTAGCCCGGCATGCAAGATGACTTATTATGCACCGTTCCCCATACCTGCAGGAAGCCCGTTCGTCTCCAAATTTTTTCCTCTCCATGTGTGGAAACAATATGCCTGCCAAACTCTCCTTCTCCCTCCGGCGGTCCCACCACTCCACCCCGTGTGGAAAAATCTGCATGCATGACTCTCCTCCCCCACGCTCGTCCAATCCGTTGTGACCAGCAATATTTCGACCCCTTCGCTCCCCCGTAATTTACTCCAACAGATATGCCCACGTAGTTGTTACTTAACTGCAGCTGCATTCGGTCACTGACATATGGGCCCAACAGGGGTCTGGCCCACATGTCAGTGACGCAACTGGACCGGCAGTTAAGTCACTGTAGCTCAGTCCATATCTTGCGTAGGTGTGCCATTGCTCGCTATAAATACTGCGCCTCCCACAACATCGCTATCTCCTCCCCCTCACGTTCACGTTCATCGCTATCTCCTCCCCCTCCTCTCACGTCGACCACCATGGCATCACCCTCCCAAGCCCTAGGAGCCCCTCGCTGCACCACGTGGACGGTCACGCGTCACCATTCCGTTCCTCGCCGCCACTAGTCGAGGAGGACGCGTCGGTGTTCCGCTCGTCGCCGCCACTAGTCAAGGAGGACGCGTCGGTGTTCCGCTTCTCGCAGCAACACGTCGAGGTGGACGCGTCGGTGTTCCCAATCTCGCCAGCACGCGTGCCAAAGGATGCGTCGGCTCCCCGCTACGAGGAGAACACTGCGCCGCCTGCCAAGCCCCCCAGCCTTGAGGAGCTTTGGAAAGAAATGGATGTCGCCTTGTGGGAGGCTTTGCCTCTAGCAGAGCGTGCCAAAATAGAGGCGGAGAAGAAGGCCGAGGAAGAGAAGCGCACCGCGGAACAAGCTGCGTGGGAGGCCTATGTCACGTCCGAGAGAGTCAGGCAATTGGCTCTTTGGCAGAAGGCTCGTGCGAGGGCCGTGAGGGTGGCGGAGGACGCCCGTGCCGACGCCCTGAGTGCAGTCGGGCCCAAGCGCCTCATCTACGATTGGCGGTACGTGGACCGGGTGCACGCTTCCAACGAGGAGGAGTACCTGTTGGCACCGGATCACCACACCGGTGAGATCACGCTCGCCCGTCGGCAAGCCACCAATCAGCACCTCGCGAGTTGCGAGGCTGAGGAAGGAGCGTTGTGTCGGCGTGCTGGGAAACGCCCGTGCACCAGGGCACTCGTGGCGTGCCGCAAGCGCTCCTGCGAGCGCCGTGGCTTTTAGGAGGAGTATAATTTTTGTTTCGTAAGGCGATCTCATTAGTTTTGGGACGCAAATGATAAATCCCGAACGTTCAGGAATTTTTAGCGTCCTTAATTAAGTATGTAAAAGGGAAAGTTTGGAAACCTTGTGTATTCGTACGCATTTTGCAAGTACGTGCATATAGCACAAACTTTACTATATACTATCGCACTACATGTCTCTCTCGATATATGCTTGCAGGCTGTGCTAGTCCCTCCGTCCAGGTCAATAAGTCATCTTCGGTTGTGCACCGTGACCAAGAAGGAGGGAATACTTATACACCTAGACGGAGGGAGTACTACTATTACTTATGTACGTGAAAATGCACGTTTTAACATAACGATGCGGTTTTTGTAAAAGTAGAAAAATAGCACTAGTCAAGCTTGTGAAACGATTCAATGCAAAACAAATGCAAAAATGCTCGTTTGATTGTTTACTTTTAGCTTCCTTCTCTGTGGTTATTTCTCTGTCGTACTTTGTACGGAGTACCTCACTAGTTGGAAAGGCATGCAAATTCCCAAACCGCTTCCTACACCCTGTATCTCACTGGTTGCCGGCATTGACGTTGTCGCCCATGTCATCGAGGATGAGGTTGCCGAGCTCGGGAAAGAAGTCGTCGTTCGCAACTAATCATGTGGACTAGCATAGTAGTAGGATACAGAGTAGAAACATGAATTCTACCATGATTTCGAACAGGAAGGACAGAAATACATACGGTGCAACGGGAGTAGCACCGTTGGCGTTGAGGTTGTCGCCCATGTCCAAACACCATGTAGACACGGTCTTTCAGCAAGGTTCGTAGTCATTCCACGCTCGGGCATTGAAGTTTGTAACTATTTTAGATTAGAATATACTACTCCTCCGGTGCTAGTAGTAGAGCAGAGTCCTACTCTACTCAAGCAAGTTAGGGCATCTCCAGCCGCGCCCCCAGGAAGGCCTCCCCAGGCGATTTTTTCGCGCCGGCGCCAAAAAAACGGCCCAGTCGCGCCCCGAGGAGCCCGATTTTTGCCGGCCTAGGCCGAAAACAGCACCGGCGGACCGAGGCCGAACCCGGCGCGCTGGGGGGCGCCCGGGGGCGTCGGGGCGAACTGTTTTGGCGCGAAACAGCCGCGGGCCCGCCGCGTCAGCTACACGACGCCTCGTCTTCCCCCAATGGCCTTGGTTCCCGTGGGGAATCAATGCCAAGGCTGCCATCGGTCAGCCTTGCCATTGATTCCTCATGGGCGGCGCATCACGGGACGGCGCGCCGACGCCTCCCCTCCCTCGCATGCGTACACACGGGTGCGGCGTGGCTATATAGCCGGTGGCCTGCACTCGCATGTGCCCACACCAGCCCCGCCCCTCGCCGCCGCCCAGCTCCTCCCTCTCCCTACCTCTCCCGAGCGTCGCCGCCCAGCCCCTCCCTCTATCTCTCTACTTCTCCCAAGCCTGTCGCCATGGCGGAACGCTACCCCGGAGACGAGGCGTCGGCCAACAGCTTCGGCCGCTGTTCGCTCCGTGAACAGGAGTCCTGGCTCCTATTCCAAGCGAACATCCCGGCGCCGCCGGACATGCGCGCCGGGCCGACGGGGTCGAGGCTCAGCGCTGGGGGAGTGCCCATTCCCCCGTTGCCCAATGCCGTGGCGAAGCCGCAGTACTTCGCCGAGGAAGTCGAGGTCGTGCGCGCCTCCCTCACCGACGCCCAACTCTCCCTACCCCAGTACGCCGCCGACAACCAAACGGCTTGGGCGGCGTATTTTGAGCGCCGCCAGCAGCAGCGTTTGGCGTCCATCAACGGCGCGCCGGTGGTTGGCGGCCGACAGAACAGCAAGGGGCGCCACCTGTGGTGGGGCGTCCCCGGCCGCACACTCGAGGGCGTGCTAACGTACCTCAAGGGCGACAACGACCCGCCGTTGGCGTACCCGGCGAGGGCGGCCGCCCTGGTGCAGCACCGACGCGCTGGGCCATGGGCGCCAAGGAGGTTCGGGTCCTCCTCCTCTTCTTCCTCCTCCCGATCTTCATCGCACTCCTCCGGCACTCCGGCCCTGCTCGGCGTCAAGGCCGAGCCCGTGGCGGAGACGCCGCTCGGCCGGCGCACTCGCAGCGCCGGCATCGTCATCAACGAGGGCGGCCGGCGCGCCTGCTCATCGGCTCCTCCTCCGCGCTTCGTCAAGCCAAAGACGGAGCCGGGGCTCACGCCGGTGAAGACGGAGCCGGGGCTCACGTCGGTGAAGAAGGAGCCGGCTGCGCCAGTGACGACGGAGCTCGACGACGATGACGTGGCCCTGGAATGGGCGCGCAGGGACTCCATAGCGATGGAGAAGGAGCGCCTGGAGAAGGCGAAGGAGCGCCAGCGCGCCGCCCTGCTTCGCTTTGCGGAGCGTCGACGCGGCCGCGACGAAGGCGGAGTCGTCGTCATCTCCGACAGCGACGACGACGACGATGCACCGCCACCAGTCCGCCATGGCGACGCCGGGCAGGGGTCCAGCAGGGGCGCCCGCGTCAAGGAGGAGAAGGCCGACGATGACGATGGTGGCGACAGCGGCGACTTCAGCCAGCTTTTCCTTTAGATTAGTTTATGTATATGAGCTATGTAATGAAAATCCGCGAACTTTGCCGAAATGTGCCGAAATTTATCGTGTTTGGCCGAAATTTATCGTGTTTGGCCGAATTTTATCGTGCTTAAGCCGAACTTCGCCGAACTTCTTTTATTTTAAAACGTGCCTGGGGGCGGCCCTGGGGCCGGCGGCTGGGGACCAACTCGCCCCCAGGCCCAATTTTTGCGCCGGCTCACCCTAGGCGGCGATTTTAGGCGCCCCCTGGGGGGCCAACGGCTAGAGATGCCCTTAGGGCATAACATTGTAGGGAGTACCGGTAGTATGATCACTCAAGCAAGTTGTCTGGCATCGACATGACCCTACGCTACTGGTATGTGTCTCGTAAGTCAAGCGGCGTGCTGTAGTCATCATCACCTGTCCACTTCCCGCAGCACATATTCGCTTCTCCATCATTGTCCGCAAATAATCTCGTCCAATCTTCCATCCCCGCTAAGGCACCTCCCCCCCTCGTCCGAAACCCAAGCACTAACAATGGCAAAACCGAGCAGCGTCCGCCTAAACAGTAACTGGAATTCGCTCCCCACAGAGGTAATCAAGCTCATTGTTTCACGTGTGGACAATCTCAGTACCATGCCACTCGCCACGTGCTCGTCGGGGCTGTACCATTTACTCAAAGCCCTCAGGCCAGAGCTTTTTAAGCCAACTCCTTGCTTGCTGATGCCGCCTGATCTTTAGAAACGTTGTGTCACGCAGCATTACGATCGTAGGGTGGCGAGCATCAACCCCCTTGACTGCGATCCGATCCCCGTCAGCCTCAACTACATTAACGGTATGTACTGGGTCGGCATGAACACGTCTTTGATGGTGCTCGTCGACGGTCGCGGCAGCTGGATGCTCATGGAGGTCTACACCCGGTGATTGACCCCCCTTCCTTCGATTAACACTACATTGCTTTGGCACCGCGGCCTAGAATACTCGGAATCTTACAGTAGCCAACATGATACCAAGTTTGATTTGCTCAAGGTTGTAATCTGCCAAGTGCCCACAAGATCTGCGAATTATAAAGACTTCAGGCTAATTGCATTCTTCAGCCGCGGTCTCGCCTATCTGACAGGTCACTGCGGTAAGTGGATAAATCTGCACGTCCATCGCAGGATCATACATCCTCTATAGTTCTGTGATGCCATTGAACACAAGGGCTTCATTTATGCTGTCAACTCCTTCTATGGCTGGACATATTGCTGGCCTACTCCAGTCATCGCTACAAACGGCTGTTACAGCAGTATGTTACTTTCCTATGATATCATGATGGCTTGCTTATATTACTGTCAACATTTGCTGAAAAAATATTCATGCTCATAACATGATGTTCTTAAGATTGACTAAACCAAGAGCCCTTTTTTATTTGACTCCAACTTGATATGATGTTGTAGGCCACCTGGTGTCCCTACCCTTCCTAATCCCAGAACCTTTCAAAGAAAAGCGGCATGACAATTGCAGGTGGTTCCTGTCTCGATCAGACGACGGTGAAAGATTGATGATCGTTCGCACGTACCGGACGTGTTGTTTCGTAGAATACAATCACAGTCACTACATGGTCTTTGAGCAGGATCCTAGCTTCTCTGGGCCTTCAGGAATTTTTGACTGGAGGCTGGTAAGTAGCCTTGGTACACGCTCTCTGTTTGTCGGACTGAATTATTTGATTAACCAGGAGATAACCGACACCAAGGATCATGATGGCAGTGCGGTTTCGTTCATCAGGCAAAACTGTGTGTACACAGCGTACCATGTGTCTCTGCATGCACCATACCCTGATATGTGCCACCACACTCTGCAACCCAAAGTAGGAGAGAGGGTTGCAAGTATCAGACTTCAACCTGCTGGCTGGAGTTTCCCCCGTCAGGCACCCATCTGGTTCAAGCCGTCAGCCAATCTCCATAGCTTAATAAATAGTAATGTCTAACTGAGCTAGTTAGTTAGATGCGTACACTTGGTGTAGTAGGATCTTTATTTAGTTTGATGCATACACTTGTTCTTTTTTGGTAACCCTTTTGTAATGATGGCTGATGTTTGGTTTGGAAGAGAGAGCTGCGTCTTCACTCTTCTGGCCTGCTTAGTGCTTCTCCTGCACCCCCAGCCCTGGTTGCTGCTGCTGCTGTTTTCAATGTACAATCAGTAGTATATTTCGTCTGTGGTTCAATAAATGTGTTGTTAGAACGACAAACACAATGTTTTGGAAGTCGTTGCACGGTTCAATCCTTTAGTGCCCCGTACCATACGTAGCGCATACTATTTATCGTACGGAACACTTTTTTTTCAAACTCGAAACACATTTTCCACTTATTGATAACATGCAGCCCACTGATGAAGGCCCAATAGAGAAGCCCATAATTAACTGGAAGGGAGGCTCTCACATGAATCCGGCCCAGGTACATGCTCATGGTCCCCTAAACATAAATAAGTAAGTAAATAAATAAATAAATAAAGCTAAATGCTCATGCCCCAGTTCTTTGGGAAAATAGGTAGCCTAGTATTTCTTTTTGAAGAATAGCCAAGCTAGGCCTATTTGTTTTCTCTGAATTACTGGGATGCAAATATTTCAAGACGAGGAGGGATGCATTTCGGCCTGGATTAAGAGTATGGTCAACGTCTGTTAAAAGTAATATCAAAAGGGGTTGAAAATTCCAAAACAATTATAGCAAATGGGATATAAGTTTCTTTTTTTGTTTTTGTTCTTCACTGATATCTTATACGTATTTCATTGGATTTAACATGACATAGTACTAATTTATTTTTAAATTTGTTTTAGTATGGCTATTAATTTTTGGATTAAGAATATTTCGTTGCCCAGCAAAAATTTGCGAATTTTCAAAATTTCCCACATATTTAGTTAATTTTTTGACCCTGGTACTGACCAGAAAATGGCCAGCAATTCTAAAAATGGAAAACGGGCTGCAATAAATTCCATATGAATTAGAAAATGAGTAAAAATTATAAAAATAATAGCAAATGGGCTGTACACGCCGCAGATTTCGAGGCTGACTTGTTTACGCAAGGCTTTGTCAGTGAACACACAATTCTAGCAGCAGTTAGTGTTGGATGTCCATCCAACGGCCGACGTGCTTATTCAATCTCTGATCTTGCTGCTCCAGCCGCCTAAACTAGCGCCGGCGGGACTGCCTGCTCCCTCCTCTTGTGGCCCGCTGTGATGCCGCGCAGACTTCCCCGGCCCACCCTACACCCTCCGCTTGGCCTGGCCGCACGCAATCAACTGGCTCCTTATTACGCGAAAAAATGATTCCACCCACTGACATCTGGGGCGCACCGGTTGGGAGGCTGACCTGTGGGCCTACTAAGTTGACGCATACACAGGGCTTGTCAACTTAGTCAACAAACGATTCTAGCAGCAGTAACTGTTGGATTTGAATCGAACGGTCCTGCTGCTTCTTTAATCACTGCTCTTCTTGCACCAGCCGCCCAAACCAGCGCCGGGGAGACCGCCTGCTCCTACCTCCAGTGGCCGGCTGTGCTGCCGATGAGGCCTCATCGCCCCCCTACTACTCCCACCGCTAGCCAGGCCCTGCGGCAACACCAGCCTCACACCGCAACCAAACCAGTGAACCCTCGTACTCCTCTCCGCGTGGGCATCCACTGCCGCGTCTTCCCAGGCTCCACGTCGTCCCCTTCCTAGGCCTCGCCGTCGTCCACCACCTTGGTGCTCTCGGCGCGGCGTGGTCAACGTGGTCAACGACATTCCATCGGAAGAGTATTGTACGTGGAGATGCTGACAGCTGGGTCCATGGTCACAGCCCAGTTTTTTGTGATTTGCCAAGTAAGTCGCTTTGTCAGGCCAGTTGGGCTGCAAATCTTTCAAGACAAGGAGAGCTTTCATTTGGCTGGCCGAGAAAATGGCCCATCACTAATGAGAAATGGGTTGTACATTTTTAAAACACATCAAACCGGCAATTAGTTTCAAATATCTTTTTTTCATTTCGAGATTTGAAATTACATTAATTTTTATGCATGGATAATTTGTTGGATTTTATATTGATATACATTTATTTTTAAAATCAGTTTGAATGTGAGTCGAAATTTCGGGATTAAAACTAGTTCGGACCGCACCGAAATATGCAAAATTTCATATAATTTTTTAACCGTGGCCACAATATGGGCTATAATGCTAACAAAAAGAATATGGGCTCCAAAAAAAACCTTAATAATTAGCAAATGGGCTGTAAATTATTATAAATAATGGCAAATGGGTTGTATGTTGTTTTCCACAGATTTGAGGCTTTCCTAAAAAAAGGTTGACGCACAAGCAGTGACTGTTGGATGGCCATCCAACGGCCGTCGTGCTTCTTCAATCTCTGCTCTTCCTGCTCCAGCCGCTCAAACAGGCGCCGGCGGGACTGCCTGCTCCCTCCTCCCCGCGGCCGGCTCTACTGCCGCGCAGGCCTCACCGCCCCACTGTACTCCCATCGCTGGCCTAGCCATCCCTCTACTCACCCACACCTGCTGTTATTCTCCGGCGACGGCAGACGAACCAGTAAACTCTCGTATTGTCGTACTCCCCTCCGCGTGGGAAACAACTGCCGAGTCTTCCCTGCCTCCGTGTCATTCCCTTCCTAGGCCTCGCTGTCGTCCACCGCCCTGGTGCTCTCAACGCGGCCTGGTCAACGTGGTCAACGACCGACATGCATCTGAAGTGGACTTTACGTGGAGAGGCCGACAGCTGGGTCCACGGCTGCACGCAAGAAAATGCCTCCTTATTACGCGCAAAATAATGATTCCTCCACCTGACATCAGGGACCCGCTGAAAGGGCCTATGTATTTCATGAAAAAAACGTTACCGCCGCTGACAGCTCGAACCCACCAGCTATATCTTCGCACGCAAGGAAGTGCCTCCTTATTACGCACAAAAAAATGAATACTCCCCCTATTAGCTGGGACCCAGCATAGTGGCAGGCTGACTTGTGGGCCTACTAAGTTGACGGGGACGGAGGGCTTTGTCAACTTAGTCAATATGCACGATTCTAGCTCCAGTGACCGTACGATGTCCATCCAACGGCCGTAGTGCTTCTTCAACCTCTAGTCTTCTAGCTCCAGCCGCCCAAACCAGCGCCGGTCATGCCTCGTGCTCCTGCCTCCCATGGCTGGCTGCGATGCGGCGGAGGCCTCACCGCCCCCTACTACTCCCACCCCTGGCCAGGCCATCCCTCTACTCACCCACACCACCTGTTATTCTGCGGAGACGGCAGCCTCACACCGTAGCGTACCAGTGAACCCTCGTACTCCTCTACACGTCGGCATCCACTGCCGCGCCTTCCCCGGCTCCACGTCGTCCCCTTCATAGGCCTCGCCGTTGTCCACCGCCCTGGTGCTCTCGGCGCGGCATGGTCAACGTGGTCAAGGAATGGCTTCCATCGGACGTGGATTGTACGTGGAGTGGCTGGCAGCTGGGTCCACGGCCGCAGCAAGGAAGTGCCTCCTTATTACGTGCAAAATAATTATTCCTCCACCTGACAGCGGGACCCACCGGACGGGCCACCGTATTTCGTGAAAAAAAAACGTTTCTCCCTGACTGCTGGGACCCACCAACTACATCTTCGCACGCAAGGAAGTGCGTCCGGGCAAAAAAAAATGATTCGCCCCTGACTATTGGGACCCACCAGCTACATCTTCGCAGGCAAGGAAGTGCCTGACAGTCGGGACCCACCTGGTCGAAGCGTACGTAGCGCTGTCATTCTGGTCGCGAACGTGTACGTACATACTGGTCGATGTAGAGGCGCGCACGTGTCGTAGTAGAGGCGAGCACGTGTCGTAGTAGAGGCGCGCACGTAGCATGTACACATATGTACGGCGGCCAGGGGGCAAGAAATAAAATACGGCCACGTATGTGTACATACGGGCGGGGTCTCGAACGCCTACTCGCGCATACGTATGGCCAGGGCTCGTGTACATGGCTGGGTCGGAACGGAGAAACAGCGTCGTTGTCGTGTTCATGGGGAGGCAACGGAATGCGTCATGTTCATGGGGAGGCAATGGAACGCGTGGGAGCCAACCGGCTGGGTCGGAATGGAATGCGTGGTCGTGTTCATCGGGAGGTCTTGGACGGAACAGGTGATGGAAACGAGGCCTGGCGTACCGCACATGGGAGGAAACGGACCACCTATGTTCGTAACGGGGTCCTGTTGATCGGGAGGGGTCTGGCGTACCGCAAAACGGAGGAAACGGACCTCCTACGGTCGAAACGGGGGTCCTGTTGATCGGGAGGGGTGTGGCGTACCGCAAAATGGACGAAACGGACTTGTGTTGGACCGCTACGGTCGAAACGGGGGTCCTATTCATCGGGAGGGGTGTGGCGTACCGCAAAACAGGACTCCACGGGATATTGTTCATCTCCACCGTCGACCCCCTCCAGCCTCCACGAGCTACTGTTCATCCACCGTCGACCTCCTCCAGCCTCCACCTGCGATTGTTCATCCACGGGCTCCTGTTCATCCAGCCTCCACCGCGCGCTACTCCACCGGCTACTGTTCAACCAGCCCTCTCCACGGGCTCCTGTTCAACCACCCCTCCACGGGCTACTGTTCATCCTGCCCTCCACCGTCTACTATTCATCCTGCCCTCCACGAGGTGGTCCTGTTCATCCAGCCCTCCACGGGGTCCTGTTCATCCAGCCCCAACCGGCTCGATCGATCGGGGTCCTGTTCATCCAGAGGCAACACCACGGGGTCCTATTCATCCACCCCCACCGGGAACAGTTCATCCAATCCCCCCCCCCAACGCTCACTGTTCATCCAGAGGCAGCATCGATCGGCTTCAGTTAGCAGCAGTAGCGAAGGAATCGCTCGATCGGGTTCAGTTAACAGCCATCGATTGATCGCTCGGGTTCAGTAATGCGTAGCCTGCAGTGCAATCACTCGGGTTCAGTTAGAGCCCAACGCCTCGCTCGGATTTAGTTAGAGCCAACGCCTCGCACACACGCGCGTACGTGTATGAGAGAAACGCGCATCGCTCGCGCCCCGACCTCCCACCGTAACCGGGAACTCCCCGAAATTTTCCTTGCCCTCGCTTCTACCATAGTTTTTCTGTCATGGACGGCCCAAAGAATGTCATGCAGCTGCGTCTCCGGCCCGCCCAGGATGAAAAGCTGTAACATCCCAAATTTTCAATTTGGAATGTTATACATTAGATCATCATTGCATATCATATTTTATTTTTGCATTTTGGTTGATCCTAGAAAATTCTACGCAACTCAAGGACCCATGGAGAGAGTTGGGGATTTCGTTATTTTCATATTTTAGTTTTCTCAAATTTTGAGAATAGGATCATTTGATTTTATATATTTTATCATCAATTATTTCTATTACAAAAATATGAGAGAGGGAATAAAATGACTTTCCCAAAATAGAGAAATATTGAGGATTTAATAATAAAATCAAACAAGATTTTATTCCGGAGTTTTTCGGTGTTTTATTTGAATTTAGGAAAAATGTGCATTTTTCAAAATTGCATCTAGGCCCCAAATAAATGTTCACTTTGTCGGGCTTGATTTTAGAAGCCCGGGAAAATTTATTTCGGGATTTTTGGAGTCAGTTTAGTATTTCTTTTTATTTATTTTTCGAGCGCAAATAAATTAGAAAAAACGAACCGACCTAATGGGCCGTGTCCGACTAGGACTCTGGCCCGACTAGGCTTTATAAGCCGAAGCTCAGCCCCGGGGAACCCTAGCCGCCCCAGCCCCCAACCCTAGCCGCCGCCCGCCCGGGCCGCCGCCGCCGCCGCCCGCTCGCGCCGCCGCTGCCGCCGCTACACGCCGCCCGTGCCGCCGCCGCCTGCCCGCGCCGCCGCCGCCGCTGCCCGCTGCCGCGCCGCCGTCGCCGGACGCCGCCGCCGCCGAGGTTCGCCGCCGCGCCTTGTTTTTCGTGCCTTCGGTTTTTTCTAAAAAAAACGATCGGTTTTCGTCGGTTTAATAGATTTGGTTTTTTAAATAGATCGGTTTTTCCGGTTTACTTATTTTAGCGAGCGTTCATCATTTTTCTTTTTCTCGGATTAAATCCGCGATTTTTCTGATCTCGATTCCTGATCCGATTTTCGTTTTAGTTTAACTTTTCGCTCGTTTATCGAAATCAGGCGATTCAAGCGCCTAGAGTTTCGTCTCGAAACCCTCTATCCGTTTAACCAACTTAAACAAGATTTTGCTACTGTAAAATTTGCCCTAGATCCAGATTAGTAGAATGAAGTTGTTTTCTTTCGCCGTTTGACTTTCGTTGCTTCATTTGATTTGATTCTTTTTGCCAACCGGAGTTCTTAAGTTGAACCTTCTGGCTGGATCTCTTATTTGAGTTTTACCTGTGCATTAGTTGAGTACTTATTGTATGCTTGTTTGTTTGTCTGCGATAGAGTATCCGGAGTGCGCCGCCTGTTACTTCGAATCGCTAGGTTTCCCGGATCATCAGCAAGGCAAGTAACACTTTGATCATACCTTTTCTACTACCCAGTTTTATTGCATTAGATCAATCCTCACACATTGCATGATTAGGATCTAATTAAATTGTGGGATGGGAAGTAGATGAGGTAGTACCTATTACCTGTTTATTATCAAACCTTTGGGACTTACTTCTACGTTTGCTTATTATGCCATGCTATGCTAGTAGACGTGGATTGGGTGAGTGATATCCATGACAGATGTGAGATTTATAATTAATGGTTTATCTAAGGTGGCAACTTAAACACACATCTGGGTGGATTGAGGCACCTGGGCATTCCAGGACTTGCCTCTTTTCTTTTGGACCGCCACCTAGGCTCAAAGGGATCATGAGACTATTCAAACTAGAAACTTCCGTGTGCAGCCACAAGCTATTATGGGCTCTAGCATAGTTGACTAAGTTGTGCGAACTCTTACAGTGGTAGACTAGCAGATGTAGGGGATGTAGGTGGTACGGTCTACCCGATCGTAAGGTGCAAGCACTTCTGAAAGACTATGTCTCGGTCATCCGTCTTCTCAAACACCATGTAGTGCGAGAAAACAAACGGAGGCGATCGAGTCTTGTGGGGAAAAGTGTGCAAACCTCTGCAGAGTGTAACAAACTAATCATGGTTAGCCGTGTCCCCGGTTATGGACATCTTGAGTATCTAGTACTTGGATTATCATGTGAATCTCAACATGTTACTCTAAATTAATTTTGTTGGGTTATGTTTAATGATGATGCTTAATTGGGATTGAGAATGCTGCCAACCATTCTCAATGTTTAACAACCACCTTGATAGTAATTAAAATTTTATTCCTTTGAAGTAGGGAAAAATTGGCTTTACGCAAAACTGTAACCATAGAGCTTTCCACCAGCCAAATATGCATATAGTATAGCTGTTTCATTCCATTACTCTCCATGTGTTACCTTGCCAGCATATTCCATGTGTTGACCCGTTTTCGGGCTGCAACGTTAATGTTGCAGACTTTTCAGACGACGATTAAGGAATTTTTAGGTCGTGGTTCTATACTCAGTGATGCCGTTGGAGTTGATCGACTCACTTATCTTCCAAGCCTACCGCTGTTATCGTTATTAGATGGCCTTAAGCCATATTTATTGTAATAAGTTCTCTTTTGAGACATTCGATGTAATAAGTGTGTGATTGCTACTCTGCTATAAATCCTCCGAGTACTGTGTGGTGTTAGCATTACTGATCCAGGGATGACACCAGAGCACAGAGATCGGACTGTTTAATGTCTGGTCGCTACAGAGATGGTATCAGAGCACACGCTGACTGTAGGACACAACCACTAAGCTAAATACCTAGATCACTACTCACTCTCTTCTCTTCTGACCTCTCATATTTTCTATTCTTTAGGATGGCGGATGCAAGGAACAAGTTTACGCAACCGGATGAAGATGGACCCTTTGGACGCCACTTGAAGGAAGTCACTAGATACCTGAACATAGGAGTACCAAGCTTCACGGGAACCTACAACGCCACTTTACCTGAAGAAGAGCGCTGGATGATTCAAGTTCAAGTTCCAGGAAGGACGTTCATGCCAGTCACTGAGCCCATAGAATTTTCTTTTGATGCACCAACTTGGAGTCTAGGAAAGAGCAAGGCAGCTCACATCACCATGGGACGCATTGGAGAAGTCTACCGGAAGGATCTCAGGGATACTATCTACCAGATTTGTGGGTGCTGAGAGGAACACTGGGAGATGATCAGCACCAGGAATGATAGATCAATTGCAGTTTTTATCCAAGAGTTAAACCAGCACATTCAACGATAGGAGAACCAGACGTGCGCCGACATGATAGATCTGAAGAAGGCTAAGACCAGAATCAAGGAATTGGAGAAAGAACTCAAGGCTACACGTGAAGATTATGAAGAGGAAATTGAAGTATTGGTGGATAAGAATTGTCACGACCGGTTTTCCAATAAAAATATTTATTGAAAAGCCAATCTTTTGAGTCCAGTATGAGAGAAATCCTCCTCACTGATAGACAAATTCTTGATACAATAAGCCAGTAGCATAAAATATATTACAGGGTCGAACTACGGTTGCTCAACCATATTATTACAAGCACGCCAATAATTATACATAATGGCGGACACGACACAGGGGTGTGGAGGCATACTACTGACTCGAGGATAGGGCGGTGGTGGAGAAACACAGCGGGGAGAGAGATACAAGACTCTACGTCTGTCATCTCGTCGAGCGTCGAGGTGAGGCTCGATGAATTTATTTGGTAGCCGAAGCGGATATAATACAGTGACCAAATCCAGGGTCGCACGAGACTGACTGGGACTCCTCTAGGCGTCGGACTCGCTATCAAATTCTTCATCCATGAGATCGCCTTCGTCAGCATCTGGCCAAATCAACAAGCCAGTGAGTACTTTGAAAGTACTCGCAAGACAGTTCGGACGTAAGATATAACAAATGCATGCATGGATGCGACATGATTAATTCATCAATGCACATTAAAATAGAATTAGCATGACGGGGTAAGTAAAAGGGGAAACGGCGGTAGTCCGCCTGAAATCCCACAGAACATAAATGAAGACCGATCGGGTGTCTGAAGCGACGCCTCGAAAGGTGAACAAATAAAAATAAGGAAATGATGCCACAGTCGGGCGTCTTAGCGACACCACATAAAGGGCTTTAAAAGAAATACCACAGTCGGGCGTCTGAGCGACGCCACATAAAGGGCTTTAAAAGAAATGCCATAGTCGGACGTCTGAGCGACATCACAGAGAGGGCTTTAAAAGAAATGCCACAGTCGGACGTCTGAGCGACATCGCAGAAAGGGCTTTAAAAGAAATGCCACAGTCGGACGTCTGAGCGACATCACAGAAAGGGCTTTAAAAGAAATGCCACAGTCGGACGTCTGAGCGACATCGCCGAAAGGGCTTTAAAAGAAATGCCACAGTCGGGCGTCTGAGCGACGCCACATAAAGGGCTTTAAAAGAAATGCCACAGTCGGATGTCTGAGCGACATCGCAGAAAGGGATTTTATTCACAAGTAAATAATACTCATAATAAACATTCAATTCATGAAAATAAACGGGTTAGTCCATCCACAGGAGTAATCATTTAACCGGACTTAGCACTCATGCGATTCACCGAAGTCTCTGTCATCAAAACTGACATTGGTCAGATTAAGAGAATATAGAACTTGGACATGGAATAGATGATTTGAAGGAATATATGACTCTGCAGAGTTTGTACAAAATTTTTCCCACAGCCAACGGATTTCCGTAGTCACGAAGGACTAGTTCTGTTTACGGTATTTCGGAAGAAAACATAGCTAACCAGTACACACCCATTCTACCTCTCGATGCTAGGAATCACCCTAGACATCGTCCAAGAAAAACTTTTGAGACGGGGAGATCACAATCTCGAATAGCATGGGATCAAATTTATATACGCGCGCTCTAAGGGGTGCCCCCCTCTCGGTCCCAACCGGAAACACCCATGCCCCCTGACCGGATGACTGGCTTTAATCCAGGGCCATGGAACCATCATCACGGCCTCTCCTCTTTGGTGTGTACCATGAAAGCAGTTTGCAACTTACTAAACCATATTCCTTGCGGAAAACATGTGCTAGTACAGGGAAGGAAATGAGAGGAACTGGACCGATACGGTTTGACACTGAAGTCACATAGTCTGGCGTAGGACTGGCATGCTACAACACTGCCATCTTACCCATTCTCATGCCAACACATGGCCATTCATACTCACATCCATCCACTTATGGATCATCGAACTCACTTACCTCATTATCACATAAAATAACGTTCATCGATATGCTTCTCAACATGCCATGAAACTAACTAAATGCAAAACATGCCAAGACACTCATCATATCAAAAGTTCAAACATGCTTGCCTGGTTCAGAGTAGTCAGAGCCTAGCTCGGTGAAGTTCGCGGCTCCGTCACCTCCTTCGGTATCTACGGTATAAAGAAAATATATGCGCTATCGTAAATACCAAGGAGTGCACAGAAAGTATACCAAATTTTTTTCAAATAAATCTGATAAAAAACTAGACAAAATTTTAAAGAGAACAGAAAAAGAATCAATCAAAAATAATTTTCTGTTTAAAAGTTATAAGGGTTTTTGTCCAGGGACTCATCTGTAATGAAACAGAAGATTTCCAGGGGTTAGTTTATAAAAATAGAAAACGCTTCGGCAGAAACTACGCCAGCCCAGAGGGAAAACGCATTTTGCCCGAAGGCGCTTCCAGAAAATGATTCAACCAGAGAGGGCAGAGAGGCTGACGGTGGGGTCCCACCCGTCAGGTTTAAATATTTGAATGGGGCGGCAGAGTTCGCCGGTGCCCGAGAGCCGCGGTGGTCGCCGGCGGCGATCCACGGCGAGGCAGGGGGATCGGAGGGTACCTCTGTGTTCAGGGCACCATTCCGCGTCGGTTGGTGGTGGTGGTGGTCACCGGCGAGTACCACGTCGGCGGCGAGCTTTGCTCCGGCGGACGGCGGCTCGGGTGGTCGAGGGACTCGTCGGAGAGAGCTGCAGTGATCAAATTGAAGAGGGGGTTACGCTCCTGGTAGCTAGAGAGGGTAACGGACGGGGTTTGGGCGCCGGAGATGGCCTCACCGGAGCGAATCGTGGAGGAGGCCGAGGCGGGGCGAGGCGGCCGGAGTTGGGGGAGGAGACCTCCTCTAGGTCCCCCTAGTGGCCTGGCGGGGCTCTGGTGAGGAGTGGTGATGCTGCGTGCACGAGAGTGAGCTCGGGGCCCCTTTATATAGGCGGTCCGAGGCGGTTGCCGTGAACGGAGTTTTCCGGCGATGGTTACGGTGGCGCAGTGCTCGGTCGGGGTGGTTAGGGAGTCGAGCGTCATCACGGAGGTTCAATGGGTCCGTTTTGGTGCTAAACTGGCCGGGGTTTGGGTGTTTGGGTCGAGCTCGATGGAACGGGGATGGCGCGGCCCGTCGGCGGCAGGGAGCACGTTCCGTGCTAGCCGGGCTACGGTGAGGGTGCCATGGGCGTGCGCTGGCATGCATGAGGCCACACGGAGAGCCAGGGAGCTTTGGGCGGCGCTAAACGACGTTCTGCCGTGGTGTGCCTTCTGTCGGCCGCCACGGGAGGTCCCGACGCCGCAGAAAACGCCGGCGAGGGCGGACCAGCGCGCCACCGACGCCAGGAAGGCTCCACGCACGCGTGTGAAGCTCAGGACAAGAGGGAGGGGCTGCGAGCATCGAGCCAAGCGCACTGTGAGCTTGTGACTGAACTCTGAAGAAAACGACACTGTAAAACTGAATTTTACTGAAAATGCAAAGAACAGTGTAGCTCAGGTGTTCGACAGAATGATTTAGGTATCTAGGGATTTTTCCTTGAGCTGATTTTTGGTGGAGTGGCTTCTCATTGCTCAAATAGTTTTCCTGAATTTTGGTGGAATTTTTGGAGGAGTGCAGATATGAATTTCACCAAATTTGGCAAATCTGGACCAAACTTGCAGAGACTGTATTTTGAAAAATTTGAAAAGAGGAGGAGTGGATTAAGATGGTTCTGAGTTGTGGGTACAAAGGACAAACTAGGAGAGTTGGTTTGAGGTCAAAACTCAAATGCAAAAAGGTACTTGCTTTGAAAATCCCTCAGGCTCCAAATAATTTTCAGAATTGAATTGAGAGGAAAAATAATTAGAATAAAATCCAAAACTTGTTTGGATGAGTTGGAACAGAGATCTTAGGTTGATTACAAGGAGGAGGGGACGTTTTGGAGGGTTTTTACCACATGGGCAAAAATGCAAAGTCAAAGGGTGGTTTCAAAGATATGAAAATCCAAGTTTTCATAGAGTTTCTTTTTTTTAAAAAAATAATAAACTCCCAAAATAAATTTGAGAGAGAACCAACAGAGAAGAAGTTTCAAAAACACCAAAGTTTGGAAAAAATAAAATCCTTGCCAAAGCAAAGGAAGTTTTTTAAGAGGAAGGTTTTCTGAAAAATTTAAATGGCCTCTTTTCAAAGAAAACCACAAAGTTTTTGATAAAGACCAAAATAAAATTTTGGAATGTCACAACACCTACCCCCTTAGGAAAAATCTCGTCCCCGAGATTTCAGCTGATCCTTAAATAAGTGTGGATACTCTGTCCGAAGAAAATCCTCGCTTTCCCAAGTTGCTTCACTGTCGGTGTGATTGCTCCACTGGACTTTGAAAAACTTGATGGTCTTCTGTCGGGTCCTCCTTTCAGACTCCTCTAATATTCTTACGGGACGTTCCCGATAAGTGAGGTCTGGCTGCACATCAATGTTTTCATGGGATACTTGTTTCTCTGGGTTGCTTACACACTTCCTTAACTGAGAGACGTGGAATACGTCGTGAATGTCGGATAAGTCTTCGGGTAAGTCTAGCTGGTAGGCTACAGTGCCTCTCCGTGCCACTATGCAGAATGGTCCAATGAATCTTGGTGCTAACTTTCCTTTAATCTTAAACCGTTGCAGTCCTCTCATAGGGGATACTCTCAAGTATACGAACTCACCGGGTTCGAAGCTGACCCTACGATGTTTCTGATCATAATAACTCTTCTGTCGACTTTGAGCGGTCTTAAGTCGGTCTCTGATTAGCTTGACCTTTTCCTCGGCTTCTCTGAGCATATCTGGTCCGAAGATGCGGCTGTCTCCGGTCTCTGACCAATTTAACGGGGTACGACATCTCCTTCCGTATAGGGCTTCAAAAGGAGCCATTTGCAGGCTGGCCTGGTAACTGTTGTTGTATGCGAACTCGGCATATGGCAGGCTGTCTTCCCAACTGGTTCCATAGGTGAGGACACATGCTCTCAGCATGTCTTCTAAAATTTGGTTTACGCGTTCAGTCTGTCCATCAGTCTGTGGGTGGTATGCGGTACTGAATGCTAGTTGGGTTCCCAGAGCCTGTTGTAAATGTTCCCAAAATCTTGAGACGAACTGAGTGCCTCTGTCGGTTATTATAGTCTTCGGTACACCGTGCAGACAAACTATGCGGGAAAGATAAATCCTGGCAAGCCTCTGAGTGTTGTAGGTTGTTTTCACTGGAATGAAATGTGCCACCTTGGTTAATCTATCGGTGATGACCCATATGGCATCATTCCCGTGTCGTGACCGAGGTAGCCCGACAATAAAATCCATCCCTATTTCATCCCATTTCCACTCAGGTATTTTGTTAGGTTGCAGTAGTCCGGCTGGTCTCTGATGCTCAGCTTTTATGCGTTGACATGAGTCGCAACATGCAATGAAGGTGGCTATGTCCCTCTTCATACCGTGCCACCAAAATCTTTCCTGAATATCCTTATACATTTTGGTTCCTCCAGGGTGGATTAAATATGGAGTGGTGTGTGCTTCAGCTAAAATTTGCTGCTTAAGGTCTTCTATGTTTGGCACGTAGAGCCTTTCTCCGTACCATAATATTCCTTCATTGTCTATGACGAATTCCGAGGCTTTGCCCATACTCAACTTCCTTTTGATGCCTTCGATGCTGGTGTGACCGGTCTGAGCTCCTTTAATTTTCTCCACAAGGTCGGGTTGTATTTCCAAGTTTGATATGGTGACTTTTGCTACCATTATCAAGTTGAGCCTGGCGAATTCTTGTTGGAATTCGGGCCTCAAGCTATGCAGATTGTTTTCGTCGGAGCTGGGGTTCCGACTAAGAGCATCGGCCACTACATTTGCTTTCCCTGGATGGTAATGGATACCAACATCATAATCCTTTACCAATTCTAACCAGCGTCGTTGCCGTAAATTTAATTCTGGCTGCGTAAAAATGTATTTGAGGCTTTTGTGATCCGTATATATTTCACATCGATTTCCAAGTAAGAAATGCCTCCATTCCTTGAGTGCATGAATAACTGCTGCCATTTCTAAGTCATGAGTGGGATAATTTTCCTCATGCTTGCGAAGTTGCCTTGAAGCGTAGGCGACAACCTTTCCTTCCTGCATCAACACGCATCCGAGACCCTTTCTGGACGCGTCACAATATACTTCAAAATTCTTGTGTATGTCGGGTATAATTAATACTGGTGCTGTCGTTAACTTCCGCTTTAGCTCTTGAAAACTTTTCTCGCAGGCTTCTGTCCAGTCAAACTTCTTATCTTTCTTGAGTAACTGTGTCATAGGCTTGGCTATGGTGGAGAATCCTTCAATGAATCTGCGGTAATATCCTGCCATTCCCAAGAAACTCCGTATGTCTATTATGCTGGCTGGTGACTTCCAGCCAAGTACGGCCTTGACTTTCTCTGGGTCTACTGCGATACCGTCTTGTGTCAGTACGTGGCCTAGAAAGCCTACTTGCCTTAGCCAAAATTCGCACTTGCTGAACTTGGCATACAATTGGTGTTTTCTTAGCTCTCCTAGCACAATCCTGAGATGTTCTGCATGCTCTTCTGGTGTCTTGGAGTATACCAGAATATCGTCGATGAATAACACGACGAACTTGTCCATAAACTTCATAAATACTTTGTTCATAAGGTGAACAAAATATGCTGGGGCGTTAGTCAACCCAAATGGCATCACTGTGAACTCGTACAGTCCATATCTGGAGGTGAAGGCTGTTTTGGGAATATCTTCTGTTTGTACCTTCAATTGGTGGTATCCTGACCTTAAGTCAATTTTTGAGAATACCTTGGCCTGAGCGAGCTGATCAAACAAATTGTTTATCCTTGGCATCGGGTATTTGTTTTTGACTGTGACCATGTTAAGTGCTCGATAGTCAATACACAATCTCAGCGTTCCATCCTTCTTTTTGGCAAATAAAATTGGTGATCCCCAAGGTGAGGAGCTGGCTCGAATGTATCCTTTTTCCAGTAATTCCTTTATTTGTTTCTTCAACTCGATCAACTCGGATGGTGCCATTCTGTATGGTTTCTTGTATATGGGGGTGGTTCCTGGTGCTAGCTCAATGCTGAATTCTATTTCTCGGTCTGGTGGCATGCCTGGTAGTTCTTCAGGGAATACATCTGGAAATTCACATACTACTGGAACCTTGCTCAACTCAGAAATATCCACCTTATTCATCTCGGCTGCCGGGGTATTTTCCTTTCCTTGCCTGATACTCTTATGGTCTTCCCTTGGTGGTGTGTGAGAATTACGGTCCTGTTGAAACAGTCGATAAAACCCTTATTGGTGGTTAGCCAATCCATCCCTAGGATGACATCCAATCCTTTATTTTCCAACACAATAAGATTTGCGTGAAACTCCAATCCTTCGAACTCAATGACCACATTCTGACAGTAATTCTGAGTAACTTGCTGAATCCCGGGGGACTTGATGATCATGGATTTCTCCAAAGGAAGCATCGAAAAATTATTTTGCAAAGCAAAAATTTTCGAAATGAAAGAGTGAGAAGCTCCAGAATCAAACAAAACCAGTGCAGGTATTGTGTTGACAGGAAACGTACCGAGTACGATATCTGGAGCATTTTGTGCCTCCTCTTTGGTTACGTGGTTCAGATGGCCCTTCCTGTGGTTATTGTTGGGATTGAAATTGTTTCGCTTAGGCGCGGAATTGTTGCCGCCGTTGTTCGGCTTTGGGGTTGAATTCCTTGGCTTGGGCCACTGTTTGGCATAGTGCCCTTCTTCTCCACAAGCGTAACAAGTAACGCTGGGGCGATAGGTGAATTCCTTGTCTCTTGCATGAAAATTCTTGATTGGGCGTGAGACATTGGATGAGGATTTGTGTGTCCCACCCTTTTGAAAATCTGTCTTGCTTCGGTGATTGCGAGCATGATTAGTCTGGTCCCTTTTTCGCTTGCGGATATCTTCCAGACTGCGTCTCTCATTTTCCAGAGTAATGGCTTTGTCCACCAGTGTTTTAAAATCAGGAAAAGTGTGCACTACTAGTTGGCATTTAGGCGCGGGCGCCAGACCGTCAAGGAATTTTTCCATCTTCTTGATTTCAGTCATACGCTCTTCATTGGCGTAGCGGGGCAATAGAGTAAATTGACTGTTGTAATCTAACACTGTCATGTTCCTTTGTTTGAGGTCATCGAATTCTCTCTTCTTGATTTTCATAATACTCTTAGGAATGTGTGCACCACGGAAACCTTCCTTGAAATCATCCCAGGTTATGTCATTTTCGTTGGGATGCATGTGCAGAAAATTCTCCCACCATGATGCGGCTGCTCCTGTGAGATAGTGCGGAGCATATAATACCTTCTCGGGGTCTGAACATTTTGCAATAATTAATTTTCTCTCCATATCTCGAAGCCAGTCCTCGGCTTCAAGAGGCTTGTCAGTATGAGAAAATGTTTGAGGACGTGTCTTCTGTAGCTCAGATAACTTGGAATGCTGTTGATACTGTCCATGGTGATTTCCCATGTTGATGACTTGGTTCATTATTTCACGATGTTGTTGCTGACTCTGTTCATAAAGGAGACACATTTGTGAAAGTGCCGATTCACTGCCCGGTTGGCTTGACTATCCCTGAGTGAACTCGTTGCTGGGTTGTGCATCATAATTTTCCTCTGATGGAATTGGCATGGAGCGAGTCCAAGGACGAGACATTTTTCACTCTGGGGATATATTTGTAAGACCCATAAGAAAAGCGGAAAGAGTCGCAAAAACAAATTCATAAAAAGCATAAAGTGGGCAAATAAAACTGAATAACCCAGCTTACTTAAGAAAAACAAATCGACTTGCGCACGGAGAAGGACTGCTCATTACATATCTTACACGCAGGCGGTAATTATACAATACATCACTCAGGATATGCGTACATAATCCTGACATGTTATTTAGGCTAGTGCACTTCTCCAGATCCTACATGATGCACAAACAGGCTACTTCTCACAACCTATGTACATATCTTACAAAGAGGTACATCGCATGACGGGCAAGCGTACTCAGCCGAAAATGTTGACGACCTGCTTTGCCCTGCCGAGGGCGAGGCGTAGCGAGGTTGGGGACTCGACTTCCTCCTCGTCAATGGGCTCCATACGTGTAGTGTTGCGCAGAGTGGACGGAGCGGTTGCCAGGGGCGGAGCAATACGTACAGGAGTGGGCGCGAAGGGTGGTGCAGTGCGCGCTGGAGTGGGCGCAATGACTTGGTTGAATTCTTCGGTAGAAGGCAGGCAACGAGTAGGCGTATAAGATGCTGATGACGAGACCAAAGTCAGTGGCGGTGCGACGGGTAGGAGCTCCCTCCTGTTGGCGACACAACCATGGACTGAGTCCATGCGGGCAGCTACGAAATCGTCCACCAGGTTGTCGAAGGCTGCCCCCAGGGCCCGGAGATACTCAATGAGCATCTCAAAAGCCTCGTCTCGTTCTCCTCTGGGGCAGGAGAATGCGTAGTGACAGGTGTAAGGTACATGGCATGGAAGATAGCGGTAACGACGAGTCTTCATCACGGGAAGGACATCCCTGAGGCGAGCTATCGCCTCATGGGCTGCCATCTGCATAGCATGCCTCTCCGTAGGCATGGCTCTACGCACGAACCGGAAGCGGCGTAACTCACCACGCCCTACCTTGAACTGCACCGTGGCCTAGTGCATGGTCAGACTGTCGTTGACTCGGTGCTGGCAGAGTGTGAAGACTGGGCGCACGGATGGCCCCATCGCGACCTGAACGATGAAAGAAAGAAGCTTGACGAACCCATCGGGCACGTTGGCGAAGGTCTGAGACTCGCAGCTGTTGCCGGCCATCTACAAAAGTAGGCAAAAATTCTGCATGGTCAGATCATAAATTTATGCCGACTGACAGAAATGTCTACAATTGCAGAAAAATATAAAATGGCTCTATTATGCTAATAACCAATTAGCGATCGCACCTAGTGGCTTCCTACAGTCAGCCTGGCTCTGGTACCAAGCTTGTCACGACCGGTTTTCCAATAAAAATATTTATTGAAAAGCCAATCTTTTGAGTCCAGTATGAGAGAAATCCTCCTCACTGATAGACAAATTCTTGATACAATAAGCCAGTAGCATAAAATATATTACAGGGTCGAACTACGGTTGTTCAACCATATTATTACAAGCACGCCAATAATTATACATAATGGCGGACACGACACAGGGGTGTGGAGGCATACTACTGACTCGAGGATAGGGTGGTGGTGGAGAAACACAGCGGGGAGAGAGATACAAGACTCTACGTCTGTCATCTCGTCGAGCGTCGAGGTGAGGCTCGATGAATTTATTTGGTAGCCGAAGCGGATATAATACAGTGACCAAATCCAGGGTCGCACGAGACTGACTGGGACTCCTCTAGGCATCGGACTCGCTATCAAATTCTTCATCCATGAGATCGCCTTCGTCAGCATCTGGCCAAATCAACAAGCCAGTGAGTACTTTGAAAGTACTCGCAAGACAGTTCGGACGTAAGATATAACAAATGCATGCATGGATGCGACATGATTAATTCATCAATGCACATTAAAATAGAATTAGCATAACGGGGTAAGTAAAAGGGGAAACGTCGGTAGTCCGCCTGAAATCCCACAGAACATAAATGAAGACCGATCGGGTGTCTGAAGCGATGTCTCGAAAGGTGAACAAATAAAAATAAGGAAATGATGCCACAGTCGGGCGTCTTAGCGACACCACATAAAGGGCTTTAAAAGAAATACCACAGTCGGGCATCTGAGCGACGCCACATAAAGGGCTTTAAAAGAAATGCCACAGTCGGACGTCTGAGCGACATCACAGAGAGGGCTTTAAAAGAAATGCCACAGTCGGGCGTCTGAGCGACATCGCAGAAAGGGCTTTAAAAGAAATGCCACAGTCGGACGTCTGAGCGACATCACAGAAAGGGCTTTAAAAGAAATGCCACAGTCGGACGTCTGAGCGACATCGCAGAAAGGGCTTTAAAAGAAATGCCACAGTCGGGCGTCTGAGCGACGCCACATAAAGGGCTTTAAAAGAAATGCCACAGTCGGACGTCTGAGCGACATCGCAGAAAGGGATTTTATTCACAAGTAAATAATACTCATAATAAACATTCAATTCATGAAAATAAACGGGTTAGTCCATCCACAGGAGTAATCATTTAACTGGACTTAGCACTCATGCGATTCACCGGAGTCTCTGTCATCAAAACTGACATTGGTCAGGATAAGAGAATATAGAACTTGGACATGGAATAGATGATTTGAAGGAATATATGACTCTGCAGAGTTTGTACAAAATTTTTCCCACAGCCAACGGATTTCCGTAGTCACGAAGGACTAGTTCTGTTTACGGTATTTCGGAAGAAAACACAGCTAACCAGTACACACCCATTCTACCTCTCGATGCTAGGAATCACCCTAGACATCGTCCAAGAAAAACTTTTGAGACGGGGAGATCATAATCTCGAATAGCATGGGATCAAATTTATATACGCGCGCTCTAAGGGGTGCCCCCCTCTCGGTCCCAACCGGAAACACCCATGCCCCCTGACTGGATGACTGGCTTTAATCCAGGGCCATGGAACCATCATCACGACCTCTCCTCTTTGGTGTGTACCATGAAAGCGGTTTGCAACTTACTAAACCATATTCCTTGCGGAAAACATGTGGTAGTACAGGGAAGGAAATGAGAGGAACTGGACCGATACGGTTTGACACTGAAGTCACATAGTCTGGCGTAGGACTGGCATGCTACAACACTGCCATCTTACCCATTCTCATGCCAACACATGGCCATTCATACTCACATCCAACCACTTATGGATCATCGAACTCACTTACCTCATTATCACATAAAATAACGTTCATCGATATGCTTCTCAACATGCCATGAAACTAACTAAATGCAAAACATGCCAAGACACTCATCATATCAAAAGTTCAAACATGCTTGCCTGGTTCAGAGTAGTCGGAGCCTAGCTCGGTGAAGTTCGCGGCTCCGTCACCTCCTTCGGTATCTACGGTATAAAGAAAATATATGCGCTATCGTAAATACCAAGGAGTGCACAGAAAGTATACCAAATATTTTTCAAATAAATCTGATAAAAAACTAGACACAATTTTAAAGAGAACAGAAAAAGAATCAATCAAAAATAATTTTCTGTTTAAAAGTTATAAGGGTTTTTGTCCAGGGACTCATCTGTAACGAAACAGAAGATTTCCAGGGGTTAGTTTATAAAAATAGAAAACGCTTCGACAGAAACTACGCCAGCCCAGAGGGAAAACGCATTTTGCCCGAAGGCGCTTCCAGAAAACGATTCAACCAGAGAGGGCAGAGAGGCTGACGGTGGGGTCCCACCCGTCAGGTTTAAATATTTGAACGGGGCGGCAGAGTTCGCCGGTGCCCGAGAGCCGCGGTGGTCGCCGGCGGCGATCCACGGCGAGGCAGGGGGATCGGAGGGTACCTCCGTGTTCAGGGCACCATTCCGCGTCGGTTGGTGGTGGTGGTGGTCGCCAGCGAGTACCACGTCGACGGCGAGCTTTGCTCCGGCGGACAGCGGCTCGGGTGGTCGAGGGACTCGTCGGAGAGAGCTGGAGTGATCAAATTGAAGAGGGTGTTGCTCCTGGTAGCTAGAGAGGGTAACGGACGGGGTTTGGGCGCCGGAGATGGCCTCACCGGAGCGAATCATGGAGGAGGCCGAGGCGGGGCGAGGCGGCCGGAGTTGGGGGAGGAGACCTCCTCGAGGTCCCCCTAGTGGCCTGGCGGGGCTCTGGTGAGGAGTGGTGATGCTGCGTGCATGAGAGTGAGCTCGGGGCCCCTTTATATAGGCGGTCCGAGGCGGTTGCCGTGAACGGAGTTTTCCGGCGATGGTTACGGTGGCGCAGTGCTCGGTCGGGGTGGTTAGGGAGTCGAGCGTCATCACGGAGATTCAATGGGTCCGTTTTGGTGCTAAACTGGCCGGGGTTTGGGTGTTTGGGTCGAGCTCGACGGAACGGGGATGGCGCGGCCCGTCGGCGGCAGGGAGCACGTTCCGTGCTAGCCGGGCCACGGTGAGGGTGCCACGGGCGTGCGCTGGCATGCATGAGGCCACACGGAGAGCCAGGGAGCTTTGGGAGGCGCTAAACGGCGTTCTGCCGTGGTGTGCCTTCTGTCGGCCGCCACGGGAGGTCCCGACGCTGCAGAAAACGCCGGCGAGGCCGGGCCAGCGCGCCACCGACACCAGGAAGGCTCCACGCACGCGTGTGAAGCTCAGGACAAGAGGGAGGGGCTGCGAGCATCGAGCCAAGCGCACTGTGAGCTTGTGACTGAACTCTGAAGAAAGCGACACTGTAAAACTGAATTTTACTGAAAATGCAAAGAACAGTGTAGCTCAGGTGTTCGACAGAATGATTTAGGTATCTAGGGATTTTTCCTTGAGCTGATTTTTGGTGGAGTGGCTTCTCATTGCTCAAATAGTCTGCCTGAATTTTGGTGGAATTTTTGGAGGAGTGCAGATATGAATTTCACCAAATTTGGCAAATCTGGTCCAAACTTGCAGAGACTGTATTTTGAAAAATTTGAAAAGAGGAGGAGTGGATTAAGATGGTTTTGAGTTGTGGGTACAAAGGACAAACTAGGAGAGTTGGTTTGAGGTCAAAACTCAAATGCAAAAAGGTACTTGCTTTGAAAATCCCTCAGGCTCCAAATAATTTTCAGAATTGAATTGAGAGGAAAAATAATTAGAATAAAATCCAAAACTTGTTTGGATGAGTTGGAACAGAGATCTTAGGTTGATTACAAGGAGGAGGGGAGGTTTTGGAGGGTTTTTACCACATGGGCAAAAATGCAAAGTCAAAGGGTGGTTTCAAAGATATGAAAATCCAAGTTTTCATAGAGTTGCTTTTTTTAAAAAAAATAATAAACTCCCAAAATAAATTTGAGAGAGAACCAACAGAGAAGAAGTTTCAAAAACACCAAAGTTTGGAAAAAATAAAATCCTTGCCAAAGCAAAGGAAGTTTTTTAAGAGGAAGGTTTTCTGAAAAAATTTAAATGGCCTCTTTTCAAAGAAAACCACAAAGTTTTTGATAAAGACCAAAATAAAATTTTGGAATGTCACAAGAATGCCGACCTAACAAAGAAGATTGGAATATTTATGGGGGGCCGACGCCAGTAGAGGAAGACGAAGAACCCAAGGAGATTAGCCCAGAAGACTACATCATCATCGACAGCACCGACTCAGAAGCAGATAGTAGCGATGATGACTATGTTGATGAAGCCGGACCAGATATTATGGAGTCAACAACTGTAGAATATTTCTAATAGACCACCCCACCAGTAGTAGTAGTCCACCATGTAAATATAGTTGTCCGAGCACTTTTGCGATAGTTAGATCGATTGTATGCATTTGGTTGATTGATTGAAGTGAATTGTTTGCTTTTGCCTCATGTGCATATGGGTAGTGTTTTCTCTTTAGACCCTCTCTATTCTTATATCTCATCTTTTCTAAACCCTCAGATGCCTCCGAGACGTGACCCCGGATTTGCCTTTCCACCGAAGCTCACCCAGTTGATCCAGCAGTAGAACACATTGATGCAGTTGCTAGTCCAGAATCAGAATCAGGGGAACAACAACAACAACCCACCACCACCACCACTGTTGACCACTTAGCCCGCCGGTAGTAGGCTGAATCCGCCGGTGTTTTCCAGTAGCACCGAGCCGATAGTAGCAGATGATTGGCTCCGCAAGACAGCTAGGGAGTTGACCACAGCAGGATGCATAGATGCGGAGAAGGTGAAGTTTGCCGCACATCAGTTAGAAGGACCCGCAGCATCATGGTGGAAGAATTTCACAGCCACCTTCCGAGTCGACACTGTCACATGGGACCAGTTTCAGCAGGCTTTCCGTACTGCACATGTTTCAGCAGGAGCTATGGCCATGAAGAATCGTGAGTTTCGTGACTTGCGCCAAGGAGGACGGACAGTTGGCCAGTATGTGGAGGAGTTTAGTAAGCTAGCACGTTATGCCCCAGATGATGTTGCTACGGATGCAGCTAAACAAGAGAAGTTTCTGGAAGGACTGAATGATGAGTTGAGCATGCAGTTGATGGTAGCCACCTTCAACAACTACCAGGAGTTGGTAGATCGTGCTCTTATGATTGAAGGGAAGCAACAGCAAATCGAGAATCGCAAGAGGAAGTATGGACAAGGAAAGTACAATTCAGGAGCTCAGCAGAAGCCACGTTTTACCCCTAGACCGGGAGGACATTTTCAGCATACCCATGGGGGAGGTAGCTCGCACAATCACAATGGCACTAAGAATGGTAATGGCAATGGAGGAAGCAACAGCCAGAACCGCACCAACCCATCAACCCCAGCCAAGAAGGACTTGAGCCAAGTCACTTCCTATAAGTGTTCGAAGCCAGTACATTATGCCAATGAATGTCCTGAAGGCCAAAATGGCAATGGAAGTTCTGGGAAGAAGCCAAACCCTTTCAACAGGGGACAGGTGAACCATGTTAGCGTGGAGGAGGTTGAAGCTCAGCCCGATGCAGTAATAGGTAAGTTTTTGGTTAAGTCATTTACTGCACTCGTTCTTTTTGATACTGGTGCATCGCATTCATACATCTCAAGGGGATTTGTGGATAAGTATAACCTACCAACCCAAGCCCTTAGGTCACCCATGTTAGTAACCTCGCTAGGAGCAGAGTATGTGGCTAGTCTATGGTGTGATCGGTTACCATTAAGGATTGGTAACTATGTTTTTCCCTCAGACCTAGTAGTATTGGAATCTCAAGGATTGGATGTGATATTAGGCATGGATTGGTTATAAAAGTATGAAGGGAATATTGAGTGTGCTTGTAAGTCAATTTTTCTTACCACACCAGAAGGGAGAAGGATCAAGTATGTATCCCGGCATGTGCCAAAGAGGACCCAAGTAAATTGCCTAACAGGAGTTGTGCAGGAGGAAGTACCAGTGGTAAGGGATTTCCTTGATGTATTTCCAGAAGAGTTGCCAGGCATGCCACCAGATAGAGATATTGAGTTTTTGATTGAGCTATTGCCAGGCATTGGGCCAATATCAAAGAGACCATATAGGATGCCAACAAAGGATTTGGTGGAAATTAAGAAGCAGATTAAGGAGTTACTAGATAAGGGATATATTCGCCCAAGTTCTTCGCCTTGGGGATCGCCAGTACTTCTAGTGGAGAAGAAGGATCGTTAAGGATGGTTGTTGATTATCGAGGATTGAACGAAGTAATGATCAAGAACAAGTACCCACTACCAATGATCAATGATCTTTTTGATCGATTACAAGGAGCTAAAGTATTTTCCAAGATCGATTTGCGATCAGGATACCACCAGTTGAAGATTCGAGACAGGATATTCCGAAGACAGCTTTTACCACCAGGTATGGGCTGTATGAGTATACCGTTATGTCATTTGGTCTGACTAACGTGCCTGCCTATTTTATGAACATGATGAACAAAGTGTTTATGGAGTTTTTGGATCAGTTCGTCGTAGTGTTCATTGATGATATCCTGGTATATTCGAAGAATGAAGAGGAGCATAAGGAGCATTTGCGTTTGGTACTTGGAAAGCTCAGAGAACACCAATTATATGCCAAGTTCAGCAAATGTGAGTTTTGGTTGAAGGAAGTAGGATTCCTCGGACACGTTATATCTGGAGAAGGTATAGCAGTAGATCCCGCTAAAGTTGAAACCGTGACCAAGTGGGAAGCCCCAATAACAGTTGGAGAGATCCGGAGTTTTCTTGGACTCGCAGGATACTACCGGAGGTTTATTGAGAATTTCTCAAAGATTGCGAAGCCTATGACGGAGTTGTTGAAGAAAGATACCAAGTTCATATGGACGGAGGAGTGTGAGGCTAGTTTTCAGGAGTTGAAGAAACGCTTGGTTACCTCACCAGTGTTGATTTTGCCAGACCAGACCAAAGATTATGAGGTGTATTGTGACGCTTCACGTCGAGGACTTGGAGCAGTGCTTATGCGGGAAGGGAGAGTTGTTTCATATGCCTCAAGACAACTGAAGCTCCATGAGTTGAATTATGCCACGCATGATTTGGAGTTAGCAGCCGTAGTGCATGCATTAAAGACATGGAGACATTTCCTCATTGGAAACCATTGTGAGGTGTACACAGATCATAAGAGTTTGAAGTACATTTTCACACAGAAGGAGTTGAATCTTAGACAAAGGAGATGGTTGGAGCTTAGCAAAGATTATGATATGAAATTGCACTATCACCCCGGAAAGGCTAATGTAGTAGCTGACGCATTAAGCCGTAAGAGCCATGTCAATACGTTAATGATGGGAGGGATACCCAAGGAGTTAGTAGAAAATCTTCGTGAACTATGTGCGGAAATAGTTCTGAGAGGCTATGTAGCAGCACTAGAGATTCAGTCAACTTTGATGGATAGAATCAGAGAAGCTCGGAAAACTGATAAAGAGGTTGCCGCTATAATGGAGAAACTGAGCAAAGGAAAAGCTAAAGGATTTCGTGAGGATGAGCACGATACCGTATGGTTTGAAGACCGTGTTTAGGTGCCCAATAACCCGGAGATCAGGAAGTTGATTTTGCAAGAGGCACACGATTCACCGTATTCAATTCACCCAGGAAATACCAAGATGTATTTGGATTTGAAGGATATTTTCTGGTGGACGGGAATGAAGAAGGATATTGCGGAGTATGTAGCAGTTTGTGATGTATGCCAGAGAGTAAAGGCAGAGCATCAGAAGCCAGCAGGATTGTTACAACCATTGCCGATACCCGAATGGAAGTGGGATAAGTTAGGCATGGATTTTATCACGGGATTGCCCAGGACTCGTTCAGGCTATGACTCAATTTGGGTTGTAGTTGATCGATTGACGAAAGTAGATCATTTCATCCCAGTAAAGACCACTTACACCAGTGCTAAGTTGGCAAATATATACATGACCAGAATAGTATGTCTACATGGAGTTCCGAGGAGTATCGTATCAGATAGAGGAACCCAGTTTACCTCAAAGTTTTGGAAGCAGTTGCACGGAACTTTGGGTACCAGGCTAGAATTCAGTATAGCTTTTCATCCACAGACAGATGGACAGACCGAGAGAGTAAATCAGATTTTGGAGGATATGCTGAGAGCTTGTGCGCTAGATTATGGATCTAGTTGGGACGATAATTTGCCATATGCAGAGTTCTCTTACAACAACAGTTACCAAACCAGTTTGAAGATGGCCCCTTTCGAAGCTTTGTACGGAAGGAGGTGCAGGACACCGCTGTCGTGGGACGAAGTCGAAGACCGCCAGTTATTTGGACCTGACTTGATTAAAGAGTCTGAACAGAAGGTGAAATTGATTCGTGATAGGCTCAAGATAGCCCAGTCCAGACGGAAGAGTTATGCAGATTCTAAACGCAAGGAGACAGTTTACGAAGTAGGGGATAGAGCTTATCGAGTATCTCCACTTCGGGGGACAAAGCGTTTTGGAGTTAAAGGGAAGTTAGCGCCACGATTTGTAGGACCATATCGAGTTTTGGAACGTATGGGAGAAGTGGCCTACAAGTTGGGATTGCCCGAAGGATTGTCAGGAGTACATGATGTGTTCCATGTTTCTCAGTTAAAGAAGTGTCACGCGGAGATGGCTGACGTACCGTTGAGAGATACAGTGCCTTTGGAAACTATTCAGTTGGATAACGATTTGACCTATGAGGAGAAACCAGTTAAGATCCTCGAGTTTGCCAGCCGAGTTACTCGCAGCAAGGTTATCAAGTTTTGCAAAGTTTAGTGGAGCCACCACATGGAGGATGAAGCCACCTGGGAGCGATAGGAAGATTTGCTCAAAGACCACCCTCACCTATTTTCTAGCCAACCCGAATCTCGAGGGAGAGATTCATCTTAAGGGGGGTAGGTTTGTAACATCCCAAATTTTCAATTTGGAATGTTATACATTAGATCATCATTGCATATCATATTTTATTTTTGCATTTTCGTTGATCCTAGAAAATTCTACGCAACTCAAGGACCCATGGAGAGAGTTGGGGATTTCGTTATTTTCATATTTGAGTTTTCTCAAATTTTGAGAATAGGATCATTTGATTTTATATATTTTATCATCAATTATTTCTATTACAAAAATATGAGAGAGGGAATAAAATGACTTTCCCAAAATAGAGAAATATTGAGGATTTAATAATAAAATCAAAGAAGATTTTATTTCGGAGTTTTTCGGTGTTTTATTTGAATTTAGGAAAAATGTGCATTTTTCAAAATTTCATTTAGGCCCCAAATAAATGTTCACTTTGTCGGGCTTGATTTTAGAAGCCCGGGAAAATTTATTTTGGGATTTTTGGAGTCCGTTTAGTATTACGTTTTATTTTTTTCCGAGCGGAAATAAATTAAAAAAAAACGAACCGACCTAACGGGCCGTGTCCGACTAGGACTCTGGCCCGACTAGGCTTTATAAGCCGAGGCCCAGCCCCGGGGAACCCTAGCCGCCCCAGCCCCCAACCCTAGCCGCCGCCCGGTCCCGCCGCCGCCGCCCGCCCGCGCCGCCGTTGCCCGCCGC
>NC_041382.1:402662989-402667102 GCF_002162155.2 Triticum dicoccoides | reverse complement strand
GCCGCCCCGCGCCGCCGTCGCCGGACGCCGCCACCGCCGCCGAGGTTCGCCACCGCGCCTCGTTTTTTGTGCCTTCGTTTTTTTTTTTAAAAACCGATTGGTTTTCGTCAGTTTAATAGATTCGGTTTTTTTAAATAGATCGGTTTTTCCGGTTTATTTATTTTAGTGAGCGTTCGTCGTTTTTCTTTTTCTCGGATTAAATCCGCGATTTTTCTAATCACGATTCCTGATCCGATTTTCGTTTTA
The DNA here is from genome assembly GCF_002162155.2 of Triticum dicoccoides. NCBI lineage: Eukaryota > Viridiplantae > Streptophyta > Magnoliopsida > Poales > Poaceae > Triticum > Triticum dicoccoides. Next base: position 402,666,856 of record NC_041382.1, on the reverse strand, counting down.
GTTTAACTTTTCGCTCGTTTATCGGAATCAGGCGATTCAAGCGCCTTGAGTTTCGTCTCGAAACCCTCTATCTGTTTAACCAACTTAAACAAGATTTTGCTACTGTAAAATTTTCCCTAGATCCAGATTAGTAGAACGAAGTTGTTTTCTTTCACCGTTTGACTTTCGTTGCTTCGTTCGATTTGATTCTTTTTGCCAACCGGAGTTCTTAAGTTGAACCTTCTGGATAGATCTCTTATTTGAGTTTTACCTGTGCATTAGTTGAGTACTTATTGTATGCTTGTTTGTTTGTCTGCGATAGAGTATCCGGAGTGCGCCGCCTGTTACTTCGAATCGCTAGGTTTCCCGGATCATCAGCAAGGCAAGTAACACTTTGACCATACCTTTTCTACTACCCAGTTTTATTGCATTAGATCAATCCTCACACATTGCATGATTAGGATCTAATTAAATTGTGGGATGGGAAGTAGATGAGGTAGTACCTATTACCTGTTTATTATCAAACCTTTGGGAGTTACTTCTACGTTTGCTTATTATGCCATGCTATGCTAGTAGACGTGGATTGGGTGAGTGATATCCATGACAGATGTGAGATTGATAATTAATGGTTTATCTAAGGTGGCAACTTAAACATACATCTGGGTGGATTGAGGCACCTGGGTATTCCAGGACTTGCCTGTTTTCTTTTGGACCGCCACCCAGGCTCAAAGGGATCATGAGACTATTCAAACTAGAAACTTCCGTGTGCAGCCACAAGCTATTATGGGCTCTAGCATAGTGACTAAGTTGTGCGAACTCTTACAGTGGTAGACTAGCAGATGTAGGGGATGTAGGTGGTATGGTCTACCCGATCGTAAGGTGCTAGCATTTCTGAAAGACTATGTCTCGGTCATCCGTCTTCTCAAACACCATGTAGTGCGAGAAAACAAACGGAGGCGATCGAGTCTTGTGGGGAAAAGTGCGCAAACCTCTGTAGAGTGTAACAAACTAATCATGGTTAGCCGTGTCCCCGGTTAGGGACATCTTGAGTATCTAGTACTTGGATTATCATGTGAATCTCGACATGTTACTCTAAATTAATTTTGTTGGGTTATGTTTAATGATGATGCTTAATTGGGATTGAGAATGCTGTCAACCATTCTCAATGTTTAACAACCACCTTGATAGTAATTAAAATTTTATTCCTTTGAAGTAGGGAAAAATTGGCTTTACACAAAACTGTAACCATAGAGCTTTCCACCAGCCAAATATGCATATAGTATCTGTTTCATTCCATTACTCTCTGTGTGTTACCTTGCCAGCATATTCCATGTGCTGACCTGTTTTCGGGCTGCAACGTTAATGTTGCAGACTTTTCAGACGATGATTAAGGAATTTTTAGGTCGTGGTTCTATACTCAGTGATGCTGTTGGAGTTGATGGACTCACTTATCTTCCAAGCCTTCCGCTGTTATCGTTATTAGATGGCCTTAAGCCATATTTATTGTAATAAGTTCTCTTTTGAGACATTCGATGTAATAATTGTGCGATTGCTACTCTGCTATAAATCCTCCGAGTACTGTGTGGTGTCAGCATTACTGATCCAGCAAGGACACCGAAGCACAGAGATCAGACTGTTTGAGGTCTGGTCGCTACAAAAGCCCATTTTCTGTTATGATTTTTTGTCATAGAAGTAGGATCCCACCACATCTATGATGATACCGGGTTTTGTCACAATTATCATCATAGAAGTGTCATATGTATGACAGAAAAATTTTTGTTCGGCCCAAAATGTCACGGATGTGTCTTTTTTTGTAGTGTCATGAATTGCCTAATCAGCCTGTCGGTGAAAAAAATCTTTTTCTTGGGGTCCCCTGGGAATCGGGCCCTGATGAAGTCGTGCTCCTGCTGGTCGGTGAACTCAACCAATGGGTCTGGGATCCCCTGACGTTCACATTCTGCGTCCTCCTTAGCCCACACGGGCCTCTTTCCCGTGTAACCACGACTTCCAAGGCGGTGGTTCCCCATGTTCTTTGCTTGCAGCTGCTTGCCTCTCTCTGACCTGGCCTTGGCAGCTTCTTCATTGCAAGTCTCCTTGAACCTTTCAAAGTCCTCTATCGTAATTTTTGGATTGTCTGCAACAATCTCGGCGTAGGTTTCATTCTCTTGAATCGCCCTTTTCACCCTAGTTTTCCAAGCGCTCAATGTGTTGTTGAACTTCCCTAGGGCTTTGTTTTTTATTTTTTTTTCATGCCCTCATCATCCCATGGGTCGACATCGTCTTTCCGACTGGGGAACTGGAATCTTGCGTGCAACCTAGTTAGAAGCAGCTTCTTCAAATGTTCATTCTTCCAAATTTTTGTGTCGTTGATGTTAGCGGTATCCCGTAGGATGCATCCTAGTTGGTTGCCGTAACACGCTGCCACTTCTCGCGGCTCTATTGGCTCAAACTCGCCAGGTTGCACCGCCGTGACCACCATTCTTCCGGTGCCGAGCTCATTTGGGCGTCGTGTCCTCTTTTCCTTCGGTCCCTCACTGGCTTGGGAGGTCCCACCTTCGTGCTGCAGTTAGGAACATCATTAGCGCCAGTCTCAGTGCCGGTGTCGTTGGTGGCATCAGTGTCGGCGCCGGCGCCACCACCATCATCATCTGTCATGACAAGGCGGTCCGGACACCCAGCTTGCTGTCCCTCCTGATCCGCCAGAAAGTCAAGGTAGGCGTGTGCTTGACCTAATTGGGAATGAGAACCTCCGGCCTCATCGGTGTCGGTCATGTTTCCTAGGGTTCAATGTCGTAGTGGTTTAATATAAAGTGAATATGAAAAAAGTGACCTTTGTTTTGCCGGAAATATCGTTTCATTCCCGTCGCGACAAATCTCAAGCACTCGATATGTCCAACTTTCTAGCACAAGTCATGCTGAAATTCACGGAAAATTTCGGCATGACCTTTGCTAGAAAGTACACATATAGAGGGCCTCAAATTTGCCGGAATGGAAATAAATCAACATTTCCAGCAAAACATAGGTCACTCGCAATCGGGAAATGAATCAACAACCAAAGTAAAGGTAGAACTACAGCAGCACAACAATATAGGATGCTCACTATAGCAGCACAACAACCACATGCACATGTACTCTCCTCTAGCATCTGCATGGACAGAGCTCTATATAGTGTGGGTTTTGGGATGCTCACTATCTGCCTGTCGAGGATGAGGGTGTGGTGTCGATGATCTTTGAGCGGCGTCGTCGAGCGGCACATCGGTGATCTACTTGTGCGTCAAGCATTCACAAGATAAATTATTGTAGACACACAAGATACATTATTGTAGACACACAAGATCAATTGTGGACCTACAATCTGCCTAATAAAATGTTCATTTTCATTTACTCTATAAACAAACTAAACACTCATTTTCATTTAATCTAGCAACAAAATCCAAAACAAGCATATAAACAACATTCTAACAATAGGCATTTTAACAACAAGCATTTTTAACAACATGCATTTTAACAGCAAGCATTTGAACACTCTAACAATAGGCATTTTAACAACAATTAAACACTCTAACAACACACACTTGAACACTGTAACAACAGACATTTAACACTCTAACAACATGCATTTTAACAGCATTCAACATTTGGACAACAAGCATTTGAACAAAACAAGCATATGAAAAGGGAGGGAAGAGGGGGTGGCACACCTCGGCCGGGGTTGGGATCAGGGTCGGGGTCGCCGGGGCAGAGGGGCCGGGTGCACATAGGTCGCGGTTGCCTGGGCAGATGGGCCGGGGTCCTTCTCCTCCTCGTCGATCTGCAGAGAGACCAAATTTGGTCAGGGAGAGAGAGAGAGAGTAGGGACGGCACGGGGGAGGGGTCGGGCCAGGGGTG
>NC_041382.1:402657935-402662767 GCF_002162155.2 Triticum dicoccoides | reverse complement strand
GTCAGCAGCGTGGGCGGGTGCGGGCGACGGCGGTGGCGTGGGCGGGCGGGCGTCAGCGGCGTGGGCGGTGCGGGCGTCGGCGATGGCGAGAGAAAGGGGATTCGAGCGAGAGTGAGAGAGAGGAAAGAGAGAGGATCTAGCGGACGGTGCTATAGGCAACTTAGCTATAGCGCGTGTTGGCAAAACGCGCTATAGCTAAGTTAGCTATAGCACTGCCCAAGCCAAAACGCGCTACTGCTATTTATTTTTTATTTTTTTATTTTTCTTAGCTATAGCGTTGCCCAGGCCAAAACGCGCTACTGCTATTTATTTATTTTATTTTTTTATTTTTCTTAGCTATAGCGCTACCGAGGCCAAAACGTGCTACTGCTAATTTTTTTTATTTTTTTTATTTTTCTTTTTATTTTTCATATTCCACAAACTTTCTTCCTTTTTATTTTATTTATATTTCTCTTTTTATATTTATTATTCTTTTACTTTTTCTTTTTCATATTCCACAAACTTCCTTCCTTTTTCTTTTTTATTTTTCTTTCATTTCAGTTTCCACAATTTATTAGTTCTTTTTTCTTTTTTTCATTTCATTTTGCAAAACTTCCTTTCTTTTTCTTTTTCTTCTTCTTTTTCTTTTTCTTTCATTTGCACTTTTCTTTTTCTTATCTTTCTTTTGCACTTTCCTTCCTTTAATTTGGTCTGGCGTTAGAGCAATACCACTGTTACCCTCCGGATAATAATTAGTATTATATATATTACATGATTTGACCGCTAACACCGGTATACAAAAAAGACACACACAAACTTTGGGGATTAGTTTGTTAGCTTGGGAGACGACGACGCATTAGACTGATCTTCTTCCCTCTTTTGTTCATTGTCGAATAATTGAGCACATGATCATGACTTTTCCTTCTCCAGGGATTACGATCTTTTGTAGGTAATGTAGTCTTCATTCTTCTTTTGACGCATGTTTCATCGTCATCAGCATCATCTTCCCTCATCAGATCACCGTACTGGTCATAGTCTTCCTCGTTGGCGACTCCATCCATCCCGGCGATGCTCCTTTTGCTTCTCCTCACGACAACACGGCTGGGATTGATCGGATCAGTTATGAAGAAACATTGTGTCACATGTTTAGCGTGTACCCATGGCTCATTTTTGGCGATGGCGTTGACGGTACCGCTATCATCGTAGTCGGGAATACACATGATAGTGAAATGTCGGTTTTCTCTGTGTACATTTTTGGTCCATCTGACACGGAGCATCGTCAGACTATGCAATCCAGATTAGTTAAGCTCCGATATATCTTCGACCCTTCCGTAATATCTTTCAATTACATTCTCGGTCATGGCTTCCATCGTCAACCCTGAGTTTTGGTCATCACTGTTTATATCTTTCTCCTCCGTGTAGAACATGTATCCGTTGATATCACATGCTTGATAAGTCGCGAGGTTAGTCGAGGGGCCATGTGCTAAGGCGTATATGAGTGTTCCATTCGGACAATCCTCTTTCGGGGGATTAGCCAGAATTCGCTCTTTGAACCAACGCACGAAAGTGGAGTTGTGCTCCCTAATAACTTCAGCGTCCGTCCTGTGCACCCCACGGTCACGGTATTTCTTTTTGATGGTCTCTTTGTGCAGTGTCACGAAATCTTCTAGCACATCTAGGTGTTGTAGCACTACTAAGTTTGCCCTGTCAATGTCGTTTTGTCGGCCCGAGCGTAACACATTCAAATCCCTAGGACCGTTGGTGTGACCTTCGCCTTCGAGCCTTCCACAGCCCTGTCAATGTCGTTTTGTCGGCCCGAGCGTAACACATTCAAATCCCTATGACCGTTGGTGTGACCTTCGCCTTCGAGCCTTCCACAGTGCTTGTTGACGGGCAAACCAACAACACGGTCTTTGGTCAGATAAATCTCACAGAAAGAGATGCACTCTTTGGTCAGATATCCCTGGGCTACGCTTCCATCTGGACGGGACATGTTATGAATGAATCCTTTGATGACCCCATTCATCCTCTCGAACGGCATCATGCTATGCAGGAATGTCGGCCCTAGGTCAATGATGTCGTCCATGATGTGGACACATAGATGCACCATGACATCAAAGAACGCGGGCGGGAAGTACATCTCTAGCTCATTCAGTATGACAATGATCTCTTCCTGTAGCCTATGGAGTTGCGTCACACTGATCGACTTTCGAGAGATAGCATCAAAAAAGTGGCATAGGTCAGTAAGCGTCTCACGCACATGTGTGTCCATAATCCCTCTAAGTGCAACCGGGAGTAACTGCATCATCATCACATGACAATCGTGAGACTTCATCCCACTGAACCTTTTTTTCTTAGTGTCCAGATATCTGCTTATCTTCCCACAGTATCCAGAACTAACTTTGATTCCGGCAAGGCACTTGAACAATTGATCGACCTCCTTCGGATTTAAGGTGAAGCAAGAGGGGGGCAATATTGTTCTTCCTTCTTGTTTTCTTTTTTGCCCCTATCTTCCTTCTCCGTGTCCGTCTCGGTCTCCTCTGACTACCTTTTACCGTGAATTTGGAGATCTTTCCTGATTTTCAAAAATTCCAAGTCTTTCTTGCCTTCGGCCCATCCTTGGTCCTCTCCGGCTTGTTCATCAATGTTCCAAGCAAACTCTCAAGGATATTTTTTGTGATATGCATTTGATCAAGGCTATGAGGCGTGTCGAGTATGGGCCAGTATTCCAAGTCCCAGAAAATAGATCTCGTCTTCCATACCTTCAGCAGGGGCTCCGGCGCCTTTTTCTTCGTCTTTCCCAGCGAGGGGCACTCTTTCCAGTTCTTCAATAACTCAGATATTTCTGCACCGCTACGCTTACGTGGAGGACCTCGATGCTCAGCCTTACCATTGAATAGATCTCCACACTTTCTCCATGGGTCATCCTTCTCGAGCCATCTTCGATGCCCCATGTACACGATTTTCGAAGACCCACCATCTTTCGATAGCTCCAGAGAAGTTGTATCATCCATGCACCTCGTGCATCCGCAATATCCGTGGCACACCTGGCCGAAGAGATAGCCATAACCGAGATAGTCCTGCACCGTCGTGATCCGCGCGGCTCTCATGTAGAAATACTCTCCTTTGCTTGCATCCCATGTCTTGGACGGCGTTGTCCATAAGGTCTGTAACTCCTCTTTCAGTAACCCGAGATACAGATTTATATCATTTCCCGGTTGTCTCGGCCCTTGAATAAGCATAGCCATGTGTATGTATTTTTCCTTCATGCACAACCAGGGGGGTTGTACATCCATACAAACACAGGCCATGTGCTATGATTGGTGTTCTGGTTGCCAAATGGATTCATGCCATCACAACTAGCGCCAAGCACGATGTTCCTTGGATCATTTGCGAAAAAATCAAATTCAGCATTTAATGCTCTCCACTGGCTAGCATCTATGAGGTGTCTCAGCTTTGGCTCATCTCCGTCATCTGGCTTCACCCTCTCCACGTGCCAGCGCATAAGCTTTGCTTCCTTAGGATCTACGAAATACCGCTGTAGACGCGGAGTGATCGGAAAGTACCATACAACTTTCTGTGGAGCTTTCTTTCCGGCCTTTTTATATCGTGAAGCATTGCACTTTGGACAGATTGTTTTTTCAGCGTGCTCGTTCTGATATATGATGCAATCATTGATGCATGCGTGATATCTAATATGTGGCAGATCAAGAGGGCACACGATTTTCTTTGCCTCCTCGACACTAGTAGGACACAGGCTTCCCGTGGGAAGAACCTTCTTTTGGTACTTCAGAAGCTCATCCAGGCTTGTATCTGTCCATTTGTTTTTCGCCTTCATCTTTAGAAGTTCTAGTGTGAAACTCAAGCGGGTCACCTCGGGATTATTGCAACCATCATACAAAGGAGTCATCGAGTCTACCTCCAATTGCGCCAGTTTGGCCTCCTATCTAGAAGTAGCTTTGTCGCTAGTCGTCTTCTTGCGAAGCAGGTCTCGAACATGCGGGTCCCGCATGGCTGAACTTAGTAGCGACAAAGACGGTGGCGTGTCCGCGTCTTCTCCGCCTTGAACTGCCTCTTCGCCATTGACATTTCCGAGGCCGTCTTCCTCTTCGGGCACATAATCAGTCATATCTTCGTCTGGTGGCCCCATGTCGTTATTTCCTGCCCCGTCGATGTCCTCATCATCATCATCATCATCATCATCATCATCACTTATCCACTGAGTATGGCCATGCATGAAACCATGCATGAGCAAGTGCACCTTGAATTTACCACCCTCAAAGGGGTCGAGACTGACTCTTCCTTTGCATTTTTGACACGGACATAAAACATCCTTTAGTCTTTTTTCATATATGTCATCCACAGCGGATTGCTAGTATCTTTCCACCTTCCTTCCATTGACCTTCATGATCACCTGCGCGCGAAGCAAATATTTTAAACACGTATATATGCATGCATGGATCAAATTCATACAAAACTTCGGCATGACCTTCCCAAAATATAGGACATATTGAGTTTGCATGCCAGAAATTCACCGAGACAGAATTGAATCCACATTTCGACAAAACATAGGCAACTCATGTCACTCACATATCACACACAATTCGGTATATTCATATCGCACATAGTTTCGGTCCTAATTGCAAATATACATATTTCCATTCTTGCACAACTCTTTTTTTGCTCACCAATTTGCCGAGAGGAATATCGAGCACCTTCTTATAATTAGCTAGTAGCTCTAGATAGAGCTATGAGAGGGAGGAGGGAGGGCATTAATGGAAGGGTGGTGGAGGGGCAAAGAAGAGAAGGGGAGAAGGGGCAAAAGAAAGGAAGAGGAAGGAGGGAGGGAATTA
>NC_041382.1:402635068-402657338 GCF_002162155.2 Triticum dicoccoides | reverse complement strand
GGAGGGGGAGAGGAGGGGCAAAGAAGAGGGGGAAGCATTGAAGGACAAGCAAGTGCAAGAGGGAGGGGGGAGAAAGAAAGGGGGAGGAAGAAGAGGGGGGAAGGTGGTAGATATTTTGGCTGGTGACCATAGCAGTAGCGGTAGGCACCAAAGCGCGCTACTGCTATATGTGCCAGCCAGAATATCTACTGGTACATAAAACTAGCTATAGCGCTTGCCCAAAAAACACACTACTGCTAAAAGATTACACATAGAAGACGTAGGAGTAGCGCTTCTTGGTGGCACCGCGCTACTGCTATTTTCTTAACAGTAGCGCTTGTTAGGGTACCAACGCTGCTACTATTTCTTTGGCCGGGGGGGTGTGGTGTGGCGAACTTACCAGTAGCGTGCCTTCTAGAAACCAATGCTGCTGCTAAGTTCTACCATTAGCGCGTTTTGTAACACACGCTACTGCTAATTATCAGTAGCGTGGGCTCCAAAAAGCTACTGGTAAACTTCTATGTATAAGCCTTTTCCTAGTAGTGGCTGCACGTGCTCAATAACATTGGAATTCGTCTTCGGTTCGCCAGATAACTTCCGAAGCGAAGACTTGGTCTTCGATATCGCCCCCTTCCGCAGTGGATACCATGCACTGCTCAGACGAACCGCTTTCGCCCGTTTTAACGCGGTCTCGCACTACGCTTATCTAAAGCTCAAGATGCCCGGCCCACATGGCGTCATTACAATAAACGGAAACATGGAACGCTCCCTCCGTACTGAGAAGCACATTGCGGCCATTGTGGCCGAAGTACAGGACGACCCTGTCAAGCCACACACCTCATCGGCCATCAAGCCGCCGGACTTCATTAAACAAGACCGGTCAGTTCCGCCTGTTGATAGCTCAGCAATTCTAGACCTGGACTAGTATTTTTGCCTTCGTCGATCGCCACACACATCCACGAAATTCATACTGCACGTGCATAATTATGCACTCAAAATACCTTGGGCATCAGCGGAGGCACAATATGGACAGGCCCATAGTATGGTTCGACCCTATATGGCCTTCCCCTTTTCTATAATTATTTTCTCTCTCTTACCACAGGTGAATTAAAACCTATTCGTCCTACGGACCTACAAGGACTCTTTTCGAGCCCGGTTTCAAATAGCTAAAGACGATTCCTCTCAAGGAATCTCTCTCTCCAAGGCGAAAGCGACGCAGACACGCGACAGGAGGTCCAAAGGATTTTGTAGACCAAAACTTTATTCAAGAACCTGTATAGAGCTTTTCCCCTTCTTCTCAGACCCCTGGCATGTAAATGGCCTTGGTCATTATGGTGCCCTCTGTAAGATCACATTTTGACGTCTCAATCAGATTTCAGTGAAAACAATTTTTATTCGGTATCGCCTTTATTCATAGACTTTATAGAATCTCCTCAGTTGTGTCACTCACCTCGGCACAAATTGCCAGGGGCTCTATATGGCCACACATGTGTCGCCACAGAAAAGCCCGAATAGCTTTATAGCACAATTCGGCGTCCTGAGCCTGGCATTGTATGCATCGGCTCCGAATCATGTCTTTGGTCAATAGTTGGGTTGCCCGGCTCCTTTGTTTGCTACCTTACGTTCTGTTTGTTCGGCTAGGGTAGTAAAGGGAGAATTACTGCGATTATGTTTCTAATTTGTCCGGTCAAGCACCTTAGTAGAGAAAGCTAAAAACTGGCTGTCATGATGCGGCGAGAGCTGGTCAGCCACTCGGCAACTGATTAAAATCTTTAGCGATTGTTACCGTATTAAACGAAGGACCGCTTTTCCGGTCACATACGTAACGCATCTGCATCCAGACAGCCGCGCACATACCATGGGCTATCTTCTAGCCCCATCGTCAAACTCCTATGGCTAAGTGAAAGTGGTAAAGCCACATAGTACGATTGCCTGGTTCGCCGCACTGACACCTACTTCACGGACCAAGACATTGTGTTAAGTGTGATCATGTGCTATTCTGAACACCCCCATAGTATCTACGTGGAGGCCGAAGCCGACGACTGGAAAACTCTCAGAAATACAAAAACGGCCGCACAGGAGGAAAGAACTTTCAGACAAAGGCACAAATGTATTACAAAGCCTTCATATATAATAAGAAGTCCGGACAATTCTGGTACATTTATTCGAACATAATGTCCTTTGAGCATTGATCCTCTATCAAGCGGGCACCCTCTAGGTCGTCCTCTAAATAGCGCTCCGGCGTGCGGTGGTTCTTGCCTTCTGGAGGGCCCTCGACAGCCACTTCGGCAGCCTTCATCTTCGCCCAGTGCATCTTGACGTTGGCGAAGGCCATCCATGCACCTTCTATGAACATCGACCGCTTGATTGCATCGATGCGGGGCACTACATCGACGAGTCGCCGCGCCAGGCCGAAAAAGCTGCTTAGAATGGGTTCGGCTAGCCATAGCCGAACTATGGCGTCCTTCATGGCCGCTCCGGACATCTTATGCTGCTCGGCCCATTGCGCCATTTGGTCATTTAGCAATGCTGGGCGCTCCCGCGCCATGAACCGTGAGCAAAACAACTTCTCCATCGCATGTCCCCCCTGAGACTAGAAGAATTGTGTGGCGTCGGCGACACTCTTCAGAAGATCTACAAAAGCGTCTGGAGAACTCCACAGTCGATTAAGCAAGACATATCTCTGATCGCCAAACTCAGTCTGTAAAAGAAAGGGCTTACCAGCCGCTATCTATCCGGCCTGCCAGATCTCGTCGCGAGCCGCCCTAGATTCGGATCGTGCCTCTTTGGCCTCTTGAAGGGCCTTGGCGAGCTCGGTCGCCTTGGCTTTGTTCTACTCCTCCAGGGACTTGCACTTGCAGGCGGCGTCCTTGAGCTCTCGCTCTACTACAGATACCCGCTCCTCGACCTGGCACCGGGTGGCCTGTTCGGCCTTCAAATCTGCAGCCGCTTTATCAGCAGCCGTATTGCTCACTCTCGCCTGCTCCTTGGCCTGGGCAAGTTCACCCGTGAGGGTCTCGACCTCTGATGCATCATCTACAATTTCACACATAACAAAGTCCAAGTTTCAACTTGGCATTCGCACATTCATATAGGCAGAAATGGGATGTTCGCAGCATACCTTGTGCCTCATTGAGCCGCTTGTTAATAAGGACGATGTCCTCACCGGCCTGCTTCAGTTGCTGTTTCAGTTCGGAAACGTTCGCGGCCTGGGCGGTTCCCGCTAAAAGTGAAGCCTGTTTTTCCAGCCAAATAAGTATGTTATTTCGTGCAGATATATATAGATCCTCTGTTCGCCCATCTTCCTAGGCCAACCAGAGTGTCAGGGGCTACTATCCTTATACAGGCATATTTTCCATATGGAATGTGACTAAAGACATTACATCGCATACCTCGAAGCCTGTTAGCAGGCTCGTAAAGACTTCATGCAGACCGCTTTTAGCAGACTGAATATTCTCAGCCACCGTACCCATCAAGGTACGGTGCTCCTCCGAGACGGACGCACTTCGCAGTCCGTCCCTCAGCACGTTCGTCGCCTCCGGATTCATGGAGGCTGCCGCAAGAATAGGCGCTCCCCCCTCCCTTGAAGGGGCTCACTCACTCGACTTCGGATCCATCTCCAGAGCGGTATTCGGCTGGGGGCAGAACAATCCAAGGCCCCCATCCCCGGTCTTCACAGGGGTCGCATCCCCCGTGTCCTCAACGGCCGAGGTATTACCATCTGGTGTCGTATTGATGGTCCCCTGCACCTCTCGGTGATCTGGAGAAATCCTTTGCGATGACACCTCAATGTCATCCACCCTAGGGGGTGAGGAAACTTGCGGAGGCATCTCGCTCTCCATCATCTCCGGCGGCAAATCCCCTGACGAGGAGGATTGTTGAGGGAGATCGTGGGCTGGACTGAACACATGATTTAATGTTATTCTCACAATTCATAAGGAGTGGATGTATGTAAAGCATCCTCAGGAACTTACGATTCGGCAAGGGGCTTGGTCCGGGGGCGGGGCTTGGCGATATCCTTGATGTCAGAATCCGAGTCATCCGAAAGGGATAACTTTACCCTTTTGGACGCCCTCGCCTCCGGGTCTGCGGAGGCCGCCTACTTTTTCCCTTTGAGAAGAGGGTTATCTTCTTCTTCCTTGTCGCCGTCCTCGTTTTTGTCTCCCTCATGAGAGGAGGGAACCTCGGTCCTTATGGACATAGTGTCCGAGGTACCTTAGTGGTGGAGGCCACTTTCGACCTCCTTGTTCTTCATCTTCTTGTCCTTTTTTACCGGCACCTGGTATGGCGCCGGTACCAGCATCCTCATTAGGAGGGAATCGGCTGAGCCTTCGGGAAGGGGGACTGGACACTTGATCCGCTCCGCCTTCTTTGTCCAGACCTGTTTAAAGGATGGAATGGTTAGTGTATCCCCTGGATTAACAAACCAAGCTATAGGCGGAAGCTTAGCCCTTACCGGGGGGATGGTTGCAGTCAAGACCAATGTCTTCAAACGTCTCCGACCACGACTTTTGAGATTTAAAGAGCAATTTCGAGATCTCTTTGTGCGTCGTGCCGAAGAATTGTCGCATAGTTCGCATCCCTTCCGGATTAAACTCCCATAAACGGAGAGGTCGTCGCTGGCAGGGAAGGGTTTGGCGGATGAGCATCACCTGAATCACGTAAGTAAGGTGGGTATTGTTCTCTATGATACTTTTGATGCGCTTTTGCAGCATCAGCACCTCATAGGTCAATCCCCGGTCTGGACCCTTGTTGTTCCATGAAGCTAGTCGCAGAGGGGGTCCGGATCTAAATGCAGGAGTGGCCGCCCACTTGGTGCCACGGGGTTCGGTAATATAGAACCACTCCTGCTGCCATGTCTTGACGGTATCCACAAAGGCCCCTTTAGGCCAGATAGCATGAGGAAGCTTGCTCACCATGGCTCTACCGCAATCTGCATGCTCCCCATCAACCACCTTCGGCTTCACGTTGAAGGTCTTGAGCCACAGGCCGAAGTGTGGGGGGGGGGGGTGCGGAGAAATGCCTCACACATGACGATGAACACCGAGATATGGAGGAAGGAATTCGGGGCTAGATAGTGAAAATCTAGCCCGTAGTAGAATATGAGGCCGCGAACAAAGGGTTGAAGGGGAAACCCTAACCCGCTGAGGAAGTGGGGGATGAACACCACCCTTTCGCCAGGATCTGGAGTAGGGATGACTTGCCCCTTTGTCGGAAGCCTATGTGCAATTTCTGCGGTTAAGTACCTCGCCTCCCAGAGTCCCTGGATATCCTTCTTCGTCACGGAAGAGGCCACCCACCTGCCTTGAGAATCGGATCCGGACATGGTCAGAGCGCGTGGTGGCAATGGAGAAGGATTGGAACTTGGGTGCTGGAGCTCAGAGATGGGAAGGCTAAGGAAGGAGAAGGCGTGGGGTAAAAGAGGGGTCAGTATCCTTTTATAAAGGCAACGAATATCAAACGACCTCGCACAAGCCTTAAAATTTGCCTATTCCCAAGGGGTCAAGCAGATGGCACGGTTGGATTACCTAAGCCCTCATTGATGAAAATCCCGCAATAAAGGAACATGATCTTTGCTTTGACAAGATGTGTCACAGGGAGTTGTGTCTCGAAACGCGAAACGGGAGGCTAAAAAAACGGTTCAAAATAATAATAAGGCCGGGGTTCAATGCCTCACCGAAAAAGTTGTCAGAAGACATGGCCTATTTTTTGCTTAAGTATTTTTCCTTTGTGGTTAAGGGTTGTGACTATTGTACAGAGCCGAATATAGTTCTCTTAGTCGAGCTACTTTGGAGTATTCATAGGAGGAACCCACCTTGCAATGCCGAAGATAATCTGTGTGCCGGACACATCGTCACTTAAGCCTGGTTCAGGGGCTACTGAGGGAGTCCTGGATTAGGGGGTCCCCGGGAATTCGGGTTATGTGACATGGGTCAGATTGGTGGGCCATGAAGATACAAGATAGAAGGCTTCCCCCGTGTCCGGATGGGACTCTCCTTGGCATGGAAGGAAAGCTTGGTGTTCGGATATGAAGATTCCTTTTCTGTAAACCAACTCTGTACAAACCCTAGCCCCCTCCAATATCTATATAAACCGGAGGGTTTATTCCATAGAGGCATTCATAATCATACAGGTTAGACTTGTAGGGTTTAGCCATTACAATCTCGAGGTGGATCAACTCTTGTAACCCCTATACCCATCAAAGTCAATCAAGCAGGACGTAGGGTTTGGCATCCATCAAGAGGGCCTAAACCTGGGTAAACATCGTGTTCCCTGCCTCCTGTTACCTTCGATCCTTAGACGCATAGTTCGGGACCCCCTACCCAAGATCTGTCGGTTTTGACACCGACAACCACCCCCTCCTACCTTCGGGCCACGGTGGCATAGCGAGTGATGGCCACGATGGCCGACAGTGGGGTGGCAGCCACGATGGCCACCTCCCGCCTTCGGGCCGCCGCGGCAGAGCGGGTGATGGCGCTGGCTTTCGATGGTGGTGTGGCGGCCACAGCGGTAGATGGTGGGGTGGCAGCAAAGGCGGTCAGCAACAGCTGCCGACCGGCAGCGGCGACGAAGGGTGTCACCAAATATTATAGTAATAAAATACGTATTTTGACCAGAGATTTAACTAATAAAATACGAATGCAATGCACAAAATATTATATCGTTGGATTCGTATTTGTAAATAGTTTCCAATTATATAATTTTCATAACATGCATTAACATTTTGTTGGTTAAATTTAAGGTCAAAATATGGCTCAGCATATAAAGGTGGCTAATAATAGACCAAGACAGAGGTAGTAGCACACGGCCGCTCTCTGCGCAGCGACACTATTGCAGGCCGGCTAGTAGACGACCATTCCGTTCGTGTTCAACTGCTCCATGCGTGTGGTTGCTCGTGGTTGAGGCGGCCGCAACGCGCTTTGCTCGCGTCTCGTCGTGCACGCTTTGCTCTCCCGTCCCTCCGGGCGCTCTTCCCTCGTCCCTCCATGCGTGATGCCAGAGTTTGGGGCCGGTGCACGATCACGTACGTTCGTCCTACCAATTTGCATGTGGTTGCGCCGGGCACGGGCCATCTGCAAAAACTGCCATGCGGATGCACCGAGAATCCAGGCCGCGCGGCCCCCATTTATTCATGCATCCATTTACCTTCATCTCTCATGCCACACGACACAATAAGCACACCCAATATGACACATACAGAGAGGACATTAAACGGTTCCAATGGCGCTCCCCGTGGCTCCAATGACGCTCCCAGCGGCCGTCGACGACAACGGGGGGTAGTTCACCACGAACCACGTAGTGGACACCCACGCGAGGGGGAAGGCCCTCTTGGTGGTGTACACGAACAAGCCGGACTTGGTGGAGAGCTCCATCCAAACTATGGAGCAGTTGCTTGCTGAGGACAAGTGTCGGTGTCAAAACCAGTGGATCTCGGCTAGGGGGTCCCGAACTGTGCGTCTAGGATCGATGGTAACAGGAGACAGGGGACACAATGTTTACCCAGGGTCAAGCCCTCTCTATGGAGGTAATACCCTACTTCCTGCTTGATTGATCTTGATGAATATGAGTATTACAGGAGTTGATCTACCTCGAGATCGTAATGGCTAAACCCTAAAAGTCTAGTCAGGCTATGATTATTCGGGGGTATCTACGGACCTAGCCTTCCGGTTTATATAAACACAGGAGGGATCTAGGTTTCCACAAGGTCGGTTACAGAGAAAGGAATATTCATATTTGGTCGCCAAGCTTGCCCTCCACACCGAGGAGAGTCCCATCTGTACACGGGCAGACTCTTCGGTCTTCGTATCTTCACGGCCCATCAGTCCGGCCCATATCCAATAGGTCGGACGCCTAAGGACCCCTTAGTCCAGGATTCCCTCAGTAGCCCCCGAACCAGGCTTTAATGACGAGGTGTTCGGCATACAGATAGTCTTCGGCATTGCAAGGCGGGTTCTTCCTCCTATGACTTTAAAGCGATGTATTCTGTCCATTTAATGTCGCACCCCTCGACTTCCGCACCTTCCTAACTTCACCTTCCATATTTTGAGCGAATATAAGAGGTCGGGGTATTTTTACATATACCACCCTGACCGTACTAGAAGGGTTTCTATTTAAAGAGAATAGATCTCAGATCCCCTCCAAATTCCATGGAAGAAACCCTCAGAGCTTGTAGAGCAGAACCACCCCAACATGGCTAGCGCTCCCAGCTCTTCCTCTCGTCCCCACAACTCCTAAAAGGGGGATTGGGAGAGATGTTCAGTTTTGCACCATCAGCTGGTGTAGCTGCAAACACAGGGCTTTCTTCCCCCCGCGGATTTGGTCCCTGTATGAGCAGGGATGACGTCCTTCAATGGGGGGGCTCAAGCGGAGAACTTCCCCAATCCGTCCAGGGGAGAACAAGTATGCTTCGTCCCCTTCTTGTTAAGGGGTGTCGAATTTCCAATCCATCCCTTCCTCTGAGGTCTGCTGGAGTATTACGGCCTCCAACTGCACAGTCTCACTCCTGCCTCTATCCTACATATTGCGGGTTATCTCGCTCTATGCGAGCTATTCCTGGGCTGCGAGGCCCATTTCGATTTATGGAGAAGACTGTTCTGCCTCATCCCTCGTAATCAAGGAGGTCAATTTTCGAAGTGGGAGGAGTCGAAGTGTGGCGCATCGCCGGGACCGGATACCTGTCCTACACACCGAAGAAAGCTTCTGAAGAGGGGCCTTCCGAATTGTTTTATATCGACGACGTCG
The DNA here is from genome assembly GCF_002162155.2 of Triticum dicoccoides. Classification (NCBI taxonomy): domain Eukaryota; kingdom Viridiplantae; phylum Streptophyta; class Magnoliopsida; order Poales; family Poaceae; genus Triticum; species Triticum dicoccoides. Next base: position 402,648,617 of record NC_041382.1, on the reverse strand, counting down.
CTCTTCCCGACCCCGTCCGTATGGGCCTCCCCGAGTTTTCAAGTGCTCCGTTGAAGAAACACCATAGCTGGTGTCCTCGGAGCCTCGAGGAAGAGGATAGTGCAGAGATTGGCCTGGTGCTGGGCAAGAGTAAGATGCTTGCCCAGTCCGGATTGTCAATAGTCGAGGTAATGGCGATCTCCATAGCATGGGGGGTCCAGCCACTCCAATACAGAGGGCTGCCCATGTGGCATTATAACGCGGAAGATGACGCCTCACGCAATGGTCGGAAGGGCCCAAAGACCTCCGTCGCTCTGGCCAAAATGTTGGCCGAACTGTATAAAGGGGAGAAGGAGGAGTTCACCCGTCTCCAATATCGAGATGAATTTTCCATGTATAATCCTCCTAGCTGGGTAAGTTGTAACTCCACTATTTTACTCATGTCCTTGAATCATTCTTGACAGGCAGCATCTTATCCGCTTATAACAGGAGTGGCGAAAGGCTGTCGAGGGGCTGCATGACCCTGCCCCTCAGCCGGAGAATCGCAACCGGGATCTTGACCCCAGATATGAAGAAGATCCGGGCAAATTTGTGGACCCCGAGGATGGAATATTCTATCATACAAGCTATGATGGTACGGATGTACCCATCATCACCAATTACCCCGGTCTCCTTCCAGCTTCGCATGTAAGTAATTTAAAAGGCACTTTCTTTGAAAGAGATCCCTTACTATGCCTCACCCATCACACTATTCCGTGTTCCAAAGGGGAGGCGCTCAGCGCCGCAACATGCACCAGAAGCATCCCCGAGGAGAGCAGCGCCCACGCCTGGCACATCTTCAAAGAGGAAGGCAAACGATAACACGGTAGAACCCTCATTAAAGAGGTAAGCCTTGTTCTTTTCAAGAATACCCTTTCTGATCGTCACCTCAAATTGTAATGCCATTCACCGCATTCTATCAGGAAAAGTATCCGTCGGACTGTGTCCCGGGATCCGGCCGGATGTGCATGCACTAGTCAAGTTCCGGACCCTACCCAAAGGACGGGGGCTGACACGGGAGTGGCACCAAACTGTCCTTCCACAGAGGATTCAGATGACATGTCCGTCACAAACTCTGAAGTGGAGAGCGCAATGAATCATCATCATCGGAGGGCCGTTCTTCGTAATCCTAGTTTTTCAAAAGAGGCATTTGACGGCTTCAATTTGGCCGATGCATACATCTGAGCTGCTCGGGATGGTCTTGTCCGAGCCACGGACCAGCATCTGAAAGATATGCGGGTAAGCGTAGATTTAATAATCATACACCAGTAGCCCACGAGACTTAAAGTAGTTGATACAACTGATTGAAGGATCAATGTATAACTAGGTGCTTATGGAGAAGAAAATTCTGTTATCTCAGGAGCTAGAAAAGTGTAGGACTCAGCTAGTTGCTGCTAATGCCGAACTGGAGAAATCCAAGAAGGCATCTCCTGGTAATATTTCCCTCCATCGAGAAGACATAATGGTATACCAATAATGCTAGCACGAATGCTTACCTCTTAATAGGATCATTAGGTCAAGTGCAAGAAAATCTGGAAGCCGCTCAAAGCGGAGAACAAGGAGCCAAAAAACTGTTAGCCGTGGGCGAGCGTGAGCTAGCAAAGGTCGTCGTGGAGAAAAACAAGCTCCGGCATTCAAATACCCAACTGGGTGAGGAACTGAAAGACGTACGGGCCCAGCTGGCAGACTCCGTAAAGGAGAATAAAAGGCCGCGAGGCGACATATTCAGTATGTCGTCGAATTTACCTTCGAATAATTCGGAGGTAGAAAAATTGATATAGTGATGTTTGCAGGTATGCTGACTGGCCGTCCCGAAGAGGAGATGTCCGAATCTTCGAGCGATCTACTACAAGAGCTGTCGTAGGTGCACGAGCAAGCTCAGTAGTCGATGTGAAGTGTTGCCAAGGCCCTATGGCTATCCGCCTCCCCTCCGGGAAAGATGGAGGAGCTTATACAACTATTCAAGGGAGCGCGGCGGCGCTTTCGACTATGGAAGATATCGGCCTGTCGGGAAGGTGCACGGGAAGCCTGGGCCATGGTGAAAACACGGTATACCAAGCTTGATCCGAATCATATGGCTCGGGTCGGACCTCTAGGGTCAGATGGAAAAGAAATTCCCGTTAATTTTGTATATGACCAAGTAGAAGTAGACGTCAAGTATTCCCAGCATGATTGTAAATTAGACCGCCTGCTGGACGGCATAGAGGAGGAAGTTTTTGAATCTAGGTGACTATGTGCTTTCCTTGTCATATGTGACTCTAGTTCAATTATAAAAACAATTGTCATGGCAGACCTTTTCGCTTCGACCTCTGGACCCGAAGGTGCGGAGTGTTTCTGAATACCTTAGCGGTGAAATAGAGCGTGGTATGCGTGGGAACCAGGCGTAGGGGTCATAGTTGCTTGAACAGACAATGTGTATCCAGCTAGTTATGTTATATTACATTATGATTGTAAGAAACATCTTCCAAAGAGAATAGTTCTGTTAGGGGTTCCTTTCCCTAGGTGTGCATGCATTAAAATGCATGTCCGAACTATGATTGATAACAATATAGTATAGGTAGTCATCTGGGGGTTCATTATGGAAGGAATATACAACATCTTTAGTCCGCCGACCGAATATTCCCTTAAGAATGCTAGCTTTCGGCTTCACCCAGTCTAAGGTACACATCGGGATGACCCGACAGTAACAATCACAGAGGTGCTCCCTTTATGCCCTAGTCGAACTAACGGGAACATAGGGCATAAGCACAGGAGCCAGGCAACCCAGGTAAGCCAAAGCTTAAGTCATATCGATGTATATAATGGCGTAGAAAAGGTACATATGAGAAAAAACACACATGTGAAGAGCTTGATGCTCGGAAAATAAGTTTCTGTGTGGGAAGCCCCCAGGTATGGTGGACGTACATTCTCTAGGATGTGTACATCACAGGTGCACGGTTTAGCCGTGAGAAAGAGTTTAAGTTCTAGGAAAAAAAGAAAAAACGAAAAGAGAGGAAAAACTAAAGGAGGCAACAGGGAGAAGGAGACAAACACATAGTTCGGCACTAGGCATAGAATCTTCGGAGTCTGGCCGCGTTCCAGGGGTTCGGCTCTACGCAATTGTCTAATGTAGCATTCAGGCGGTATGCTCCTCCCATGAGAACCTCGTCAATTATGAAGGGACCCTCCCACTTGGGCTTGAGTTTGTCCTTTTTCTTCTCCGACAAGCGTAGGACGAGTTCGCCGACATTATAAGTCTTGACCCGTACTTCTCTACTTTGGTATCTGTGGGCCTATTGTTGATAAAGTGCGGAATGAGCTTTTGCAACATCGCGCTCCTCCTCCAGGGTATCTAGGCTATCCTTCCGGTCAAGCTTGGCCTCTCTCTCTCTCTCTCTCTCTCTCTCTCTCTTCGTACATGTGCACTTGAGGTGAGTCATGGATAATATCGCAGGGCAACACAACTTCCGCACCGTACACCATGAAAAAAGGTGTATATCCAGTAGTGCAGTTGGGTGTGGTCCATAGCCCCCAGAGTACGCAGTCAAGCTCCTCAACCTAGTGCTTGTCTGATTCTTTCAAAGACCGCACTAGCCTAGGTTTGATGCCGCTCATAATAAGACCATTAGCCCATTCGACTTGACCGTTTGTTTGCGGGTGATAGACAAAGGCGTAATCGAGCTTAATGCCCAGATTCACACACCATCTTTTCACCTCATCGACTGTGAAATTGGAGCCGTTATCAGTGATGATGCTGTGTGGAACACCATAACGGTGCACCACGCCGGATATGAAGTCTATTATTGGACCCGCCTCGGCCATTTTGACCGGTTTGTCCTTTATACACTTAGTGAATTTATCCACCATGACTAGTACATACTTTTTCTTATGGCTTCCTCCTTTAAGGCGTCCGACCATATCGAGCCCCCAGGCCACAAAAGGCCAAGCGATGGGGATCGTTTGTAGAGCGGTGAGGGGCATGTGGCTTTGGTTGGCGAATAACTGGCATCCAATGCAACGTTGCACAAGATCTTGTGCATCTGCTCGGGCCGTCGGCCTGTAAAAACCTATACGGAAGGCCTTGCTAACAAGGGGCCGAGCTGCAGCGTGGTGACTGCCGAGTCTAGCGTGAATTTTAGCCAAGAGCTGCCGTCCCTCTTCCTCGAAGATACATCTTTGAAGAAGTTCGGTAGCGCTTTTCTTGTAGAGCTCTCCTTCATGAACCTTGTAGGCCTTTGAGCGCCAAACAATGCAGCGAGTGTGGGAGTCCTGGATTAGCGGGTCTCCGGACAGCCGGACTATCTCCCTTGGCCAGACTGTTAGACTATGAAGATACAATATTGAAGACTTCGTCTCGTGTCCGGATGGGACTCTACTTGGCGTGGAAGGCAAGCTAGGCAATACGTATATGGATATCTCCTCCTTTGTAACCGACCTTGTGTAACCCTAACCCTCTCCGGTGTCTATATAAACCGAAGGGTTTTAGTCCGTAGGACAACAATCACAACATACAATCATACCGTAGGCTAGCTTCTAGGGTTTAGCCTCCACGATCTCGTGGTGAATCTACTCTTGTAACACCCATATCATCAATATTAATCAAGCAGGACGTAGGGTTTTACCTCCATCAAGAGGGCCCGAACCTGGGTAAAACTTCGTGACCCTTGCCTCCTATTACCATCCGGCCTAGACGCACAGTTCGGGACCCCCTACCCAAGATCCGCCGGTTTTGACACCGACATTGGTGCTTTCATTGAGAGTTCCTCTGTGTTGTCGCCGTTAGGCCTGATGGCTCGTACTATCATCGATAGCGATGCGGTCCAGGGTGAGACTTTTCTCCCCGGACAGATCTTCGTATTCGGCTGCTTTGCAGTGCGGGCTAATTTGCTTGGCCATCTGGAGCAGATCGAAAGCTACGCCCCTGGCCATCGGGTCAGATTTGGAAGTTTGAATTACACGGCCAATATCCGTGGGGACTTGATCTTCGACGGATTTGAGCCACAGCCGGGCGCGCCACACGGTCGCGATGGGTATGACCTAGCTCTGCCACCGGACGGTACTCCAGAGGCCGCGCCCGCATCAGCTCCGACCCTTAGCTTGGAGCCAACTGTGCCAATCGAGGACGGGTAGCTAGACACCGCCTCACGGGTTGTAGTCTCAACGGCGATCGAGCCGAACACCAGCATAAATCTCCATGCAGCCCGTGACTCCAAGGTGCCAGACTCTCTTTCGGACCCCGAACCATCTGCGCCCCTGCCAATCGAATCCGAGTGGGCGCCGATCATGGAATTCACCGTCGCGGATATCTTTCAGTACTCGCCCTTCGGCGACGTTCTGAATTCACTAAGGTCTCTCTCTTTGTCAGGAGAGCCCTGGCCGGATTATGGCCAACAGGATTGGGATGAAGATGACGAAGAAATTCGACGCCCACCAACCACCCACTTTGTAGCCACTGTCGATGATTTAACCGAGATGCTCGACTTCAACTCTGCAGATATCGATGGTATGGACAACGATGCGATGATGCGGGAAGCAAAGAGGAACCACCGCCCATAGGGCGCTGGACGTCCACTTCATCATATGACGTATACATGGTGGACTCACCAAAAGAAGACGACGATGAGGAACGGAAGGACGCACCGAAGGCTTGTTCCCTCGAGAAGCAGTCACAGCGGTGGCGCAAGCGCCGCCCCAAATCCCGCCTTGCCAGAAATAACGATCACACAGACCCAGCGTTGGAGCAGGGCAAACCATTGCCGGACCACGGCAATACGGAGAATCAAACCGAACAAACCAATTTTGTCAAAGATAATAGTCCGGACGACACAACGCCGGACAGGCACCCGGAGCAGCAGAATGCCCGTCAAAGGCTTGTTGCCACCACGAGGAGTCTAAAAAAGCAGAAGCAAAGGCTCAAGGCCGCGCAGGACACACTCCAAATCAGATGGAGTAAAGTACTAAACAATGCAGCGAAGTACGGCGACAATCGCCCCACCAAGAGCTACCCAAAGCGGACGTTGCTACCTGAATTCGATGAGGAGGCCTCAGACCCCTCACGACCAAAAATCAAAATAGCCACCTGGCCGGATAGACGACCTCACGGCCAACATAGAACGGCAAACAATGCCACTCACAAGACAATACGCGATTCACGCGGGGGCTTGCATCAAAAGGACAATGCAACCAGATCCATCTATGGACCACGCAAGCACGCCCCAGCATACGATATAACATCCGAACAACGCGGTACACCCAGATACAGGGGTGCCGCACACCCCCTATGTTTCACCGATGAGGTGGTGGATCATGAATTTCCAGGGGGATTCAAACCTGTAAACATAGAGGCATACGACGGAACAACAGACCCTGGGGTCTGGATCGAGGACTAAATCCTCCACATCCATATTGCTCGAGGAGATGATCTCCACGCCATCAAGTACTTACCACTCAAACTCAAAGGGCCAGCCCGTCACTAGCTCAAAGGCCTCCCTGAAAACTCCATTGGAAGCTGGGCAGAGCTCGAAGACGCTTTTCGGGCAAACTTTCAAGGGACTTATGTCCGACCTCCGGACGCGGATGATTTGATTCATATAACTCAACAGCCCAGAGAGTCAGCCCAAAAGCTTTGGAACATGTTTCTTACTAAAAAGAACCAAATTGTCGACTGTCCGGACGCCGAAGCCTTGGCAGCTTTTAAGCACAGCGTCCGTGACGAATGGCTTGCCCGACACCTCGGCCAAGAAAAACTAAGAACAATGGCAGCATTAACAAGCCTCATGACCCGCTTTTGCGCGGGTGAGGACAGCTGGCTAGCCCGATGCAGCACCAGCGACCCCAGTACATCTGAAGTTAAAGATGAAAACGGGAAACCACAGCGCAACAGCAATAACAAACACCGGAATAAATGAGACATCTCGAAGAGCACGGTAGTAAACACCGGATTCAAAAGCTCTCGGCCAGGTCAGAAGCCGCCCTCTAAAGGCGCCAGAGACGAACTGTCCAGCCTAAATAAAATCCTGGACCAAATATGTCAGGTCCACAGCACCCCTGGCAAACCAGCCAATCATACCCACAGAGAATGTTGGGTCTTCAAGCAGTCCGGCAAGCTCAACGCCGTACACAAGGGGGAGGATACACCAAGCGAAGATGAGGATGAGCGTCTCAAGGGAGACGCTGGGAAACAAAAGAAATTTCCACCAGAGGTCAAAACAGTAAACGTGTTACACGTGATCAATGGAAGAAACAAAACGGCACTCCTAGAAAAATACGCCCGAAGGCCTATCACCGCGGAGTCCTGCCACTGGTCGTCTCAACTGATCACTTTCGACCATCATGATTACTCAACAAGTATCCGGCGTGCAGGATGGGCTGCCCTGGTATTAGACCCAATAATTTGCGGATACCGCTTCGCACGAGTCCTGATGGACGGTGGCAGCAGTCTAAACCTGATATACCAGGATACAATCCGCGAAATGGGGATAGACCCAACAAAAATTCGCCATAGCAATATTACCTTTAAAGGAGTAACGCCAGGACCAGGGGCTCATTGTACGGGCTCCCTGCTACTAAAAGTTATATTCGGCTCCCCCGATAACTTCCGTAGCGAACATCTAACCTTCCACATCGCTCCATTCCAAAGTGGCTATCAAGCACTACTCGGATGGGAAGTTTTCGCTCGCTTTAATGCAATACCACACTACGCTTCCCTCACACTCAAGATGCTCGGTCCACGTGGCATCATTACAGTGAACGGAAATATTAAGCGATTTCTGCGCGCCGAAGAGCATGCGGCCGCCTTGACAGCCACACACTAAAAATGGCCTCACCAACTAAAGCATTTAGCAGGTCATCACGACCTCAGACACGGTTAGACGAGTCCGGTGCAGCTATATGCAATTTATATCGGATCAATGATCACACCCCTATTACAAATACAAGGGGCTCAACGTGCACATACAAGTGGCAATTCTTACTCACCTCGAATTATACATGGTTTATTTAAAAACAATCTTTTTGCACGACAACTTTTTTACCTAAGCTCCTCTCTTTTAGAGATAATCATCATGCTACACCCGTCCAGGATACGGCACAACGGAGACACAGACACGAACGTGCAGCAGGGACCCGCTCCAAGGATTCTTTTTAGTTTAAGATCCTGCGTAAACCTTTTTTACTGTCTCTTGTTGATACATATCCACCGAATTCTCAGCACAATTGAGAAGGATGCTGATGTCTTGGCATGTGGCCACATCAGAATAATGCACGTACCTGGACACAAAGGGCTTCTTACAAGCAGCACTATTTTGGCCCGGTTTATACCATAAAGACCGAATACCTTAGGGAGTGTTCGACGTCGCGAGTTCGGCCTTATATGCATCAGCTCCGAATCATTGTCTTTGGTCAAATGTTGGGTTTGCCCGGCTCCTGTGTTTTGGTGCCTTACGTTCCGCTTTACCGGCTAAGGTAGCACCAGGAGAACTACTGCGATTGTGCCCTGGTTCATCGGGACGAGCGCCTAAGTAGAGAAAGCCGAAAACTGACTGTCATGATATAGCGTGAGACTGGTTAACCACTCGATGACCTATCGGAATGTTAGAATTCCTCCGCCTTAACGAAGGGCCGTTTTCCGGCCAGGCATATACGCACCCCGCGATCGGGAGAGTGCGGAGCCACCAGGGGCTATCTAGTAGCCCCACTGTCAAACTCCTATGGCTAAGTGAAAGTGTCAAAGCATTATAGTCCGGTTGCCTCGCTCGCTGCGCTATCACCTCCTTATCAGGACCAAGACGTTGGGTTAAGTGTGAACACACGCTTTTTTTGCAAGGACCTCCGCATTATATGCGTGGGGGTTGAAGCCGACGGCTGCAATCTTTCAGGTTATACACATGTATACATAAACGGCTGCACAGGAGGCATCATACTACTTTCACGCAAAAGTATAAACATAGCCTTATAAAAACTTCATAAAAGCATTATGTTTACAATGAAAATACATATCACTCAAACATAATATTTTTCGAGCACTGGGCCTGTATCAAACGAGCACCCTCGAGAACTTCCTCAAAATAGTGTTCGGCAGCCACACGGCCTATGGCCGAACCCTGCGACGCAACAGTGGTAGCGTCCATCTCCGCCCAGTATGCTTTAACACGGGCAAGGGCCATCCGAGAGCCTTCTATGCACGCCGACCTCTTCATCGCATTAATGCGTGGCACCGCATCAAGGAAGTGCTGCACTAAGCTGAAATAGCTGTTCGGCTATCGTCTTTCCGGCCATAGCTGATCCACAACATACCTCATGGCGAGTCCGGACAACCTATTCAGTTCGGCCCATTCGGCTAGCTGGTCAGTCAATGAAAGCGGACGCTCTGGAACGTGGAATTGCGTCCAGAACAGCTTGTCCAGTTCACGATCTGTCTGACCTTGGAAGTACTTGGCCTCATCGGCAGCGCTCGCTGCCAAATCCATATATGCATCTGCCGAACTCCACAGCCGATCCAGAGGGGCATACCGAGGATCTCCGAACTTCCTCCGTAACATGATGGGTTTCCCAGCCGCAATATCCCCGGCTTCCCGCAGCTCCTCCTTCTTCGCCCTCATAGCAGAACGGGTGTCTTTGTCCGCCGCCGCGGACTTCTAAAGGTCCGTTGCCTTCACTCGGTTTTCTTTTTCAAGGAACCGGCAATGGTCGGCGGTGTCTTTTAATTCTACGGCCATCTTGGACATCTTCTCCTAGCTCTCGCAATGTGCGGCCTTCTCAGCTTTCAGCTCTTCGGCTGCCTTCAAAGCAGCCGCATTACTAATCCTCGCTTGTTCCTTGGCTTGGGCAAGTTCCGCCCACAAGGCTTCCACGGTGGCAGCTCCATCTGCAGTCACAACATATTAAAGATACTGGCATTATGCTGCTCTTACTATGTGGCATTCACCGGATAATAACACTTACCTTGTGCCTCGTCAAGCCTCTTGTTAGCAAGCTTGATGTCGGCGTCTGCCGCATCCAGTTGCCGTTTTAATTGGGCAAACTCCCTAGTTCGGCTTGCCACCGGATCTCCCAACACCTGCACATGAAGGCAGTTTGGTTATTACCTGGGAATATGATCCTCTGTTCGCCGCCGTTCTCGATGACAACCAGAGTCTCAGGGGCTACTATAACATGTGCAGTACTATCACATATTATCTCACATACCTCAAAGCATGTCAATAGACTCATAAAGGCTTCATGTAATCCCCTTTCAGCGGACGAGATTCTCTCCTTCACCGTACCCATCAGTGTACGGTGCTCTTCTGAGATGGCCGCTCGCCCCACCAACTCCCTCAGAATGTCCGACCACACACCAGACGGTGCCGGACTCTTTCGTATGCTCTTCGGGAGCCAGACACTGGGGACTTTGGGGGTCCACGAGATTATCTTCTGGCCTCACCGGATCCGGAGAGGCCCTCCGCGACGACACTTCGGGGTCGCCCGCTTCTGGAGCGGAGGAGTCCGGGGGAGGCGTTTCACTCTCCATCATCTCTGGAAGAAGATCCCACGAAGACGAGCTCATTTGAGAGGGGCTGAGTGTAACGCCCCGAGACCGATGTGCCAGTTGTCGTCCAGTTATTCGCCGTCATTGCCATGTCATTCGCTTGCGTGTTGCATCTTGTCATGTCATCATGTGCATTGCATCATCATGTTTTCAAAACTTGCATCCATCCGGGTCTCCCCGTTCCTTCCGTTGTCCGTTCTGAGTCCAACCACACTTGCACGCGCCCGCGGCATGTCCGAAATAGTATTTTATAACTGGCCAGAAAATGTTCTCGAAATGGGTTGAAAGTTGGCGTGTGGTCTTGTTATAGTGTAGATAGACCGCCTATCAAGTTTCATCGCATTCGGAGTTCGTTTGATAGCCCAACCGTTAAACTATAGCGGCAATATAGCCGGTCAAACGTCGGATGTTTTCGGTCTCCGGAAACAGTTGCCGGGCTGCACTCCTCTCCTCTCATCTCAGTCCAACCCATTTTTCACAACCCATCTGCAGCCCACCTAAACCCCCTCCGTTCCGGACCGTCAGATCGCGATCGGAGGCTCTAAAAACCCCTCCTAACCCCTCAAACCCTAACCCTGCCTATATAAGGAAACCCCTCCTTCCAAATCTGGTCATTCCTTCCCCTCCACCTTCAATTCTGCGCCCCTAATCATCAGCGCTGCCGACCACCTCCATTTATGTGCCGACCGAAGCCCCCTCCGCCATTTGGCGCTTCTCCACTGGCTGGCGCCGCCGAAACCACCGGCCTCCACCTCTCCCAAGCCTCCACGTGTCCTAGCACCGCGCCCTCCATCGCGAGGCCCGCCGCAGCCCGCGGGAAGCCCGCCCAGGCCCGCACGGCCGAGCCGCTCAGTCGCTGGCCTGCGCTCCCCGCTCCCTCGCTATCGACCTGGATCGAGGGGAGGAGCCCCTCGACCCCGACTTCGCCGTTTCGCTCCCTCCCGCTGACTCGCCGGAGTCGCTGCCGGCGATCAACTCCGGTCAGATCAGCACTGCTGCCTCGCCTCCCCGTCGCCCTCTCCTTCTCTTTTTAGTCCTCACTTTTCTCTCTCCCTTCCCCTGCATAGCCGTCCTGGACAAGTCCCACCTCGCGTAGATCCTCGCGTTTCATCGTGCCGCCGCATGGAGTTCGCCGGAGCTCGCGACCCCCGCCGTTCTTTGCCCGGATCTGTGCCGCCCTCGCTGTCCTTGCCCACATCCGGTCAGATCCGGTGCCCGGGGGCCAGATCCACCCATTCCCGTCGCCAGCCGGGCCCATCTCCGCCGCCTGCCGCCTTCCCCTCGCTGGAATACGTCGTTCGCCGCCGTGTCGTTCCTCCTCTGCTTCCCGCTCGCTCCTTCGTTGACCGGACGCCCAGGCCCAGCACCACCCCTCTCCACCGGCCTGCTCGACCATGCCCCCTGGGCCGCCTCCACCGACCTGGGCTGAGCCCAGCTAGGTGAGCAGCGCAACGCAGCGTCAAGCCCCAACCGCAGGCCCAGCGCGCCTAAGCCGGCCTGCCCACTAGGCCGCCGCCAGCTTCCCTCGCAGACCGGGCCAAGGCCCATGGTGAGAACACCCCCCAACGCGCCTTTGTTTTTTTCCTTTTCATTTCTTCTGTTGGGCCTGCTCCAGTGTTAGTTTCGGCCTTTGTAGGTTTTTTTCCAGTTCTGCGTATTTATCTTTTATCCAGAGTTTACAGATTTGCAGAAAACCCCCTCATGTTCATGCATTTAATAACACACTAACCGTGCATCGGATTAAAATGTTTTATATATGAAACTTGCTCAGAATTTTGTCTAGTTTAATAATATGTCATTTTCATCCATGTTTAAAATGTTTAAAATGCTGTTTGGTTAAATTTGATCCTATGCCATGCTAAAATGATTTAATTCATAACTATTCAACCGTAGCTCCGAATTAAATAATCTTTATATGTAAATGGGGTAGAATTTTGCCTAGTTTAACATGGTGGCATCATCTTGCATGTTTAACAACTCTAAATAATGTTTAGGGCAGAACAGTACCGAACCTAATATATGCACATGAGAAGTTTCCGGATTTGTTGTTCGTTGCTTCCGGCCTCATTTAACCTTGACTAGTTAGGTAGTTTTACTTTGCTTCACCCTCTTGCCTTGTTTGACAACATTTAATATTGCTGGGTACATAAACGAGATCGAACAAAATAACTTGAATGTGGTGTTTCGTCAATATGCAACCCATTGCATATTGAGCTCCACTTAATTTGTAGGATTGTTTGTGCGCTTTGCCATGCCATGCATATTTTAACCGGACATGCATCATACCTGTTTGCACATCATGCCATGTTATGTGTTGGTTGTTTACTATGTTGTGTGCTTCTTTCCGGTGTTGCTTCTTCGGGTTGGTTCTATTAACGTCGTGATTGTGAGGACCCGTTCGACTACGTCCGTTTGTCATCTTCATGGACTCGTTCTTCTTCCTTGCGGGATTTCAGGCAAGATGATCATACCCTCGAAATCACTACTATCTTTGCTATGCTAGTTTGCTCGCTCTTTTTCTATGCCTATGCTGCGATACCTACCACTTGCTTATCATGCCTCCCATATTGTTGAACCAAGCCTCTAACCCACCTTGTCCTAGCAAACCGTTGATTGGCTATGTTACCGCTTTGCTCAACCCCTTTTATAGCGTTGTTAGTTGCAGGTGAAGATTGAAGTTTTGTTCCTTGTTGGAACATGGAGATGTTGTTCCTTGTTGGAACAAGTTTACTTGTTGGGATATCACAATATATCTTATTTAATTAATGCATCTATATACTTGGTAAAGGGTGGAAGGCTCAGCCTTATGCCTGGTGTTTTGTTCCACTCTTGCTGCCCTAGTTTCTGTCATATCGGTGTTATGTTCCCGGATTTTGTGTGCCTTATGCGGTTGGGTTATTATGGGAACCCCTTGACAGTTCGCCTTAAGTAAAGCTCCTCCAGTAATGCCCAACATTGGTTTTACCATTTGCCACCTAGCCTTTTCTTTTCCCTTGGCAGTCGCGCTCCTGAGGGTCATCATTATTT
>NC_041382.1:402628718-402634787 GCF_002162155.2 Triticum dicoccoides | reverse complement strand
TGAGTGTTGGTCCAACTTGTCAGCCGCCGGTGGCCACCAGGGGCAACTCTGGGCTGGCCTACCAGAAGTTTGGACGATCTGGTGTGCCCTGAGAAAGAGATATGTGCAGCTCCTATCGGGATTTGTCGGCACATTCAGGCGGTGTTGCTGGTTTAGTTTTACCCTGTCGAAATGTCTTGTTGTATCGGGATACCGAGTCTGATCGGAATGTCTCGGGAGGAGGTCTATTCCTTCGTTGACCGTGAGAGCTTGTGATGGGCTAAGTTGGGACACCCCTGCAGGGATTTGAACTTTCGAAAGCCGTGCCCGCGGTTATGGGCAGATGGGAATTTGTTAATGTCCAGTTGTAGAAAACCTGAAGTTGACCTTAATTAAAATGCATCAACCGCGTGTGTAACCGTGATGGTCTCTTTCCGGCGGAGTCCGGGAAGTGAACACGGTGTTGGAGTTATGCTTGACGTAGGTTGTTTTAGGATCACTTCTTGATCATACTTTTATTGACCGTGCTTTGCCTTCTCTTCTCGCTCTCTTTTGCGAACAGGTTAGCCACCATATATGCTAGCCGCTTGCTACAGCTCCACCTCATACCTTTTACCTTACCCATAAGCTTAAATAGTCTTGATCGCGGGGGTGCGAGATTGCTGAGTCCCCGTGGCTCACAGATACTTCCAAACCAGCTTGCAGGTGCCGATGAGTCCGTGCAGACGATGCAACCAAGCTCAGGAGGAGCTCGATGAAGATCTTGTCCTTTGTGTTGTTTTGCTCTAGTTGATCAGTAGTGGAGCCCAGTTGGGGTCGATCGGGGACCTTGTCGCTTTTGGGGTTCTTCTTTTATTTTGGTTCCATAGCCGGACCTTGATTGTATTTGGTTGATGTAATGCTTTATTCTTGTAATTGTGTGAAGTGGCGATTGTAAGCCAACTATGTATCTCTTTCCATTATGTATTACATGGGTTGTGTGAAGATTACCTCACTTGCGACATTGCTTTCAATGCGGTTATGCCTCTAAGTCGTGCTTCGACACGTGGGAGATATAGCTGCATCGAGGGCGTTAGAAATTGGTAATCAGAGCCTTCCCCGACCTTAGGAGCCCCATTGCTTGATCGTTTTAGCGGCCGAGTTGTGTCTAGAAAAATGTTTTGAGTCATTTAGGAATTATATGTCGGAGAGTTTAGGAATTCTTTTTACTCCCCAGTCTCCTCATCGCTCTGGTAAGGCATCCTGACGTAGAGTTTTGACTCTTCTCTTCTGAAATTTCACTAAAAAAAATTTTAGGATCACGCGGGTATCTTGGAATCGTTCCGATGGTTTTATGATGAGAACATTGTCTTGGTGCCTCCTGTCAGGGGTTTTGTGGAAGTGTCCCGGGGAGTTGAGCTCTGAGGTGTTGTCGTCATAATTTTATCATTGCAGTTCTGGAATACCTGAGTTTAGTACGCCGACATCGAAAATCTCTTTTATGCAGTTCGTTGGTGAGATAACCTCGACGCCACCCAGTACTGGGGCGGGAGTTCGGGATTATCGCCATAACTTGTATAACAGATGCTTTTCGAAGGTTGAGGTAGATGGTTTCCGAAGTTTTTCTCGGTTATGTGTTGAAGGATGGATACAGCTGGATGTAGGATTTGCTAGTTTGGGTGAGATATTATGCTTCCCCTATATCCCCAACACCTGATTGCATAACCGGAAAGGTTCGGGAGTTTCATAGATGGGAATTCAAGTAGCTCTTAGGATATCTTTCCGACAGATGTATGATATGAAATTGGGGTTCGACGTCTAGTGGTCCGCCTATTCACGGTCGGTTCTACAGTGGTCTCGTTGTGTCTTAAAGAGTCCTTGGCTATGCCGACTCGGGGATGCTTCGTATGTCATGTGCACTGCCTTGTACATGATGGTGCTGTACGATCGAGCCCGTGTAGGCCCCACGAAACCTTCGGACGAAATCTCTATCATATGTTTGTTCCGGCTTATTCTGCAAGCCAATCCTTTGTTTTGTTTTGAGTTGTGGTATTCGAGTTGCTTCGATGTCAAGTGTTGATTCCATACCTTCCCCAAATGGTGTTCTCATACTCCGATGTGGATACCAATCCTTCTTGATCATCAAGATTGTCTTATCAATCCTTTTCACCGGTGTGTTTCTCCTTAAGTGGATCCGTTCACTTCAACATTCGCAAGATCAATTATCACTTCTTCTCAACGGTGTTTGTTTCATCCGTCTCTAAGTTGCCTTTGTTTTTTTTCCACCCTCCCACCCTTGTTTCTCCTAGGACTCGTATTTCTTTATCGAGTATCCATCTTATTGATGTGAAGTCTCTCCATTTCTTCTCCATCAATGTTCTTACCCGATGATGCTCATGAAGATTTTAACGAAGTTTCTAGTTCACCATTATTCATTCTTTTCTTCTCCGGTGGAACCCATTCAAGCTTTCGGGGTTGATCATATTCTTTTCCGTATTTTAATGCTTTCTCATGCCGGTGCAATTCTTAATCGTTCACCTCTCGCTATTCTATTGTCTCGGAGTGCTCAAGATATCTCAGAAGGCTCGTTTTTTTTCATTCAAGATCAGTTCAATCTATTTCGAGGTTGTTATCTCTTTCAAGTCATTTAATTCAATCGGTGCAATATCTTTCAAGTAATCATTCCAACGGTGTTTATTTTGAGTGGGCCCCACAGGTCTTTTCCCAGGATCTTACTTGACTCTTCTTATTTCCTGGAGATATCCTCAAATTTCTTGTCAAAGTTTGACGTAAGAATGAATGATCATCAGTCAAATGTATTTCTCCAAGATCTTTCAAATTCTTTTCATCGTTGGCTCAACCTCTTCGTTTTGATTCTTCCGGAGTGTCTAAATAATTCCTGGTGGTGTTTCTCGTCGTCATTCTCGGAGATTTGAAGTCTGAAGCATAGTTTCTCTCAAATCTTGGCCCGTTCTCTCAGAGATTCGTCATTCCAGCTTGTTGCCATCCTCTCATAATTGTTTTGATCATGAGAATTCTTTTCACCCAGCCGGAGTAATTCAGGAGTTTTCTAGTTTGTTTCTCCGGAGCCCATCATTTCAGAAGATTTATTAATTCTCAGCCTTCAGTTATCATTCTCCAATCCTACCGGTGCATCGTTCAAGAGATCTCTAATCGGCTCGTGATCTGTTCGTTCTCATGGGTCTAAATTTTCTCAAGCATCTTCATTCATTTGCTAATTCTTCCCGGTGTCTTCCTTATCTTTTCTTTGTTCATTTTTAATTCTTACGGTGGTTCTTCCAAGATTCTTTTTCCTTCGTTTATCATATCAATGCATTCGTGCTTTCCAAATTCTACCGGTGGATTGTTGAAGACCTTCTCAAGTTGACCTATATCTATCTTCATCCTTACTACGAGAATAAGTAGTATGCCAAATCCGTTGCTTGTCATCAATTTAAATTGGTGAAGGATACGCATAACATAATTCTTACTCTTGTTTCATCCTTATGTTAATCTTTTCTTCCGGAGTTTGTTCACGATGATTAAATTCTTGGGTTCAAGTGCTCATCCTTCTTTCTCGGAGTTCCAAGCTCTAATTATCACGGAGATCCATCTAAATCATTGCAAGGATTCACCTTGTGTTTTCAATTTCTCTTTCTTGCTATTCTTTTCTTACCGGAGTTTCTTCATGGAGGCTATACATGATGGTTCATCAAGGATTTAATTTCCTTCTCGCAGTGTTCTTTAAGATTCTTTTCAGAGGAGCTCAAGCATTCTTCATTTTGCAATCCGGAGTGCATTTCTTTCTACCGTATCTTTGGAAGTGGTATTATGCCATTCTTGATAATTTGAGTTCATGTTTCATAATTCACATGTTATTAAGAATGAGGTATTTTAAATCCATCAATCTCGTCATTGGAGTTACCTTGGGTTATAGTTCACCTAATGTTTTCCCTAAGGATTGTGGCTATTATGGTGCTTATAAATGACCCAAGTTCTTCTTTTATCCTCCCGGTGATATAGCTTTCTTGTCTCCTTGTTCTTATCAATACAATTCTTTTTCCCGTGAGTGGCAGGTTGTCACCTCATAATTTGAGATGTATTCCATAAGACCATATCAAGATTATTCTTTTCGTTGTTGGTTTTCCAACAATTCCGTTCTAGCATGTGTTGTAAGCGTGCTCTCGTTTTCCCCTTCGTTCATTCCATTCTTACTTTTGTTCCGGAGGCATTGTGTTGCTGCTCTTTTCAACCCATCATCTTGTTTCATCAAAGATCATGTTCTTTTCATGCTTATCCATTTAACCGGAGTGTCGTGCCCCTTTTAAAGTTCTTTATACTTATCTAGTCTTGCATCTATTTTCAATCGGAGTGCTGCCCAAAGTTGTTCTTCTTTGTTTCCTCTTTGCTAATGGAGTGCTTTCAACTTCATTTATCACTGTTGTATTCTTTTCTCGATATGGCTCAACATTTTCAAGGTTCTTTGGTTTCACTCGTTTTTCAAAGAAGCAACTTAGTTTTACCTCTTCTCTTTCTCTTCCGTTTGTCCCTCCGGTGCCATTCTAGATCTCAGGATGAGATCCTCTCGTAGTGGTGGAGTGTTGTAACGCCCCGAGACCGATGTGCCAGTTGTCGTCCAGTTATTCGCCGTCGTTGCCATGTCATTCGCTTGCTGTTGCATCTTGTCATGTCATCATGTGCATTGCATCATCATGTTTTCAAAACTTGCATCCGTCCGGGTCTCCCCGTTCCTTCCGTTGTCCGTTCTGAGTCCAACCACACTTGCACGCGCCCGCGGCATGTCCGAAATAGTATTTTATAACTGGCTAGAAAATGTTCTCGGAATGGGTTGAAAGTTGGCGTGTGGTCTTGTTATAGTGTAGATAGACCGCCTGTCAAGTTTCATCGCATTCGGAGTTCGTTTGATAGCTCAACCGTTAAACTATAGCGGCAATATAGCCGGTCAAACGTCGGATGTTTTCGGTCTCCGGAAACAGTTTCCGGGCTGCACTCCTCTCCTCTCATCTCAGTCCAACCCATTTTTCACAACCCATTTGCAGCCCACCTAAACCCCCTCCATTCCGGACCGTCAGCTCGCGATCGGAGGCTCTAAAAACCCCTCCTAACCCCTCAAACCCTAACCCTGCCTATATAAGGAAACCCCTCCTTCCAAATCTGGTCATTCCTTCCCCTCTACCTTCAATTCTGCGCCCCTAATCATCAGCGCTGCCGACCACCTCCATTTCTGTGCCGGCCGAAGCCCCCTCCACCATTTGGCGCTTCTCCACTAGCTGGCGCCGCCGAAACCACCGGCCTCCACGTCTCCCAAGCCTCCACGTATCCTAGCCCCGCGCCCTCCACTGCGAGGCCCGCCGCAGCCCGCAGGAAGCCCGCCCAGGCCCGCACGGCCGAGCCGCTCAGTCGCTGGCCCGTGCTCCCCGTTCCCTCGCTATCGACCCGGATCGAGGGGAGGAGTCCCTCGACCCCGACCTCGCCGTTTCGCTCCTTCCCGCCGACTCGCCGGAGTCGCTACCGGTTGTGACGCCCGGGTATTTCAGCTACAGTAAACCTCTGTTAATGATGCCACGTCACGATGGTTACTGTTGCTAATCTCGTGTTAGTTCGAAACCGATTCAAATTCAAATTCAAAATCGAGTCAAACGGTAAATTCTTCAAACGTTAAAACTAAAATGTTCAAAATGGGACAAATAAATCCTAAGTCCAAATGGTGGAGGAACCACATTTTAGTAAAAAGATTTAAAGCACTAAAATGATTTAAACAGTAGCTAAACAACTATTTAAATGACTTTGGTATTTTATAAAATACTAGACTATTTTTATCAGGGTAAAACTTTTTATAGTAGTGGATTGTTCTGAAACATTATTTTAGGGGCTATACATATATTTGTCTAAAATTAAAATTAATGTGTAACTAAAACAAAACAAAAAAGAAAAATATGAAAAGGTAAAAAAAGGAAAGGAATAAAACAACCCTCCCCCACTGGGCCACTCGGCCCAGCTGCTAGCTAGGCCAAACCCCAGGCCGGCCCACCCCCTGCCTACTAACCCACCCCCCCTCCCCCCCCGAAACCCTAGCGGCCCCTCCCCACT
>NC_041382.1:402620937-402628242 GCF_002162155.2 Triticum dicoccoides | reverse complement strand
CAGCTCTGTCGCTCGCCGCTGCCCGTGGACGGCCGCAACCGGCCAACCCCGCGGCGCCCCGCTCACGCGTCTTGCTCCGACGCCCCACCTTCGGCCTCCTTCCCGCCGCCGCACAAACCGTGCCTGACCCGCATCCTGTCGCACGCCATTGGACTTCGGCCGTGCTCCCGTGCATCCCTCGACGCCACTGCCGCCGCTGCCTCCTGCTGCTTCTGCCGCCTCCCCGCACCATCTGTCGTGATCCCGCCCCTGGCCTTATCTCCGGCCGCCGCGCCCACCTGCTGCTCTGCCTAGCCCCGCGCCCGTCCGTCCGCTGTTTGGCCGCATCGGCAGTCGTCCTCGTCGGCCCCTCCCGTGGCCTCTACCCGCCGACCAGCACCAGCCGCTCCTGCTATGGCCACGGCCATGCCCCTAGGCGTGCGCCCATGCGGGCTACGCTCGCACCCCAGGAGACTTCGCCCGAACCCGCGCGCTCGTTAAAGCCCCAGGGGCCTATGACAACGGGCCCCACGCCCACCTGTTTACAAAAAAATAATAAAATAAAAACAATTTATACTAATAAAAATAATTAATTAATTAGTTAAACAATGAATTATCTTAATTAATTAAGCTTAATTAGGGTGACCACTTAGTTTAGGTAACTAAACGGTTAGAGTAGACTAAAACAGTCAATGACACCTGGGCCCCACTACCCAGGTTTGACCAGTCAACAGATGACTAGTCAACTGCTGACTGGACATTTGACTGGGTCAACCTAGTCCCCAGGCCCCACATGTCATTGACTATGGCTAGCCCTCAGTGGGTATAAAAGGTATATCCTATTTTATTTCGAATTAATTTAAATAATTAATTACATTTCAGAAATTAATAAAATCTTTAGAAAATTATAGAAAATTAACCGTAACTCCGATGGAAAAACTTTGTACATGAAAGTTGCTCAGAACGACGAGACGAATCCGGATGCGCGGCCCATTCGTCCGCCACACATCCCTAGCATAGAAAACACACAACTTTCCCCTTCCGGTTCATCTGTCCGAAAACGCGAAACACTGGGGATATTTTCTCGGATGTTTTCCCCCTTCACCGGTACCACCTCGTACCGCGTTAGGGCACCCCTAGCACCGATACTTATCATGTCTTGCATCGCTATGCATCTGTTTGCTTAATATTTATTGTTTCTTCCCCCTCTTCTCTCCCTAGACACCGAGACCCACGCCGCTGCTACCCAGTACGACTATGGTGTTGACGACCCCTCTCTCGTGCCAGAGCAACCAGGCAAGCCCCCCCCTTTGATCACCAGATATCGCCTACTCTTCTCTATACTGCTTGCATTAGAGTAGTGTAGCATGTTATTGCTTTCCGTTATTCCTATCCTGATGCATAGCCTATCCTTGCTAATACTGTTGTTACCATTACCTGCTATCATACTACATAGTATAGGATGCTAGTGTTCCATCAGTGTCCCTACACTCTTGTCCGTCTGCCATGCTATACTACTGGGCCGTGATCACTTCGGGAGGTGACCACGGGCATATACAATATACTTTACACAGTTACCTTACCTGTGATACTGTTCGGAGATGGGGGCTGAAGGGGCAGGTGGCTCCATCCCGGTAGAGGTGGGCCTGGGTTCCCGACGGCCCCCGACTGTTACTTTGAGGTGGAGCGACAGGGCAGGTTGAGACCACCTAGGAGAGAGGTGGGCCTGGCCCTGGTCGGCGTTCGCAGATACTTAACACGTTTAACGAGATCTTGGTATTTGATCTGAGTCTGGCTACTGGCCTATACGCACTAACCATCTACGTGGGGACAGTTATGGGCACTCGACGTCGTGGTATCAGCCGAAGCCTTCGTGACGTCAGCGACTGAGTGGCGCGCGCCGGATTGGACTGGAATGCCTACTAGGCTAGGTCTGCTTCCGGCCGTGTTCGCAACGTGCAGGTGTGCAAAGGGCGATGGGCCCAGACCCCTGCGCCATAGGATTTAGACCGGCGTGCTGACCTCTCTGTTGTGCCTAGGTAGGGCTGCGACGTGTTGATCTTCCGAGGCCGGGCATGACCCAGGAAAGTGTGTCCGGCCAAATGGGATCGAGCGTGTTGGGTTATGTGGTGCACCCCTGCAGGGAAGTTAATCTATTCGAATAGCCGTGATCTTCGGTAACAGGACGACTTGGAGTTGTACCTTGACCTTATGACAACTAGAACCGGATACTTAATAAAACACACCCTTTCAAGTTCCAGATACAACCGGTGATCGCTCTATCACAGGGCGACGAGGGGAGGATCATCGGTTAGGATTATGCTATGCGATGCTACTTGGAGGACTTCAGTCTACTCTCTTCTACATGCTGCAAGACGGAGGCTGCCAGAAGCGTAGTCTTCGAAAGGACTAGCTATCCCCCCTTATCCCGGCTTTCTGCAGTTCAGTCCACATATAATAGCCTTATTCCAGTTGATACGAATGCATACATATGTAATGTAGCTCCTTGCTTGCGAGTACTTTGGATGAGTACTCACGGTTGCTTTCTCCCTCTTTCCCCCTATCCCTTCTACCTGGTTGTCGCAACCAGATGTTGGAGCCCAGGAGTCAGACGCCACCTTCGACGACGACTCCTACTACACCGGAGGTGCCTACTACTACGTGCTGCCCGCTGACGACGACCAGGAGTAGTTAGCAGGATCCCAGGCAGGAGGCCTGCGCCTCTTTCGATCTGTATCCTAGTTTGTGCTAGCCTTCTTAAGGCAAACTTGTTTAACTTATGTCTGTACTCAGATATTGTTTCTTCCGCTGACTCGTCTATGATCGAGCTCTTGTATTCAAGCCTTCGAGGCCCGTGGCTTGTAATATGATGCTTGTATGACTTATTTTATTTGTAGAGTTGTGTTGTGATATCTTCCCGTGAGTCCCTGATCTTGATCGTACACGTTTGCGTGTATGATTAGTGTACGGTCAAATCGGGGGTGTCACAAGTTGGTATCAGAGCCGACTGCCTGTAGGAATCCCCCTTCCAAACTCCTTGGCCGAAGTTGAGTCTAATCATTACAAAACTTTTACTAACATGGTTGTGTGCCTTACGGTCCCACGTCGCCATTGGGTGGTATTAGGATCTTTTATTCCTCGTCTATACTCTGGGATTCTGACTCTCTCCTTCTCGGGTTAAATGATTTTGCTGAAATCTAACTCTAGGTTCTCGTTACCACTTCCTGCCGAAGAGCCCCTTCATTATAGATGATCGACTGCTTCAACAGAAGGTTCTGACAATACTCTCCGATGTTCTCCCAAAACCTTATGCCATTGCTTTTGCAATTCCCTACCACCGAAATATCCATATGGGTAAGTATTTAGACCTGTCGTGCTTACTTTTATTCCCAGTCGATCTTGTTATTATAAGATACACCGAGAATACTTTGTGCCTACTGCCTTGCAGTTCTTTGCCACATGCATACCACTATGGATAATTACTCGCATTTATCGAGTATCCGCTCATCCCTAGATATTCATGCAGTTCACAAAAATCTTCGAAATACCATTCGGTCTTCCAAAAATCCTGAGCAACCTATTGCTCCTGAAATTCTTGCTTGCTTGCATTATGGTTAATCCCATAAGTATAGTAATCTTATTGGCAACCTTTGTCAATATCATTTTGAGTCCATTGACTCAATATGTTGCGAATGCTAGCAATCCTCACTCAGATCATAGAATTCATCCTTCCAGCTCAGATGTCATTTAAAACGTGAGCTGGTCCTCGGCCAATCAGATTGCCATCGATTGTACCCCTAAGTCTATTCAACTTGTCCGTCCTTGATCAGAGCGTTTGCTCCTGATCCCTTGATTTTAGAATCATAAATCCTTTGTTATTTAAATGTTGAATTATGCAGATGTTCTGTAAAACGATGCATTTGCATTCTTTCTTCCTCTGATTGGGTATTGATACTCACATCAGCTCCATTGTGGATCACCATATCCACTGTTGGATTATTATCCGACAATGTCCTTCATAATTAATCACCTTGTGAGTTCTTTCTCCGATACATAGTGCCTTTGGTAATTTGTATCCTCTCCTTTTGCCAACCATGCTCTGCTTTCGAGCTGGTAATATTTACTCTCAAAGCTTGTGGTATATGTTTCCACGATACCCTGACGGGTTGAACCTATGCCTTCCTCAATTTGTGTGACCTTGAAAGTTATGCGGGTTATACCCTGCTGACGCTTCGTCAGATAACTTTTTAGCACTACAACATCGAAAAGGGGAGGTAAATGTAAGGTTATGCATTGGAGAAGTGGGAGTCGACCTTGAACTTTGTGTTCATGCCCATGGACACGATGTAGATCTTATCATTAAAGCTTCTCTTAAATTAAATTATTCCTTTGGTATAAGTTCATCTTATATCCGGGATCTGGCCTTTTGCAATCGTGGTTCCGACCATGTTCTCCTTTAAATACCATTTCGCGTGCAAGTTTAAGCGCTTGTCTTCTGTAGAGCAATACCCCAGTCCAACCTCTACTTTCATCTGTCATCGAGTATTACCCCCTCTGGTATCTCGAGATTATCACGGAACTGCATAACTTCTTATGAGTTCTTCTTCAAGTATTATTTGATTTTCGCTGCATCATCATTTGACTTGATGTCATCGCCGACCGATTACATCTTCATGAAACCTCTCGTCAGAAATTGTCATGATCATCATCAACATTTCGAGCTCCTCAAGGATATCAATTGAATTCATGATGGGAAACACCATTCTTGCCCCTCGATGATTTGTGTTATCATCGGCAACATTCTTGCCTTCCCCCAACACAAACTTGTTCATGATTGTGTTGTACCTTGATTTCCTTGCTATCTAGCTTAGGTTATGTTCTACCTTGTAGTATTACTATCTTCTATATCAAGAATGTTGTGAGGATTGCACCATATCTTAAGAATTCTTGAAATTGTGATACTTCTCGCCATCACCATTCTTTCTTGGTTCCCGTGTTGATTCCAACCGGGATACCAACAAGTGAGCGGTGCTCTTTGGATTCTGTACTTCTAGCAACCCTATTGGCTATTGAATCACCATTCTAACAATTGATCAGGCTACCTAAGCCCATATCTCGCGTGCACCTTTCAACCAAAGTTTAATTGTGTATGTTTTCCTCAAGCATACATCAATATATCATTTGATCCGACAAATGTTATCTCCTTATTCTCATAATTGTGGGAATCCGTCTTTTTGGAAATCTCGAGGAATTGTCGCTGAGTCCATCAGCCACCCCCTCTTCCTCTTATTGGTTTAAGGATGAACTCACTTCCATAGTTCATGTCCCGAGAATCTTACAATGTCATCTCGTCAATTTGTGTCGCACCTTTTCTTAGGCATTCCGAGTCTGAGGTTTCCTAACACTGATCAGATCTGAATCTCGGTCAGATCTGATGGTTGGAACATATTCCCAAGAGTTATAACACTGGTCTTTTATATGACCCGGTAAGGTGATGTCATGCCTAGCACACCTGGCCGTAGACCCTATTGTTATAGTTCCCTTTTGCTATGTTATCCATTCTTCCATGAGGAAACGGTAAGACTTATTCTACAAGTTGTTCCTGATGAATCCTTCATGTATCAAAAGTACGACCATTGCTTGAAGTCCATGTCAATGCTATCTCGAAGCATGTCTATGGCACTTCGTTTTTCAACAAGAACATTTGAAGCCCAGTGCTAAATGTTTCTTGCTCAATTATCCAATCACCGTTGTATGGGTAATGTCATGAAATTTCTCTCCCCTTTCCTGAAGGGTTTTCTACTTAATATCCTGCCAGGGATATCATGCTCTATTTGTCCTTGGGAAGGATATACCCCTGAAATAAGTGTTCAAAAACATTTTCCTTTCCATTGATCTGTTTAATCTGATAATCATACTATCCTTCCAATTGTATTGATTAACATTTCTAGTAATCTGACTTATCTGAGCAGTGGCATTTCCCTGCTTAGCTAAGCACCTTGTTGTACCACTCTGTCAGTAAGACCCTGTTACTATTGTTGATGACATTCCGGTAGACACCGATGGACGAGAACTTTGCCTATTGGTCCGCCTCGTTCAACGAGCAGGAAAATGGTTCTCTTCGTCCCTCGCCCTTGGTATCGATGTTGTTGCCGACATAGCTGACAGGCTATCCTCTGACATGCCTTGCTTACATGATCTTGCAAAACGTCACTACCCTTCCTACTTTAACCCACATGGTGGGCCCATAACCCACAGTTCCACAGGATCGAAACCTGACTCTCCTATACACCCCCTATTCCAAAAGTTATTCCTAGTGCGTGGCCTTGTATGTAATTCACGGACCATCGTCCTAGTGATCTATTCTGGTAACAGACGCAATACTCAATCTTGTTGCTCTGGACCCCTTTCACGTGTTGTTTCAGACATCGAACGATTGCCTATCCGTTTGAAACTTCTCATGGTACCTTCGCACCTTACTCTTGATGTATTTTATATGTTCAACTCGAGAGATAATCTTATATTCATTAATGGGTTATCCCTAGATTGTTTCCCTCATAAGCATTCTGTCGTAGCCAAGCTGCCCCTTACCTATTCATAAGTACGTTGGAGTTCCCGAAGAAAAGGAGGACTTCACCATGATGACCTGAAGCGGAGAAATGAAAACATCAATGTAATGGATCGACCATTTCGAGAAGAGCAAGCAAGACCGAGAAGACTCGTAAGAATTTCGTAACCAGATCTTTCCCCCTTACTCCCCTCTTAAATCTCGGGACGAGATTTCTTGTAGTGGAGGAGAATTGTGACGCCCGGGTATTTGAGCTACAGTAAACCTCTGTTAATGATGCCATGTCATGATGGTTACTGTTGCTAATCTCGTGTTAGTTCGAAACCGATTCAAATTCAAATTCAAAATCGAGTCAAACGGTAAATTCTTCAAACGTTAAAACTAAAATGTTCAAAATGGGACAAATAAATCCTAAGTCCAAATGGTGGAGGAACCACATTTTAGTAAAAAGATTTAAAGCACTAAAATGATTTAAACAGTAGCTAAACAACTATTTAAACGACATTGGTATTTTATAAAATACTAGACTATTTTTATCAGGGTAAAACTTTTTATAGTAGAGGATTGTTCTGAAACATTATTTTAGGGGCTATACATATATTTGTCTAAAATTAAAATTAATGTGTAACTAAAATAAAACAAAAAAGGAAAAATATGAAAAGGTAAAAAAAGGAAAGGAATAAGACAACCCTTCCCCACTGGGCCACTCGGCCCAGCTGCTAGCTAGGCCAAATCCCAGGCCGGCCCACCCCCTGCCT